>NC_056739.1:1047043090-1047345590 GCF_019279795.1 Protopterus annectens | reverse complement strand
ACTTGCTGTTGAAGGGGGTGGCAAAAATGTCGCAGCAAGGCTGACCCCATTCGCGGAGGATTTGGTCCGCCAATGTCTGATTGAGAGGCATGAGAACTGCTGCTCAGCCTGTCCGCTATAAAGTTGGACTTCCCAGGGATTTGCGCTGCTATCAGAAACCGTTGGGAAGAGATCGCCCGCTGCCAGAGTCCGAGTGCTTCTCGACATAGGGGGTAGGACCTGGTTCCGCCCTGCTTGTTGATGTACCACACTACTGACATATTGTCTGTTTGAATTGCAATGGTCCCGGTAGGAAGAGAGTTGTGAAGAGCTTGCAATGCCAAAAGCACGGCCCTCATCTCCAAGACATTGATATACAGATGGTACTCGTGAGGCTGCCAGGTGCCTTGGACTGTTCTGCCCTGAAAATGCCCCCCCCACACCCGATCAGGGAGGCATCCATGGTCACAGTAGCCACTGGAGGAGGGACAGCAAATGGTCTGCCCTGGGGTACTGATGGGGAAACTATCCACCAAGCAAGTTGGTTTTTGCATGTCTGTGTGATTATTTTGTGAAACATTGGAAGTTGCTGGTAAGACCATTGGGTGAACAGCATCCACTGAAGAATCCTCATATGAAAACGAGCAAGGGGGACTAGTATGATAGCCGCTGCCATGAGACCCAATGTCTTTAGGACGAATCTGGCCTGAATTTTTTTGCATTCTAATAAGACTTGGACATGACAGCGAATGTCTAGCACTCTGTCTAATGGAAGTCTTGCTGACATGTCCTTTGTATTTAAGTTTGCACCTATAAAGGTAATAGAATGACAAGGCGACAATGCAGACTTTTCAAAATTTATTGTGATGCTTAGTTTGGAGCAAGTTTGGATGGTGTAGTCTCTGGCTAGCAGCAGGTGATGCCTGGTGGTTGCAGTAAGAAGCCAGTCGTCTAAATATGGAAACACCTGGAATCCTTGCCATCTAAGGTGAGCGGTAACTACTGCCAAACATTTGGTGAACACCCTGGGGGCTGTTTTGAGACCAAAGGGCAGAGCTCTGAACTGATAATGACTGGCTCCCAGCCGGAAGCGGAGGAATCTTCTGGAGCATCTGTCCATTTTGATATGGTAGCACGCATCCTGAAGATCTATGGAGCACATACAATTATCCTGACCCAGTAAGGGTAAAATGGACTGTAGCGTGACCATCCGGAACTCCTTTCTTTGAACAGACCTGTTTAGTCTACTGAGATCCAGAATGGGTCTCCAGTCCCCTGTCTTTTTTGGTACCAAAAAGAACCTTGAGTAAATTCCGGATCCTTGCTGGTCTGCTGGGACTGACTGGATGGCTCTTTTTCTTAGCAGTTTTGAAATTTCTTGAACTGCTTGATCCCTTTGATTGGGTGGAACATCTGGAAGGGATTTGTTGGGAATGTGTGGAGTGCGAAGGAAGGGGATTTTGTAGCCTTTGGATATGATGGACAGTACCCATTTGTCTTGTGTTACACTTTGCCAGGCTTTTGGGTACAGCGATAATCTTCCCCCGACTGCCTCCGAAGGTGGACAGCTGCGCAGCACCTCAGGGATGCTGGAAGGGCTTGTCAGAGAAAGATTCTCTTTGGCCCTGATTTTGCGGACCCCCTCTGCCTCGAGGGCGGTGTCTATTGTTGTTCCCTCCTCTGCCCCTGGAGGGGAACTCTCCACGTGTGTCAGGCACAGCTCCCTGGGGTTTCCAGAACCACATCTTCCCACTCTTCTGACCCTTGGGATACGGTCTTGAAGGAGTGGAAAAACGGACTCCCACAGCAGAGAGAGTCTTGCCTTCCTGCTCACACCTGGTATCCTTCACCTGTCGAAAAATAGCAGAACCATCAAAGGGGGTGTTTGTGAAAAATGCCCTGAAGGGTTCCGCAAACTTATATAACTGCATCCAGGCATGCCTCCTCAAGGCCACGCCTGTGCCTGCAGCCCTACTCGCACCATCGGCTGCGTAAGAGATGAGCCACATGGAGGAGTTTACTACCGAATTAAGAGTCGCCAGCTGGGAGGTAACCTTAGCCTGTACCCCCGCAGCTGATGGATCTTGAAGGGTATCTCCTAGCTCTTTAAGGAGATCCCTTTGAAGGCGGGTAAAGTGGCACAAATAGTTCAGCGACCTCTTGGAGAAGGTTGCTGATGCAAACATCCACTTCCCATATCTGTCCATCGTACTAGATTCCTAATTAGGGGGATGGACAGACGAAGAAGTTTCAGCCAACTCCTTTTTTGTGGCCGCTGTTACCACCATGGCATCAACGGGAACACCCTTAGTCAGAAATTGCTTGTCTTGTGGTGCAGTAATAAATTTTGTGGGTCTCCAGGGGGTTGGTTCCACTGTGTCTGGGGCTGACCACGCCTTCCGAGCCACCACAGACATCAGTGGATCGAAAGGCGGAGACACCCAGGAGGTGGAGGGTCGGGAACCAAACGCGTCCAGGAATACCGACTCATCCTCGGAAGGGTTAAGGGTAGTCCAGTTCCCCCTCTGCCTAAGTATCTCAAGGATGTCTGCGAAAGAGACATCCTCAGAGAGGGATCTCGGGGACCCTTCTGAATCCTCCAAGTCGGTATCTGAAATGACAGACTCGGGGGAGTCAACATGCTTCTTCTTGCATTTCCTCTTTCGAGGGGGCTCCTCTGAATGAACAGGGGAAGCCTCGGAAGAGGAAGATACACCCAATGGGGTGCCCTGGAGCGCTTGTTCCCCACGCTTGGGGTCTGGAGGAGGGGCAGAGACGGTAGCAGGCACCATGGGGGGAGGAGCCGATGAGGCTGACCGTGAGGCTGACTCAGATGCCAGCACACTCCTCATGACCTCAAAGGCACCTCTTCCCGATATCGGAGAAGGCTCTGGCTCCGAAGAGACTGGAATTCTTCCCGGCACTGAGAGAGAGACAGCTCCAAAGCCGATGCAGGAGCCGAACTCACCGGCACTGAAGCTCCACGAGGGAGAACGAGGGGTCGGACAAGGGTCCAATGCCACTCGCCCCCTCGGAGCCGGCGAGGGAGTCCCGGCGCCCAGATCCCTCCAAGGACGGCACCATGGAAGAGATCGGAGTCGACGACGGAACCAAAAGGGTAGGTATCGGTGCCGACGGTCCCACGATCCCAGCCCCAGCAAGCTCCGGCTCCACGCTCAAGGAATGAGTCGAAGGAGGAACTACTGCAGAGACAGGTGGAGCTGAACCCTGATGAGGGGGGGCTGGATAACATTTTAGCCAGGGCCTGCGATTTTAAAAGCCTGCTCACCACTCTCTCCAAATCATGGTCAAATAGCCTAGATGACCGAGAAGAGTGGGATCGGTGACTTCGCTCCGACTGTAATAAAGGCGACCCCGGAGCCAAGTGTATCGACTCTAAGGATGGTGATCTAGAGCGTTTTCGACTCCCTGACGGTTCCGACAGCAGAATCGGGGCCGACTAGGAGATAGGTACTTCGGTTCCAGTCGAAACCAAAGTCGGCTGGGAGATAGGTACTTCGGTTCCAACCGGAACCAAAGTTGATGCAGATGCCACACCCGACGATGGCTCCGAACTGGAAGCCGGCGGCTTCGATGGCTTGGAAGGTTTCACTGACTGAGCCTTAGCTGGTGATCCTTCAGGTTTAAGCAAACCCCTAAGGATAAGCTTATTCCTATGCTCCTGCAGGACTCTTGGACGAAAGGCGAGACACACCGAATAAGAGTGCTGCAGGTGTAGGGCGCCCAAGCAATGGACACGAAGTGTGACCATCTGTCAGTGACATTTTCTGACAGCATGAGTCACACTTCTTGAATCCAGACATTTTCGTGTAGACATTTCTGTAAGTAAATATCAAAATACAAATAAAAAGTACAAAGGGAAGTAGGTAACTAGAAAAAACACACTGCACACAAGTTACCACACCTTAACAGCACACATACACTCTATACTAGAAGAAAGGGTAAACAAACCTACTAAATACCACAATTTCTAGTGAAATTTTTAATATCTTAAAAAAAAAGGAACAAGGATAAGCCTCTAACTAAAACAGCTACCTTAAAAAGGAAATGGGGGGGGGGGACTCTCTAAGAAGAAAGCGAGTTTTCAAGGGGGAAGACTAAACACCAACAAATTCTACAGCTATGTATGAACACTAAGTATTCTAACAACTAACTGTAATAATATACAAAAAGTTCTATATATATAACAATAAAGTGAAAAAAAATTACGACCTGAGCCAGTAAACGCAACCTCGTAGCAGACGCGGCAAATGAGATCTGGGTATCTAGCGCCAGGCGTTATGAGATATAGGGGGGCCTCGAGCCAGTAAGCAGCTCTCGAGCTTTTGAAGATGGCCGAGTCGGAGACAAGGATCGGCTCCGAGCCCAACAAGCAAGAATGAAGGCGAGATAGACAACTTAACATTGTGTCAATATCAGTGGGTGTGACATTCAGACAGTGATCTGCAGGGTGCTGTGACACTGTATCTTCGATACAGTGTCCTAAACACACACACACACACACACACACACACACACACAGACACACACAGACACACACAGACACACACACACACACACAAACACACATACACACACATACACAAACACACACACACAATTAAAAAAATTGCAAAACTGTTGCATCATTTTATTTGGGATAGCACTAACATTAGTATTCAGTCATTACTAACTGATAACTCTTAAAACAAATACAATTCACAACAAAAATGTTCCCAAAATGGAAAGATACAACTCAAATACAGTTCTGAACTGAAATATTGTAAAAATGAGCTCTACATAAAAAAAAAAAAAAAAAAAAGTGGAATAACAGATGGCTAGGATAATGCAAATTCTTGCTTGAAAGAAAAGCAGATGATTTGATCAGCTATTCAGCATTAGCTGATCGAATGCAAAAATCCTCATCTCCATACCCCTCACCTCTCTCTCCAGAAGGAACTCATACATTTGTTAAACTGCCTTGGGTATTCACTGGCGCATATGTCTGTTGTAAGCAGAAGGATGGGATGCTTAACAGGTGTTACTGCCAAAAATGGTTGTATGTCACAAGGTTTTTGGAGCAAAGATGGAATGTAAAGCACTAAGGAAAGTGTGTATAAGGCCTAAAATTAGAAGTTATGTACCTACCATAACGTTCCATGTTAGTTATCTTCTCTCGCCTTCTTTCTTGCTGGATGGGTTCGGAGCCGATCCTCGGCTCGGCACTTGCTAAGCTCGAGAGTCACTTTTACCAGCTCAAGGCAGCCCCATATCCCATGATGCAAGGCGGTATATACCCAGATCTCATTTGGTACTTATAGGGAAAAACACCTAGCACAAAAAATCTTTCCACTGAGGAAAGAAGAGCAATAAGCCTAAACAAAAGGGCTATAATGGGAACCCAGATAACTAACTGGCGCCCAAAGAAGCAATCCTCCAGACAAGGGAGATCAAAGTCTGTCCAGGCAAGGGGGCAGGAGGGAGGGTCGCAAGAAAGAAGGCGAGAGAAGACAACTAACATGGAACGTTAGGTAGGTACATAACTTCTAAATGTTAAGTTGTCAATCTCGCCTTCATTCTTGCTGGATGGGACCGCGTCCCTAGCACCTCTATCCTGGGTGGCTCAATGGAACAGACTCTTGAGAACCGTAGAACCGAAACTGGCTCTATCCCTGGAGGCCAAATCCAATTTGTAATGAGAAACAAAGGTATGAGGAGTGGCCCAAGTAGCTGCTGCACAAATAGTATCTAAGGGAAGTCTAGCCTGAAAAGCTGTTGAAGTGGCTAAGCTTCTGGTTGAATGTGCCTTTGGTTTTGAGCACAGCTGTTTGCCCCTAAGTTGATAGATTTCGGAAATGGTGGAAGAAAGCCATCTAGACAAGGTCACTTTAGAAACAGGAAGGCCTTTCTTATTATGAGCATAAGAAAGAAAGAGTTGATCAGACTTTCTAAATTGTTTTGTTCTGTCCAAATAATATCTGAGTTGGCGAACAGAAAGGGCATGCAGTTCTGACACTCTCCTAGCCGAGGTAATAGCGACAAGGAAGAGTGTCTTCCAAGAAAGAAACTTTAGAGAACATGAAACAGCTGGCTCGAAGGGAGGAAGAATTAAGGATGTCAGCACTAGATTTAGGTCCCATTGAGGAGGAGGACTCCTGACAGGAGGATTAAGGAGAAAAACTCCTCTTAGAAAAGCTTTACAAAGCCTGTGGGACATAATGTTATGGTCTGCAAAACCGACATGAAAGTTCGAGATCGCAGCTAACTGAACTTTGACAGTGGAAGCTGAAGAACCCGATTTAAGGATTTCCGCTAAAAAATCCAAAACTGTATGAACCGGGGCAGTAAAAGGATCTATATTCCTTGAATTCTCCCAAAGGGAGAAACGTTTCCACTTGCTAGTGTAAATCCTTCTAGTAGAGGATTTAAGAGAAGCCACTATGATATCCCTAACAGGGTTAGAGATCATAGGAAGCCTGGCTAAGGAAGGAAGTGGAGCAACCAAGCTGTGAGGTTGAGAGAAGGAATGGACCGATGCAGCTGACCCGATTGGTGGATCAGAAGATCTGGCACTGGGTCCAGATGCCACAGCTGCACCAAGAGGTGACGATGGAGGAACGGAAACCAAATATGTCGAGGCCAATACGGGGCAATGAGAATCATTTTGGCTCTCAAAACGGTAGCTTTCTGGAGTACTTGAGGTATCAAAGGAAAGGGAGGAAAGGCATAAAGAAGTTCCTGGGGCCAATCTTGGGTAAGAGCGTCCCTGGGGGGATGGCCTGGAAGTGGGAAGAGAGAGAAGAAGTCCGGGCATTTGCTGTTTTGGGGAGTAGCAAAAAGATCGCAACATGGGCAGCCCCATTCTTGAAAAATCTCCTCCACTATAGATTGCTTGAGAGACCACTCGTGAGGCATGAGAATAGCTCTGCTCAATCTGTCCACTAAAATGTTGGTTTTCCCAGAGATATGCGTTGCTACCAGAAACCGATGAGAGGAGATCGCCCATTGCCAAAGTCTGAGAGCTTCTCAACACAAGGGGTAGGACTTGGTTCCGCCCTGTTTGTTGATATACCACACTACGGACATATTGTCCGTGTGAACTGCAACTGTTCCCAAGGGAAGAAAGTCGCTGAGGGCTTGCAACGTTAAAAGCACTGCTCTCATCTCTAGGACATTTATGTGCAGGTGGGTATTCGAACGGTTGCCACGTCCCATGAACCATCCTGCCCTGATAATGACCCCCCCACCCGATCAGGGAGGCGTCCGTAGTGACTGTGGCTACGGGCCGGGAAACAAAGGGTCTGCCCTGATGAACCTGGGGAGAAGAAATCCACCAGGATAGATGGTTTTTGCAAGTTTGTGTCACCAGAATTTAATGACGCATGGGGAGTTGTTGGTAAGACCATTGGGTGAACAACATCCATTGAGGGAGAAGAGTAATGGCAGCTGCCATGAGGCCCAATACCTTTAGGACTAGTCTGGCTTGCACCTTTTTGCCGGCAAGAATAATCCGCACATGGTTTTGGATGTCTAGGATTCTGTTGCTTGTGAGTTTTGCTGACATCCGGACAGTGTCTAAATTTGCGCCTATAAAAGTAATAGATTGGCAGGGCAATAAGGAGGATTTTTCGTAGTTGATGGAAATTCCTAAATAAGTGCAGAGATTTAGGGTATAATCTCTGGCTTGGAGAAGTTGATGCCTGGTGGTGGCTGAGAGGAGCCAGTCGTCGAGATACGGAAACACCTGGAATCCTTGACGTCTCAGGTGAGCCGTGACCACTGCCATACATTTGGTGAACACTCTGGGGGCTGTAGTGAGACCAAAGGGCAGGGCTCTGAACTGGTAATGACTGGACCCCAGCCGAAAGCGGAGAAACCTTCTGGAGCGTCTGTGGATTTTTATGTGATAGTACGCATCCTGAAGGTCTACTGAGCACATCCAGTTGTCTTTGCCCAGAAAGGGCAAAATCGATTGAAGTGTGACCATCCGAAATCTTGTCTTTTTGACAGACTTGTTGAGTCTGCTGAGGTCCAATATTGGTCTCCAATCTCCCGTCTTTTTGGGAACCAAAAAGAACCTTGAGTAGATTCCGGGCTCTGAATGGTCTGTTGGAAAGTACCACATTTAAATGTAGATATTAGAGGATCCACATTGCTGCAGTCCTAACTATTGGGTAGCTGTCAAGTGTCAGTCGGCCGATGACCAAAGTATATGGCTGGCGTCGGTCAGGCGCGTGGAACTGACGTCAGTGCGTCCAGGGGTACTAATCGCACCGTCATATCGATCTTTTCTTGCCCCAGATGTCAGAGACCTAAAAGACAACAGGCCAATATACCCACAAAAAAATATGTACAATATATACAATTATCAGCATATAACCTCACCAGTCCTGCTTAAATAATGTACATCTTGTATTATTGCAAAATCTAAAATCTTTCCCTTTATTTTGGGGCATAAAATAAAAGTGATGAATAATTTGGTTTAAAGTTACACACACAAGAAACCACCTTAGGCATAAAAAGGAAGAGATTAGTACGTAATGATACCCTTCCTATGGAAAAGAAATCTCAGCTCTGCTTTCCATAATCACAAAAAAAATTTGTTGAGGAAGTTGAGACTGCTGTGTTTTCAACACAGAATATACCCGAGCTGTTAAGATGAAGAGTGCTGACATTGAGCAGATGACTGTCCTTCTGAGATAACAGATGTGGAATCAAAGGTACAAGGCCATGGAGGCTTCTACCAGACTCCTTGGTAGTGGTACCAGTAGTTTGCCGAGGCCAATCTGGAGCTATTAAAATCATCCTTAGCTGTCTTGTCTGACCTTTAAGAGCACCTTTGGAAGAAGGGCACTGTGTGAGGCATATACATGAAGATTTTTTTGAAAGACAGAGACAGAGCATCACTTTCAAGTGATGGAATGAAACCCCGCGTACAAACTGGCAGCTGGTGGTTTAGTGGAGAAATTTACAGATCTGGTGGTCTGGAGTTCCATGACACTGTCAATTTCTGAAATACATGAACATCCAGTTTCCACTGCATTGGGGATCCATGATTTTTCTGTAACACACACATCTGGAGTTCTGTGCTCGGCAGAAACCTTGCCTGAAGAGAAGTTTTAGCAGAAGTACTTGCGGTCTTACATAAAATCATTGCTTGCCTGCATAGAGAGTTAAGAATGTGTATCCCTTCCCCCTGTTTGTGTACCATGACAGTTGTGTTTGTGTTGTCTGTTAGGGACACCTGCCCTTACTGAAGTAACTCTCCCCTTGAAAGCCATTAATACAACTTTAACACTGAACACATG
Organism: Protopterus annectens; assembly: GCF_019279795.1. Lineage (NCBI taxonomy): Eukaryota > Metazoa > Chordata > Ceratodontiformes > Protopteridae > Protopterus > Protopterus annectens. Next base: position 1,047,336,303 of record NC_056739.1, on the reverse strand, counting down.
TTGATATGTGATATGAATGCTGTAGTCTGGCACTTGTCTTGTCTTGTATCCACTTTCCAATGGGCTCCCCAGAAGCTTCAAATGTCCAGGCATCTGTCGTTAAAATCATTGCATGCCTCTGGCTGAATGGCCCTTTTTTGTAGAAGCTTTGATACTTCTAATTTTGCGATTTCCCTTAGACTGGGTGAAACATCTGGAAGGGAACTTTTGTGAGTGAAGGGACTTTCCTCGAAAGGAATCTTGTAACCCTCGGATATGATTGACTGTACCCATTTGTCTTGTGAAAGGGAAAGCCAGGCTTCTGGGTACAGCGATAATCTTCCCCCGACTGCCTCCAAGGATGGACAGTCGGGCAACACCTCAGGGATGCTGGAAGGGCTTGTCAGAGAGAGGCTCTCTGGTTCCCTGGTTTTGTGGACCCCCTCTGTCCCTAGGGCAGCGTCTGCTATTATTACCCCCTCTGCCTCTAGGGGTAAACTGACCACGTGTATCCGGCGTGACTCCCTGAGATTTACGGAACCACATCTTTCCGCCCTTCTGTCCTTTAGGGTAAGGCCTAGAAGGGGTGGAAAAACAGACCCCTACGGCAGAGAGAGTCTTGCCATCTTGCTCACACCTGGTCAACGTATCCTTCACCTGAGGACCAAACAAAGTTGCTCCATCGAAGGGAGAATTTGTGAAGGACGCCTTAAAGGGATCTGCAAAATTACAGAGCCACATCCAGGATTGACGCCTAAGAGCCACTCCTGTCCCTGCAGCTCTACTCGCTCCATCTGCTGCATACGAAATCAGTCGCATGGAGGAGTTGGCTATGGAGTTAAGGATTCCTAGCTGAGAAGCAATCTTATCTTGAGCCCCTGGAGCTATAGGATCCTGTACTACTTCACCTAATTCTTTAAGGATGTCCCTTTGAAGTCTGATGAAGTGACATAAGTAATTCAGCGAACGCATAGCAAAGGTCGCTGAGGAAAACATCCGCTTACCATACCTGTCCATGGTCCTAGAATCTTTGTTAGGGGATGGACTGTGGAAGGATCTGCAAGTTCCTTCTTAGTGGCGGCCGCCACCACCATGGCATCAACAGGGACACCTTTTGTAAGGAATTGCTTTTCGGAAGGGGCTGTAATAAATTTAGAAGGCCTCCTGGGAACTGGTTCTATGGAATCAGGAGCTGCCCACGCCTTCCGAGCTATTACCTTCATGAGGGGGTCAAAAGGCGGAGACACCCAGGAGGTGGAGGGTCGAGATCCGAACGCCTCGAGGTATACCGACTCATCCTCGGAGGGGTTTATGGAGGGCCAGTTTCCCCTCTGTTTTAGGAGTTCTAGGATGTCTGAAAAGGAGACATCCTCAGAGGGGGATCTTGGGGACCCCTCCGACTCATCTAAGTCAGTATCCGAAGTAGTAGACTCAGGGGAGTCCAGGTGCTTCCTCTTACAAGTCCTCTTGCGCGGAGGATCTCCTGACGGATCAGGAGAATCCTCGGAAGAGGGGGTTCCTCCCAGTGGGGAAACCTGAGGCGGTGGATCTCTCGGTCCGGGAGCAAGAGAGTGGGAAGAGATATCAACAGGCACCGAAGAGGGAGGAGCTAAAGGAATAGACTGCTGACTGAGCCCAGGAGCCAGCACACTCCTCATCACCTCGAAGGCTCCCCTCCCAGGGAGATCCGAGAGAACCGTTCGAAGAAACTGGGACTCCGGCCACCGAAGGGAAGGCTCGAGGCAGATGTCGGAGCCGAGCTTACCAAGGCCGAGCTCCAAGGGAAGAGCGGGTCGGACAAGGGTCCGATGCCACTCACCCTCGGAGCAGACCAGGAAGCCCGGCCACCGAATCCCTCCAAGGAAGGTCTCGAGGAGGAGATAAGAGTAGATGCTGAAGGCGCAGAAGGGGGGGGTATCTTCCCCTCAGCCATAGCAGTAACTATTCCCGTAGACTCCAGCTCCAAACTCTGGGGTAGAGTCGAAGGAGGAACTTGAAGAGGGTGTGGACTAATAGTCATCTGTTGAGACAGACTATGAAGCATTTGGGCTAATGCCTGTGATTTTAACAATCTGCTTACCACCCTCTCTAAATCATGGTCTGACAACCTGGAAGACTTAGATGATCGGCTCCGATGGCTCCACTCCGAAAGAAGAGGTGAGGCCGGAGCCGACAGTATCGGTTCCAAAGAGGGGGACCTGGACCTCTTCCTTGAAGGAACCATTGGAGCCGAAGAACCCACAGATCCAGACGGAGCCGATAACTTTTCAGCTCCGAGTGTAGGTATAGATGTATCGGCTGCAGCCGGAGCCGATACAGGCATGGAAGTTATGGCGTCGGAGCCGGTCGGCGCCGACACCGAAGCCCGAGCCACATGGACGTCGGAGCCGGTCGGAGCCGACACCAAAGTGACTGTCAAAGTGTCGGCACCGATAGTCATCGGTGCCGAAGATTTTTCCAAACTAAGATCGGCTCCAGCCGGAGCCGATCTCGACTCCAAAGGAGTCGGAGCTAAGGCCAAAGGCGTAGGAACAGAAACCTGGGCCTTGGTAGTCTTAGAGGGCTTACCCGGAGCCGATTTTCCCGGGGAGCCCTCCAGTTTAAGAAGTCCTCTTAATATAAGTTTATTTCTCCTTTCCTGCAGGACTCTCTGGCTAAAAGAGTGACAAATTGCACAGGAGTCCTGCAGGTGGAGAGGTCCCAGGCAGTATATACAAGAAGTGTGACCGTCTGTCAGAGACATCTTCTGACAGCACGAGTCACACTTCTTGAAGCCTGAGACCCTCTGTTCTTTGGACATGGTGCTTATCTAAACACAAAAACACACACACAGTCCCGAAACAGAACAATTAAAGTTAAGGTAATAACTAAATTACACACACACACACCCTAACAGGGGGGGGGATGGGAGGGAATGAAGGCCTGACTAAAAATTTAAACTAGGGAAAGTAAACTTAGTCAGAAAAACCCTTACAAGTATCTTCACTATAAAAGAAAACTAATGAAAAAGAGAAATTTTAAGGAATGGGGTGACTAAATGTATAATAATAAACACTTACCAGGAGCTGGTAAAAGGATTACCTCATCAGCGAAGCGGCAAACGAGATCTAGGTATATACCGCCTTGCATCATGGGATATGGGGCTGCCTCGAGCTGGTAAAAGTGACTCTCGAGCTTAGCAAGTGCCGAGTCGGAGCCGAGGATCGGCTCCGAACCCAACCAGCAAGAATGAAGGCGAGATTGACAACTTAACATTATATATTTAAGTTGTTAGTACATAAGAAAAAAAGACTCTTAACCCAGGTCCCGTTTGCCCAAGTTGGTGTTAGCTCAGGTAGGTGTAAGACATCCCATGGCACTTATCAAAAAAAGAGTAGGGACGCTATATTAATATCTACATTCTGTTAATACCATATAAAAAATTACATTTATACTTCAAACTATTTACATATTAACACAAAATAAGTAAACGGTTCTATTTTTTTCATTCTTTTCTTTTTCTTTTATACTTACCCCATCCCTCCACACTTTCTTCCATAGTCATCTTCTTATTTCAGCTAATACATTTTCCTCTTCCATTTTCTTTCTATATAACAAATCTGCACATTATTTATTTATTATTTAGTTGACATTTATTGACCAGGTTAGACCGACTGAGCAGAAAAAGAAGTTATGTACCTACCATAACATTCCATGTTAGTCTTCTTTCTTGCTGGTTGGGTTCTTACTTGGCCATCTTCTAAAGCTCGAGAGCTACATACCGGCTCGAGGCCTCCCCATATCCCATGATACCTGGCTCTAGAAACCCAGATCTCGTTTGGTGAGACTAACAGCAGACAAAGTAATGAAGGAATCCTATCCTATTATACCTAAGCCCAACTATAGAGACTACTAGGTAGAGTGGGACAGTCAGAGAAGACTCAGCCAGTGTAAATCCATAGAGAAACTCTTCTCGATCTAGTAGGATAGGGGGATGGAGGGTGGGACGCAAGAAAGAAGGCGAGAGGAGACAACTAACATGGAACATTATGGTAGGTACATAACTTCTTTATGTTAAGTTGTCTATCTCGCCTTCATTCTTGCTGGTTGGGACAGCGTCCCTAGCACCTAATATCCTGGGTGGCTCAGTGGAACAGACTCTTCAGAAAAGTGGAACCAAAATCAGCTCTGCTCCTGGAAACCACATCCAGCTTATAATGCGAGATGAAAGTATGAGGATTTGCTCAAGTGGCCGCTGCACAAATAGATTCCATGGGCAACCTAGCTTGAAACGCAACAGAAGTGGCTAATGCTCTGGTGGAGTGGCCCTTAGGTTTAACAGGCAATTCTTTCTTCCTGAGCTGATAGATAAAGATTATGATAGAAGTCAGCCATCTAGATAAAGTTACTTTTGATACTAGTAGTCCTTGTTTGCCCTCTGCATAAGAGAGGAAAAGCTGATCCGATTTTCTGAAGTCCTTAGTCCTATGCAAATAAAAGCGCAGCTGCCTGTGAACATCTAATTGATGTAACTTATATTCTCCACTGTTGGAATGGTTGGGAAAAAATACAGGAAGGTCAACGGAGTGGTTCAAGTTATTCTCAGAAGAGACCTTAGGAAGGAAGGAAGGGTTAGTCCTAAGAGAAACCCTGTCTTTGTGGAACACTAGGTACGGGGGACGGATACAAAGAGCCTGCAGTTCAGAAACTCTTCTCGCTGAAGTAATTGCTACCAGAAAAAGTGTTTTCCAAGATAATAACTTCAAAGAACAGGAAGCTGCAGGTTCGAAGGGGGGCAAAATTAGAGAGGATAGAATCAAATTCAGATCCCATGGGGGTGGAGGATCCCTAAACGGGGGCCTGAGCAGAGTGGTTCCTTTGAGGAAGGCATTACAAAGCTTATGAGACATTATACTACTTTCTAAAAGGCCAATGTGAAAATTTGAAATTGCGGCTAACTGCACTCTAATTGTAGCAGAAGCGGACCCAGAATGAAAGAGCTCCGCAAGAAATTCCAGGATGTGGTGAACAGGGGCTGAAAAGGGGTCTATATTCTTGGCCTCTGCCAAGGAAGAAAAACGTTTCCACTTACTAGCATAAGTTTTTCTAGTGGTAGACTTGTGCAATGATAAAATGATTTCACGCACAGACTGGGAGATATCAGGAAGCCTGGCTAGGGTTGGAAGTGGAGCAACCAAGCTGTGAGCTTGAGAGATTGTAGGGAATGATGCAGCCCGCCCGATTGATGGATCAGGAGGTCTGGAGCTGGGTCCAGAGTCCAAGGCTGCTCGAAAAGATGATCATGAAGGAACGGAAACCATATTTGTCGAGGCCAGTATGGAGCAATGAGGATCATTCTGCAACCCAATATGGTAGCTTTCTGAATCAGCTTGGGAATTAGGGGGAAAGGAGGGAATGCATACAGATGTCCCTGAGGCCAATCGTGGACTAGAGCGTCTCTGGGGGAATGCTCTGAATGTAGTAGGAGAGAGAAGAAGTTGCTGCATTTGCTGTTGAAGATGGTGGCAAAGAGGTCACAGCAAGTTTGCCCCCATTTGCGGAAGATTTGGTCCGCTACTACTTGATTCAGAGACCACTCGTGAGGCATGAGAATAGCTCTGCTCAGCCTGTCTGCTATGACGTTGGATTTCCCAGGGATGTGCGTTGCGGTCAGAAACCGTTGGGAAGAGATTGCCCATTGCCAGAGTCTAAGTGCTTCTCGACATAGGGGGTAGGACCTGGTTCCGCCCTGCTTGTTGATGTACTGCACGAATGACATATTAACAGTTTGAATTGCAAATGTCCCGGTAGGAAGAGAGTCCTGAAGAGCTTGCAACGCTAAAAGCACAGCCCTCATCTCCAAGACGTTTATGTGCAGATGGTACTCTTGAGGTTGCCAGGTACCCTGGACTGTTCTGCCTTGATAATACCCACCCATCCAATCAGGGAGGCATCCGTGGTCACCGTAGTACAAATGGTCTACCCAGGGGAACTGATGAGGAGACCATCCACCATGCAAGCTGCTTTTTGAATGTTTCTGTGATGATAATCATGTGAGACATGGGAAGCTGCTGGAAGGACCATTGGGTAAAAAGAAGCCATTGGAGGATCCTCATGTGAAAACGTGCCAGCGGGACGAGTATGATTGCTGCTGCCATGAGACCCAGGGTTTGGAGGACAAACCTGGCTTGAATTCTCTTGCATTGTAACAAGACCTGGACATGCCGCTGAATAACTAACACCCTGTCTGGTGGAAGGCCGGCTGACCTGTCTTTTGTATTTAAGTTTGCGCCTATAAAGATGATAGACTGACAAGGCGACAAAGCAGATTTTTCGAAATTTATAGTGATACCTAGTCTGGAGCATGTCTGGATAGTATAGTCTCTGGCTTGCAGAAGGTGATGCCTGGTGGTAGCAGTGAGGAGCCAGTCGTCTAGATACGGAACCACCTGGAATCCTTGCCGTCTCAGGTGAGCAGTAACTACTGCCATACATTTGGTGAACACCCTGGGGGCTGTGGTGAGACCAAAGGGCAGAGCTCTGAACTGATGATGGCTGGCTCCCAGCCGGAAGCACAGGAATCTTCTGGAGTGCCTGTCCATTTTGATGTGGTAGTACGCATCCTGAAAATCTATGGAGCACATCCAGTTATCCTGACACAGGAAGGGTAAAATGGACTGTAGCGTGACCATCCGAAACTTCGTTCTTTGTATAGCCCTGTTTAGTCTGTGGAGATCCAAAATGGGTCTCCAGTCCCCTGTCTTTTTTGGTACTAAAAAGAACCTTGAGTAAATTCCAGATCCCTGCCGGTCTGCTGGGACTTGCTGGATGGCCCTTTTTCTAAGCAGTTTTGAAACTTCCTGAACTGCTTGATCCCTTAGATTGGGTGGAACATCTGGAAGGGACTTGTTTGACAATAAAGGAGTGTGAACAAAGGGAATTCTGTAGCCTCCGGATATAACGGACTGTACCCATCTGTCTTGTGTTATTTCTTGCCAGTCTCTTGGGTACAGCGATAATCTTCCCCCGATTGCCTCCAGAGGTGGGCAGCCGGGCAACCCTTCAGGGATGCTGGAAGGGCTTGTCAGAAAAAGATTCTCTGCTGCCCTGGTTTTGCGGACCCCCTCTGCCACGAGGGCGGCGTCTGTTATTGTTCCCTCCTCTGCTCTTGGAGGGAAACTCACCACGTGTGTCCGGCAAGGCTCCCTGGGATTTCCGAAACCACATCTTTCCACTTTTCTGACCCTTGGGATATGGTCTGGAAGGAGTGGAAAAATAGACTCCCATGGCAGAGAGAGTCTTGCCTTCCTGCTCACACTTGGTAAGGTATCCTTCACCTGTGATCCAAAGAGAAAGGAACCATCAAAAGGGGTGTTGGTGAAGGAAAGACGCTCTGAAAGGTTCTGCAAAGTTAAATAGCCGCATCCAAGCGTGCCTCCGGCTCTACTCGCCCCATTGGCTGCATACAAAATGAGCTTCATGGAGGAGTTTAACACTGAGTTAAGACTTGCCAGCTGGGAGGCTGCCTTAGCCTGGGCCCCACTCAGCTGATGGATCTTGGAGGGTATCTCCAAGCTCTTTCAGGAGATCCCTCTGAAGGCGGGTAAAGTGGCACAGGTAATTCAAGGAACACATAGAAAAGGGCGCTGAAGGGAACATCTGCTTCCCATATCTGTCCATCGTCCTGGACTCCTTGTTAGGGGGATGGACAGATGAAGTTTCAGCCAACTCCTTCTTTGTGGCCGCCGCTACCACCATGGCATCAATGGGGACACCTTTGGTCAAGAACTGTTTGTCCTACGGTGCAGTAATGAATTTGGTCGGTCTTCTAGGGGTCAGTTCCACTGTGCCTGGAGCCATCCACACCATCCAAGCCACCACAGACATCAGTGGGTCGAAAGGCGGAGACACCCAGGAGGTGGAAGGTCGGGATCCAAACGCGTCCAGGAATACCGACTCATCCTCGCAAGGGCTTAGGGCAGTCCAGTTCCCCCTCTGCCTAAGCAACTCAAGGATATCTGAAAAGGAGACATCTTCAGAGGGGGATCTTGGGGACCCTTCCGACTCCTCTAAGTCGGTACCCGATGTGATAGACTTGGGGGAGTCAACATGCTTCCTCTTGCATTTTGTCTTGCAAGGTGGCTATTCTGAAAGATCAAGGGAGGCCTCGGAAGAGGAGGATACACCCAAGGGGGTGTCCTGGAGCCTTGGATCCCCACGCTTGGGGTCTGGAAGAGGAGCAGAGGCTGACACAGGCACCCTAGGGGGAGGGGCTGATGGGGTCAATCGTGGGACTGACTTAGGGGCCAGTACACTCCTCATCACCTCGAAGGCGTCCCTGCCAGGACGCAGAGAAGGCTCAGACTCCGAAGAAACCAGAAGCCCTCCCCACACCGAGGGAGATGGCTCCGAGGCAGATGTGGGAGCTGAGCTCACCTGTGCCGAAGCACCGAGAGGGAGAGCGGGGTCAGACAAGGGTCCAATGCCACTCACCCCCTCGGAGACGACGAGGGAGTTTTGGCGCCCAGATCCCTCCAGGGAAGGTACCATGGGAGGGATCAGAGCCGACAACGGAACCGAAAGAGAGGGTATCGGTGCCGATGGTTCCACAACTCGAACCCCAACGAACTCCGGCTCCGAGCTCATAGGAAAAGTCGGAGGAGGAATATCTACAGCTGTGGACGGAGCAGACTCCTGATGAGGAGGGCTGGACAACATTTTAGCTAGGGCCTGTGATTTTAAGAGCCTACTGACCATTCATTCCAAGTCATGGTCAGAAAGTCTAGAGGACCGAGAAGAGTGGGATGATCGGTGACTACACTCCGATTGGAGCAGGGGCGACTTCAGAGCCGAACGTATAGACTCCAAAGAAGGAGACCTGGATCTCTTTCGACTCTCAGCCAGCTCCGAAGACCATGTCGGAGCCGAATGGGAGGGAGGGACATCAGTTCCAGCTGGAGCCGAAAAGGCTTGTGTGGCTTTACGCAATGACAGCTCCGAACTGGGAGCCGACGGTTTAGGTGGCCTGGAAGATTTTGCCGGCTGAGCCTTCGCCGGTGAATCTTGTGGTTTAAGAATACCCCTCAGAATAAATTTATTTTTGTGCTCCTGCAGGACTCTTGGACTGAAGGCATGACAGATCGAGCAAGAGTCCTGCAGGTGCACAGCGCCCAGACAATAAACACAAGAAGTGTGACCATCTGTCAGAGACATCTTCTGACAGCATGAGTCACACTTCTTGAATCCGGACGGCTTAGGATCCTTGGACATCCTAACAGAAGAAAAAAACAAGGAAAAAACACACACACCAAAAGGTTCAGGTACCAAATCACAATAAAATATACTACAGTTAACAGAATCACTACACTACAAAAAACTATACTGAACTATAGCAAAACTAACTAACTTTAACTTTTTTTTTTTTTTAAAGGAAGATAGGAAGAAAAAAAGGCTATCCTCTAACTTAAATGGACACCTTCTAGATGTAAGGTTATCCTCTAACTTAAACGGAGAACCTTAAGAGAAAAGAGAAAAGGGAGAGGGGAAACTCTCTAAATAAAAACGAGTTTCTGAGGGGAAAAGACAAGGATTCAGACACGAACATACTATAATTACCAAAGATATATCCAACGATAATTTCTATGCTAAAAATAACTAGTTTTAAGACCGAAAAAGACACAATATAAAAGTTTTGCACGACCTGAGCCAGTAGAGCAACCTCACAGCAGAGTTTCTAGCGCCAGGCATCATGGGATATGGGGAGGCCTCGAGCCGGTATGTAGCTCTCGAGCTTTAGAAGATGGCCGAGTCGGAGCCGAAGATCGGCTCCAAACCCAACCAGCAAGAATGAAGGAGAGATAGACAACTTAACATTCCCTTTTTCATTGTAGGCCCAGGGAGAAAAGCTCCACACAAGTAATACAATTTGAGAAGAAATTAAACATCAAATGAAAAAAGCATTATCAAAAATTATGTACATTATTTACATCAAAAAAATTATACAGAAAAATTTATAGATGAGTTAAATGGGATAATCAGAGTATATGAGTGTGACATATTTAGTCCATCAGGGTATAAGGGGAAATGATGCATGATACACTTGAGCAGGTTACAGATAAATATAAGTAGAGGGATTCATCAGTCAGACAGTTGCAGGAAGAAGAAAATAGAAGGTTTGGGGGGGGGGGAGTAGTAGTTTTTTTTTTGTGAAGGGTGAGTACAGTGACAAATCCATGTTCTGTTAAAGAAGTTTTTGATAGTCTTGAATTTTTGTGGCTGTTTAATATTTCTAATTTCCAGGGGAAGTTTTTTCCAAGACTGAACAGGGGAATGACTGTAAAGGTTGTGACCTATTTGACTTTTGGGTTTATAGATTTGGAGGAGATTTTGGTTGGAGTTTTGAATAGTCTTTGTGGAGCTGTATGGGGGGACAAGAAAGGCTATGGCAGGACAGAAGTAGGGCAGGTACAATACAGAATGAATGATATTAAGTCATGAGAGAAGCAGTTGATGATGAAATTCCAGCCAGTTTAAATGTTTAAGAGCAAGGTAGTGGTGTGAGAGGTAGGTTTGTTCAGCAGCAGATTTTGCAGTTTTATTGTAGGTAGATTCTAACTGAGATAGGAGAGTGGTCTGAAGATCGGTGAGGATTTGTGAGCCACAGAAGAGGGTTAGGAGAAGGTATGCATGGGACAGGGAGACTTTAGCCTTGTGGGAAAGAAAATTTTTGTTTGGGTATATGAGCCCAAGATTTTGATGGGTTTTCTTTATATTGTTGAAAATATGAGAGTCGCACTTGAGTTGGTCATCTATGACGACCCCTGGAAGTTTGCTGTTAGACTCAAAAGTGATAAGAGTTTTGTTGAGGGAGGAGATGGAAGAGGAGGATTTAAGATGATTCATGGTTTTGGGAGTAAAAAGCAGGAGTTTGGTTTTATCTGGATTTAGGATCAGCTGCTTACTGGTGAGCAAAGTTTCAATAGATAAGAAGGATCTTTGTGTGATGGAATTTAGTTCAGAGAGAGAGAGTCAACTATAGTGATTACTGTGGAGACATCTGCATATTAAACAAGTACAAAACAGTGTAAGAAACTTCTCTGTGTGGAAGATTTTAAGTCCATATATTTCTAGTTAATCACTGTATATTAATCAGATCAGACAATAGTAGTAGAAGTAGCGAACGTAAACTCGTCAAGTCAAAAAGTAATAATAGAAAATATATAATTCTACAGCATTACTAAGTATTCGAAAGTAATCCAAGCAAGGCAGGCAGTCTGTTTCCAGTCGAAAATCCTTTATTAAGTACACAGACAAGCAATCAAAGTAAAACAAAAATAGAGTAATAATTTCCTCACAAGCTTTCTAAATATATATATATATATACTTTTTATCAGGCATGGAAGTGGTTTATTGTGCTGTAAAACAAAGTGTTATTGGTACACATGTTAAATTCACATCCCTTCCCCCATCAGTGTGACTTTCGAGCTGGCCCTGCCCTACCTAGTAGCTGTCATAATAATATATTGCCCTAATGTACTTTAATGGTACATCTTATTTAACCAAATTATTAAGTAGATTATTAAGTCTGTGATTTTATACAAGGCAATATACTACATGGCTGGAAATATATCAATCTTAGTTCATTTTGCGATCAAAAATTATATATAAATATATACATATACATTTTGCATGTAAAAATCAGTTTCTATTTTCATAACCTATTGTTAACAAAGATCGCTTTCGTCCTTCTAGACTTCTTCAGTTCTGTGTACAAGAAACCCTAAAAACCTATATAATTGTATAATTAGTTAGTATTGTTATTACCAGAGAACCAGAAAAAAATAAAATAATAAAAATAAAATTAAAAAAAAAAAATATATATATATATATATATATATATGTATGATGATGGAAACAAAATATACGCTTAAATTTCAAATGATTTAAAATGGTATTTAAAACCAATTTGTAGAAAAAAATAAAATAAAATACAATTAGTCATGTAAACAATGTGGCAATTTTCTAAGTTCCAGTGCACTATTAATTTAACAGTAGTAGTTTAGTCCAGGCTTTCTAAAAGAGTTCAGCTTTAATTACCACATGAGTTCATGTTTCTCCAGAATATTCGGGATGTCTCCTTCAAGATCACCCATGTCCATGCGATCCAGGATCTGGAACTTAAAACCTGTGTGTCTTTTATGAAGAGAAAGGTGTTTGGCTAGTGCATTATTTTTACATCCAGAGCGGATTTCTGACAGATGACATGAAATCCTTCGCTTGAGTTTATTTACAGTCTTGCCCACATAGAATGCATCACATTCATTGCACTGTGCCCTGTAAATTACTTTTGTAGTGTTACAGTCACCCTCTGCACTGGTTTTATTGATCTTCTTTAAATAAGGGCAATAAAACTATCACCTTGCTGTATAAATATACAAAATGTACAATTAGTTTCACATCTTTTAGTGCTTTTCTCACATGGTCTAGGTTTTAATTCAACAAAACTTCTAATATTCCTGGCCTTCCTATAAACAAATGATGGGGCTTCACCTAAGATGTTAATCAGAAAAGGGTTTCCTGTGACAATGTCCCAGTTTTCTTCAATAATTTTTTTGATACTGTGATAATCCAAAGTGTATGTCAGGATGCAGCTATTTTTGCATTTGTTATTCTCTGTGGAATTACTAACATTTTTCTACTGGGGAGGTTGAGTGAAGGTGCTTCAGTCCTTTTCAGTTCTATAATGGGTTCCAGGATGTTTTTTAACATGCAACTTTCATAGCCTCTCACTAGAAAATCATTCTCTAAGTTGTTCAGGTTTCTCAAAAATGGTTCCATCTCTGTGGTAATTCGAGCTAATCTATAGCCTTGGGATTTCACTACATTATACTTGGTTTTTGTAGGATGTAGACTTTTACTGTGGAGTAATAAGTTAACCCTTGTTGGTTTTCTGAATAGATCAGTGGTGATTCTGTTATTGTTGGTGTCCTTGGAAATCTGCATATCTAAGAAAGTGGTTGAAGTACAGCTATGGGAAGAGGTAAACTTCAGGAAGGGGGTTGTTTGATTGAGGTAAGTGATAAAATCTCCAAGCTGCAAGGTGTCACCTACCCACACAATAAAGACATCGTCAATAAAACGTAAATAGCATGTGATATGCTGCATGTAGTCTGTGTTGTTTAACACAAAGTCCTCCTCCCATTTGCCCAGGGCTATGTTAGCTATGCTGGGAGCCATGGCAGCCCCCATTGCTATACCAGTTTTTGTTTGTAGTGTTTGCCATTGAAAGTAAAGAAATTGAAGTCCAGTACAAGATTAATGAGCTTGCTTAACTTTTGCAGTTGTGCCTTTGTACCCTGATTATGTTTATTAAAAGAATTCATAGCTGCTGTTATACAGTATTTGTGAGGGAGCACTGTGTACAAGGATTCCACATCAATAGTTACCAAAATACTGTCAGCTTCCACTGTAATGTTTTTTATTTTCTTCAAAAAATCCATTGAATTTCTTATGTATGACTTATTCTTTTCTGCTAGAGGTTTCAGCAAGTAATCAAGGTAAATGGCTGTGGCTTCAGTAAGGGAACCTCCGCTTGCTACCACCAGTCTATAAGGTGGGTCTTCTCTGTTCTTGTGTGGCTTTGGTATTCCAAAAAAGTAAGGTAAACGTGGGCATGGGCTCCATAAATAATTATAAAGATTTTCAGTGATAAGTTTTTTTTTTCCATAATGTGGTGAGATTAGTGTTCCATAAATCATATGCTCTTTTTATGTCATCCATGGCAAATAACTCATAAAATCTATTATCCTCCAGCATGTTCTCTATCTTTTGGTTGTAGCTAGAGGTATCAGTCACAGGTATACCTCCTCCCTTGTCTGCCTTCATTACACACCTGGATTTATCATTGCCTAGCTCAAGCAATGCTTTTCTTTCTCCCTGTGTTAAGTTATAAAGTTTTTTCTTTGGAGGTTTTTTAAGCAGTTTCACGGAGATTACTTGTTTTTTTTTTCATATTAAACAAGTAAAGACTGTGGACAGGATGTATACAGAGGGTTGGTAAAAATGTTTAACAATAGTGAGCCAAGAATGGATTCTTGAGGTACACCCATCTTAACAGGTAGAGCAGGGGAAGTTGCAGATATCCATTTAACTGACTGATGTTGATCAGAGAGGTAACTAGCAAACCAAGAAATAGTGGATAGGATTAGTTCTGCGAGTTTAGCCAGCAGCAGGGGGAGAGAAACGGTGTCAAAAGCTTTAGAGAGATCGAAAGAGAGACTACAGACTAGTTTATTGTTGTCTCTGACTTGGGATATAGCGTGCATGAATGATATGAGGGCAGTGGAGGTGCTATGTTTTGGGTGAAACATATGCTGTGTAGGGATAAGTAGGTTTTCTTGTAGGAGGTACTGAAGGATTTTTGTGTACACATTTCTCGAGTATTCTGGAATGACAGGATAGGATAGGATAGCAATTTGCCTGAAGTTGGCAAGTTCTGAGGAGTTACCTCCCTCATGAACGAGCAGAGTATAGAATTGCTTCCAGATTGTGGCAACCTTTGATTCAGTAATGGAGCAGTTGATGAGTATAGAGATGGGATAGCCAAGTGAGTTAGCAGCTTTCTGAAGAAAGAGTGCTGGTAGGTTGTCAACAGAGGGGGAGCAGGGTTTAAGCTTTTGAAGTAAGGATTTAATATATTTGGTAGATACTGTTTTCAGGGAGAAGGCCTGAGAGGAATGAGGGGGTGAGGGTGGGACAGGAGAGATATTAACATTAGGATTTGAGTCGGTTTGTGATGACAGTTTGCTGATGGTGTCAAAGTAGGTATTGAAGTTAGATACTGTTTTTGGACAGCCTTGTTTGGACAAGGACTGGAGGAAGAGGGGTTACAAGGGTGTTGGATATGATTAATGCAATGCCAGAATTTATTGGGGTTATAAGAGTGTGAGGTTAGAAGATTGTTGTAGAAGTTTTTCTTGTCAATGAGGACATATTTTTGTAAGGTTATGTGGCTCTTTGTAGAGCTGGAGGTGGGATGGGAGTTTTGTTTTCATCCAGGTTCTCCATGCTTTGTCTCTTTATAGCATAAGTTACGGTACTGAGAGCAAGCCAGGGGGATATGAGAGATTTGATCCTAACTATGTATGGGGGCAAAGGAGTCCAATGTGTCAATGAATATGGAATTAAATTTAAGTACTGCATCATCAAAAGGGAAGTAGGTAAGGAAGAACTAATTTATGGCTGAGACCGAGTTATTTAAGGTATCAGAATGGAAGTTGGATATTTTGCAACATTCAATGAACTTCTGTGGTTTAATATAGTGTGGGGAGTATCTGAGAATGTTGACAGGAGAGTGGTCACTTAGAGAGTCAGCCAATGTTTCAGGGTGATCATATTTGAATGGATTAGAGAAAAGTATCCAATCCAGGAGTGAGATTGAATTTGTGGGCTTGCTAGTGTAAGTAGGAGTATAGATTTGTTGGGAGAAACCATGTAGATTTATATTTGAGCTTGGACTGTTAGAGGTGAGGGATAACCAATTAATACTGACGTCTCCAAGGACAGCAGTTTCATAAGTTGAGTTAAAAGACAGCCAGGACAGGATATACTGGAGAGTTTTGACATTGTCCCCTATGGGAATGTAGATAGTCGTTATTGTGATGATATTGTGGGTATCAGTTTTGCAGTTGGCAACTAGAAGTACAGCAGGTGAGGTTGAGGGGGATGGGGGTATTTAGGGGAGTGACTGTAAGATGGTCAGAGAAGATGATAGCCACCCCTCCTCCTTTTTTGGGGGGTGGGTCTATCTAGATGTAGGATGTTGTAGCCAGAGGGTAAGAAGTCTTTTTGTCTGGGATGTGGGGTTTACGGGTAATGACATCGGGAGAATGATGGGCTATCCAAGCATGGAACTCACTAATTTTGTTTAGTATTCTTCGAATATTCATGGAGTAAATAGTTGAGTGTTTTTTGGGAAGATCATGAGGAGAGGTTGAGACTCTGAGGTTTGTGTCAGAGTGAGAGTGGTTGGAATGGATGTCTCCAGATAAGAGAAGGTGATACAGTATAGGAGAAGAGTAGTGAGATGAAAGGGTATAGAGGAAATATTTCACTTTAACTTTAGGTAGGGTAGGAGTAAAAAGAGGAATTTGATTTTGTGGAGAGGGTGTGTGGTAGAAAGGGTAGATGAATGAGTGTAATGTTTGTGGAAGAGTTAAAGGAAAGATGGAGGATGAAGACCTGTGAAGAGTGTTTCACTGAGTATGGTAGGAGGAGAGGTTGTGAAGGAGAAGCAGAATGGAGGTCAAGAGAAGGAATAGTAAGACACTGAAGAGTAGCATGATTTGAGTTAGAATAAAATGATATGGGATAGAGTGAGCTTGTGGAGGAGTGAAGCGTCAGGAGCTTAAAGGAGACAGTGGTTTGTCCTATTAAGTTGGGTGTGATAGATTCCAGTCTGAGTTGAGGGTGAGGTACAGTGAGAGGTATTTGATATAAGATAAAGCTAGATGAGTAGTATGTTTAAATTTTATTCCTGCTAAATAGTTTCTAGGGGAGTTAGGCTGAAACTGAATGAAAAGAAGAGGATGAGGAGTGAGAAATAATAGGAGAATATGTGTAGGGTAAGGGTAGATGTGAGAATGGGATGTAATATGTGGAAAAGAGAAAAAGGGGTAAACTGAAGGAGGAAGTTAAAGAAAACAAGAGGTGGAGTTGAAGGTTATGAAGCATAGTGGGTGTGACTTTCAGAAGTAGGAAATTAGAGAAGGTTGGGCTGGGTGAAAGTAATTGATTGGGGAGGGATTAGTGGGGGGAAGTGGACAAAGGGATTAGTAATTTATCAAATGGATCCTGGGGTGGGTGGGAATGGAGGCAGGATAGGCGAGAAGAGTGAGCGCATGTGAAGTGAGGGCAAACAGAGCGGGAACAGCCAGATTCTATGAGAGGAAAAGAGAAGGGAAAAAAAATCAGTGAGCACGCACAGAAAGGATTGCGGACTTTTAACTTGTAGTTTGTAGTAAAAGGCCTAAGAAATGGAGTTTCTTTGTTGACGTCTGTTGCAAAAAAAAAAAAAGCTCACAAACAGTCTAGTATAGGAGATAGCTTTCGGTGGTGAAGTGAGTTCAGGAGAGTGACTGGGAGTGTTGTTCTAGTTGTAAGAAGAAATAGAGAAGGTTAGAATATGAAGAGGGAGAGGCACAGAAGGCTGAATTACAAAATGGGAGAGAAGAGAAGGTTAAAAGTGTACTGAGAGGTAGGTTGCAAATGAAAGAGAGAAGTTGATAACTTAGGTGGCTAGACAGAGAAAGAACATAAATGGTAGGGAACAGAGGAGGGCAAGAGCTGGAGTTTATGAGGCTAGTTAGGGAACTGGGAGGTTGACAGGGGACAAGTGATGTGCAGAAGGCAGCTATGGAGGGAGGGTGACAGGTGATGTGCAGAAGGCAGCTATGGAGGGAGGGTGACAGGTGATGTGCAGAAGGCAGCTATGGAGGGAGGGTGACAGGTGATGTGCAGAAGGCAGCTATGGAGGGAGGGTGGCATGGAAGAGGTGATGTGCAGAAGGCAGCTATGGAGGGATGTGAATTTACAATGACAAGGGCATCAGAAAGCACTTAACATACAATAATGGACACTGTGCACTTGCAAGTTTTGGTCTTCACTCGAATTGAGACTGCCCTTGGAGCTTGGGCAGATGGGCTATTGCTGTTAGTACTAATGTAGGGATGAATAAATAATGGACACTGGGTGCACATCTTTTTGTCCACAGCATCCATACTGTCAAATGGTACTGTGATGCCCATGTACTTGCCCAGTAATCAAGGAGCCTTTATCCTCACGACTAACACCAGTGATGGGAGTCCAAACCTAGAAGGATAGCAAATACACACATAGTAAAGTACAATTTTCTTTAAGAGCACACAGAGATCACAGTCAGTCTGGGCTGGTTTCTCCCTTTCTCTCCAGATCCACAATAAGACTCCCCACTGGCACAGCTATAGAGTGGAGTCCTTAGCCAGGGTCCCAAGCCAAGTCCTCCTAGCACTCTCTCTGTCCAACCAGTGCTTCGTTTCCCTGCCCAAGTAGCTGACACACACACACAAATATAATTTATATACAATCACACAGACACTCATACCTCTCAAGTGTACCTCATTATGAGGAACGTAACTCATTTGGGGTTTTAAAAAGTTCATGTTCCTTGAAGTTCCTCAAAGTTCCACATTGAAAGGGTCTGTCACACATTCAGTGTTAGAAATTTTTTTAAGTGAAATCCATGGCAAATAGAAATTAATCATATTAATTCATTAAAGGATCTTCTTTATAAGTAAAACCAGCATAGTTTAACCATCCTATGACCTTCCTAGTTGAAGCTGTCAGTAAGCCATTAGTATGTGTTCCACATTTTGGCCATTTGTTCCACATTATGAAGGCGAGTGTTCCTCATTTTGGAGATGGAAGGTTGAGAGCTATGCAGACACTCCTGTGGAAGGCTGGCACAGGTTCACTAGCTGTGCCTTTTCTGTCCAGGCTATACGATACTAATCACTGCACCAGGACCCTTTCTTATCAGCTACTAAAAAGGCCCTTAACAAAGGGTGCCCAATTATTACTGTCCAATATTATTATCCAATTAGTAAGCATGACCACAACTTTTTAAGGCTTATTGGAGTGGCTTGGCCAGTATCACTATATACATGCAATGTACTCTAGAGCTTAAATTATCTCTACAGAAAACAGCCACAGTTGAAATGTTTAAAATATGTAATAATAAATAATAACAGAAGACAATACTTCTTACTACACAGTGCTAGTCAAGAGTTCAGACATAGGAAAATGCTCAAAATAATATTGTAGAATAGTTCTGACATTAATACAGAAAACAACTAATCTAATCTTCCTATTTCTAAGAGAGACACTAATAAGATCCTACTTACATACGGAGCACAGGCAGAGTGCTGGTGAGTTGAATGTTCTCAACACAAATGCAATATGCTGTCTCAGTCTCTGAGAAAGTCCTTTAAATTGATAAATACATCCTGCTGACTCATTTTAGATTACATAATTCTTAACAATTCTCTACTTCCCAGGCTGACAAAAACTCTACATTTACATTTCTTAGTAATCTTGCACCTGGTCAGGAAACACAGCAATAAACGGGATTATACGTGTAAATTCTAGCAATTAACTCTGGTCTCAAAAGAATAGGAAGAATTCTTTCATCCAGACATCTCTTCTCCGAGTTTTGAAATAAGACAATTATACAATGCCTGACTTATCAGCTTTCCTCCAGCAGAGTGCAATGTGGTTGCATTTTTGAAGCTCAACATCCAATACAATTGTCTTATTTAAAAGAACAAGCCTGTGGCTTATATTAATATTTACAAATGACAGAATTATCTACAAAATTCTATCTAGCTATACTGGCAGCCTTCACATATCTTCACAGGTATCCCATTTATCAATATCACTTATTTTACTTTATCCTATTTCCCATATAATATCATATTCATATTTATACATTTAAATCCTTTCCTTCTATATTCATTTTTAAACTTCTCAAAATTGTTTATCCTTTCTGTAGTTCAAAAAACAATGTTTTGTTGTTTTTCTCTGTATTTTGTTTCCTCCACCACCTTATTATTTCATATTCCCTTTCACTTTTAACTTGCCCAATAAAATTCTCCATAAAATACTCTGCTTCATAAAACTTTTCAAACTGGTTTCTTCTGTTTTATAGCATTTTTTCATCTTCTAACTTCCTCCATGGGTACACCAAAAAAAAAATGTTTCCCCTCATCAGCCTCACAAATTTTTATATCAAACTGTCATTTTATTGTCATTTTTCCACCTTATCACTTTTTTCTTCTTCTACATTTTCATATAGCATCTTAGCTATAATTTCTTATTGTCTTTCTTTTATCTTTCTCATTACTCAAAGTAAATGAGTATGTGCTAGATGCACCATTACATTTTTTTAAATCCAATCCAACTTCCTTTTTATTATTATAAATGATTTTACTTCTCACCAGATTCAATCTTGAACTCCAGATGAAGCTAAAAAAATCTCCAAAATCTTTTTCCATTGGAAAGGGGAAACATATCTATGCCCCTTAAATATGCTATTTTCCTGAATATACAAGTATTCAGCGTACATCTTCTTCTGAAATTATAAACAAAACATTTTCCACCAAGCTAACAATTTTGTATTTTTTCTAGTATCTCTCACCATTGACTTATTATACTTGCATACTCACCAAATGTCACACTCAAAATCTTTTTTTTTTCTTTCTTGTGCATATATCCTATTTTATTTTATCGCACCAAATCCCTTATATTTCATTTTGTTTAAATGCAGCCCAGTTTTTAACAGCTTTTCAGCCCTTATCCACGTATCTTATCACTTATCTCACTTATCCACCCCTTGTTTTTTTTTTTGCTTTTTTTTTATAACTAAACCACCCTGATATGTCATACATATTGGGAATATAACATTCAAATAATACATACTTATTGGGCATCCTTGTTTAACTTCACTCTCTCACTGTTAAGATAAATGAATGGCTAGGAAAAATATTAACTTGTACCCATTCATTTTCATAACCTTTTTATTATATTACAATTATTTTCTCCTATACTATGTCTCTAAAATCTGCCACATTACTTCATGACTCACTTTATCAAAGGCTTTAGCTATGTGACATCCTATCAGTCTTACTTTTTCTTTCAATATCATCTATACTACTATTTTCACTATAATTAATATTTCTTTCCATGTCTCTTCCTTTTATGCCATAAATCCCTTCTCCTACAACCTCATCCAATACTTTCTCCATCATTTTTATTTTCATAAATATTTTAGTCAGTATTCACTATGCTTATAGGCGCCCAAATTTTTATATTTTTTTCTTTATTCCTTTCTCCATATAAACTTTATTATTCCACCACATATGCCTTTTTCCATTATACCCTCCTTTATCCATTCAAGATTTTTTAATTCTCTTTTATCTTTATTTATCTCTTTATAATACTCAACATTTATACCATTCAGTCCTGGCACTGATTCATTCTTACCTTTGTTTATCATGGTCACAATTTCTTCTATTGTTATATAATTTTCTAAAAATTTTTTACTTTTTTAGATTTTTTTCACTTTCCATTTTTCTTCTTATTCATCCATGTTCTCTTTCATACATTTTCAATATGAAATCTTCTACCACCTCCATAATATCTTTGTGTATTATGCCTCCTTTGCCATCTAAAATAGCATCCATCCTTCTCTAATTTTTACTTATTTTCCTAAACAAGGGGAAAACCTAGTCTTTTTTTCCTTTCAAATGTTAAAATTTTGTTTTTCTACTTCCCTTTAGTCAGTTCCTTTTCCATCTCTCTCGCATAATTTCTGTACAATTTCTTTATATTTTATCTTATTTCCTTCTTTCCACTTCTAAATACATTTTATAATGTTGCAGATACACTTCCCACCACTGTATACAGTTTTTATAAAATGGTCTCTGTCATATGACCTTCCCAAAATATTTCTTTAATTTCTTCCTCCTTTTTAAACAGTGCAGTTAATCTGTCTCTTTTCATGCTTATTTCACTATCTTCCCCAATTCTATCCCATATTGCTCTATGATCTGAAAACACTGCCATCTGTAGTCTCCCTGTTATTTCTTTCTTATCTTGACAGTAATCTATATAATCAATTACGTTTTTAAAATTTCCCTTTTCTATGTCTATGTCATGTTCCTTCTTACTTTTAAATCTCTGCATTTTATTAATTCCCTTAACATTTTAATATCCAACCCAATTTCACTTTTCTTTCCTCCCCCAATACTGACTTATTCTTTTCTTTTTTCTTCTTTGTTACAGCTGGTATCTATATAATTTCTAATGCTATTCACATTTAATACTAAAACTCCTATCATCACTTTCCTTGTTCTGTGTTTTACTTCCACATCTTATCTTTCCTTGCCTATTCCCAAGTCTCCCACCAACTGATTTTTCATTATCTTGCTCTTGTTCTTGCCTCCATTTCTCTTTCTAAAAAAGAAGTTATGTAACGTTCCATCAGAGTAGTTATACTTCATTTTTCTGCAACCTGTGGGTATTCGGATCCGAGCTGGCAACTTTTTTTTTTCTAGCAACTGCTCCAAGCTCCGAGCTCCTCCCCCTACACATAATGCACTACCATCTCCTACCTTCCCTCAGATCGAGTTTGCTGCAACTAAATACATTAGCAACTCAGCCCAATGAACCAAACCTGTATATGGACATGACAAGGTCCGGGAGATGGAGGGAGGGAAGGTTGCAGAAAAATGAAGTATAACTACTCAGATGGAACGTTATGGTGAGTACATAACTTCTTTATCTGAAATAGTTAACTTCATTTTATCTGCAACCTGGGGGACAGCGTCCCCAGCTACTCCAATCCTGGGAGGCCCTTATGGAAGGATATTCCTGAGCACCGCAGAGCCAAAGGATGCTCTACCTCTAGAAATCAGGTCTAATTTATAATGGGAAATGAAGGTATGAGAATTGGCCCAGGTTGCTGC
Source organism: Protopterus annectens (assembly GCF_019279795.1). NCBI lineage: Eukaryota > Metazoa > Chordata > Ceratodontiformes > Protopteridae > Protopterus > Protopterus annectens. Next base: position 1,047,313,786 of record NC_056739.1, on the reverse strand, counting down.
TGCACAAATGTCATCCAAAGGAACCCTGGACCAAAAGGCAGCAGAAGTTGCATGGATCTGGTACAGTAAGCTTTAACAATACCAGGAGGAGATAAACCTTTTGCTTTGTAGACATGCGAAATGCAAAGGACTGATCTATCTAGCCAAAGAAACCTTAGAAATAGCTTTTCCCAAAAAGGATTTGGAAAAGGAAATGAACAACTGGTCAGACCTGCGGAAGGATTTTGTTCTATGAAGACAGAAGCGAAGTTGTCTATGAACATCTAACAAATGAAGTTTGTATTCACCCTTGTTTTGAAAATTAGGAAAGAAAACAGGCAGATTAATGGACTGGTTTATGTTTGCTTCAGATGCCACTTTAGGTAAGAAAGAAGGATTAGTACGGAGAGAGACCCTATCCTTATGGAAGACCAAATAAAGAGGCACGGCAGACAGAGCTTGAAGCTCAGAAACCCTCCTAGCTGATGAAATGGCGACTAGGAATGCTGTCTTCCAGGATAAAAATTTTAAATCCACCGATGCTGCAGGTTCAAATGGGGGAGCCACCAATGCCTGTAGGAGAAAGGTAAGGTCCCAAGGGGGCACTGAATCCTTGACAGGAGGGCGCAAAAGAAAAGTGCCTTTAAGAAAAGCCTTACACAGCCTAGAAGAGGCTAAGGTGATGTTGTCTTCATCAACATGAAAATTAGAAATGGCTGCCAATTGTACTTTCACTGTGGGGGAGCTAGCTCTTTGCTGAAAAATACCAGACAAGAAATCCAACACCACTGGAACAGGGGCTGTAAAAGGATCTAGATTTCCCTGTGAGGCCCAAATGGAAAAACGGTTCCATTTACTGCGATAAAGTTTCCTAGTGAAATCTTTAAGAGAAGTCACCAGTATGGATTTTACAGGGGATGAAATACCGGGAGTCCTGGCAATCAACGGAACTGGAGCAACCAAGCTGTCAGCTTGAGGCTGCCCAGGTCGGGCAGGCAAACACCCGAAGGATGGGAGATTAAATCCAGGCAGGGATCAAGAACCCACGGAGAAGCTAAGAGATGAGAACAAAGGAATGGGAACCAAATCTGGCGAGGCCAGAACGGGACAATGAGGATAATTTTGCACCACAGTCGGCAAGTTTTCTGAAGAAACTTCGGAATTAGTGGCAATGGTGGGTAAGCATACAGAAGCCCAGGGGGCCAAGCATGAACTAGACCGTCACTGGGGGCATCCCCTGGTGAGGGAATAAAAGCAAAGAACTCGCTGCACTTCGCGCTGGAAGTAGATGCAAAGAGATCGCAGCAAAGCTGACCCCATGCAAGGAATATCTCCTGCGTTAATGACGGTTTCAGAGATCACTCATACGGCATCAGAATAGCCTGACTCAATCTGTCCGCTAAAATGTTGGAGCGCCCCGGGATGAGCGTTGCTATAAAAAAACGACTGGTGGAAATCGCCCACTCCCACACTCTCATGGCCTCGTGACACGAGGTAGGATCTGGTTCCCCCCTGCTTGTTGATATACCAGACAACTGACATGTTGTCGGACTGAATTGCAATCAATCCAAGAGGGAGGACAGTGTGAAAGTCTTCCAACACTAAAAGCACTGCCCTCATCTCTAGAACATTTATATGCAACTTGGTCTGTGTCTGGGACCAGGTGCCTTGGACTGTCCTTCCCGAACAGTCCATGGTCACTGTGGCTTGGACTGGAGATGACGCAAAGGGGCGTCCTTCTATAACCTCCAGTGAATTTAACCACCAAAGAAGGGACGTCCTGCAGACTTGACTGATCCTAATTGGAAATTCCATTGGCAGGACTACCAAGACTATTGAACAGCCAGAGTCCATTGAAGAATCCGCATATGAAGACACGCACAAGGGAGAATCGATATAGAGGCAGCCATGGAGCCCAGTGCCCGGAGAACCTCGCTCTCCTTTGGAGACTTGAAGTTTGCTATTTGAGTTATGTGGCACCTGAGGTGTAAGATCCTGTCTGGAGTTAAAAATACTTTCATCTGCAAAGTGTCTAGTCGTGCCTCGATGAAGTCTAAAACTTGTACTGGTTGCAACTGGGATTTTTGAACATTGACAGTAATCCCCAATAAGATCTGCCAACCGAATAAAGTAGTCTCGGGCCAGACAAAGCAGATGCTTGTTGGGCGCAGCAAAGAGCCAGTCGTCCAGGTAAGGAAATACCTGAATACCCTGAAGCCTCAGGTGAGCCGCTACAACTGCCATTACACTGGTGAACACCCTGGGGGCTGTGGTGAGACCGAAGGGTAGGGCTCTGAACTGAAAGTGACCGGCTCCCAGATGGAAGTGCAGAAACCTCCTGGAGCTTCTGTGGATCTTGATGTGGTAGTAAGCATCCTGGAGGTCTAACGAGCACATCTAGTCGCACTCTCAGAGATAAGGTAGAAAGGACTGTAGGGTGACCATCTGGAACTTCTGTATGGTGACAGACAGGTTCAAAGTTGACAGGTCTAGAATGGGCCTGAGGTCCCCTGTCTTTTTCGGCACTAAAAAGAACCTTGAGTAAACGCCTGATCCAGACTGGTCGGGGTGAACCTGTTCGATGGCTCGTTTGAGAAGCAGCTTTGAAACCTCTAGAGTTGCGGCCTCCCTTTGAGCAGGTGGAACATCCAGGAGGTGTTTTGAAACACTTGAAAGGGCAGCAAATGGGATAGTGTAACCTCTGGAAATAATCTGTAACACCCAGCGATCTGTTGTTATGGACTCCCATGCCGCTGGGTGTAAGGACAATCCCTCCCTGACTGCCTCCAAAGTAGGACAGCCAGGCAACCCCTCAGGGCTGCTGAGCGGGTCTATCAGAAAAAGGTTCCCTAGACCCAAAATTCCTAGGACCCCCTCTACCTCTGGGTCGGCGTCAATCCTGTCCCCCTCTGCTTCTGGGGGAATTGTTGTCCTGAGAATCCCTGAAATTTTCGGAACCACATCTTCTTTTGCCCTCTGATTCCTAGAGAAGGACTGCTGAGGGTTAGAGAACGGGATCCTGACAGCAGACAAAGTCTTCCAGTCTTTTTCGCTCTGGACAAGTGTGTCACGTACTGTCTTCCTGAAAAGGGAAGAACCGTCGTAGGGAGCATTAATAAATGACTCCTTGAAAGGGTCCGCGAACTGACACAACCTGTGCCAGGCGTGACACCTCATGGCTACACCTCACCCAGCCGCCCTAGCTGCTCCTTCCGTGGCATGTGAAAGGAGCCGCATAGACGTGTTTGATACTGACATCAGAGTTGACATTTTTGCAGAGAACAGCTGTTTGTCCTGCGACGGTAAGGACTCTGGGGGCGACTCAGCGAATTCCTATACAAGGTCTCGCTGAAGCCAGATCACATGTGCCAAATAGTTCAGCGCACGGATTGAAAAGGTCGCTGAGGAATAAACGTGCTTCCCAAACCTATCCACTGACCTGAACTCCTTGTCTGGAGGGTGGACTGAGGAACTCTCCTGCGCTAGTCCCTTCTTGGTGGCCGCAGTGACCAACACAGCGTCAACTGGGGTTCCTTCTGACCAAGGTTGTCTGTCAGTAGGAGGAGATAAAATCTTGTTGGGGCATGTGGGGATGGGCTCTACGGTGTCAGGCTCCTTCCATGCCCGCATGGTGATAAGGTCCACCAAGGGGTCCGCTGGCAGAGACACCCAGGAAGTAGATGGTCCTGTGTCAAAGGCCTCCAGGAACACTGATTTATCCACAGAAGGTTTTGGGGCTGATCAACCTCCCCTCTGGTGGAGGATCTCCATGATGTCTCCAAAGGAGACGTCGTCGGGTGGTGACTTGGGGGAACCTTCTCCTTCCTCTAAGTCAGTGTCTGTAGTGAGGGACTCAGGGGAGTCCAAGTGCCTCCTTTTGCACTTGCGCTTACGGTGGCCCTCTTCAGTGGGACTCTCTGAAGAGGACTCGTGAGCCGCAGGGGGTTCCTCAGGGGGAATAATCTGCGGCTCCTCTGGCACGGGCTGTCCTTGAGACAGGATGAAGGGAGTCATCACCAAATCCAGAGGGGTCTGGGTGGAATCCGAGGGGATGGGCTAGGATCTCAATCCCTGGTAGAGAACCCTCTCCACCACTTCGAAGGCCGAAGGAGAGCATACCTCCTTGGCACCCCAGCAAGGAGGAAGCCCTCCCCGGATCCGAAGCAGGGACCGGAGCCGAAGCAAGGGTAGCCTGAGGTTTGAGGAAACGGGTCGGATCTGAAAGAGGCAGAGCTGAATAATCCATTCCCTTAGGTCCGACTCCCTGTCCATGGCTCCGAGAGTCACTTGGCTCCGAACTAGTCGGATCAGAGGAGCTCGAGGTAACAGCCAGAGTCAAGGTTGGGGGAACAGTCGGCGCCAAGCTACCAGCTCCAAAAAATCTCGGATCCAAGAACCCCGAAGCCGAGGTACGGATCGGGAAGGAGAGATGGGGCAGAAAAAAGGCATGTAGGTCCCCCCTCTGGAGGGGAGAGGGGCCTGGAAAGACTCCAATTTGTATTTTGGGTCTGAATGAATCTCCACATCATCCTGTCCATTTCTAAGTCTGATAAGCTCAGAGTCGATCGCAAAGAAGCCACCGACTCGGATCTGGCTGGTCTGCGCTGTAAGAGTGAGAAAGGCCTCGGATCCGAAGGTTCTAGCAGCTCTGGTGAAAAACAAGGAGACCGGAGCCATGGAGAAACTGGCCTCATGGACTTAGTAGGGGGACTAAGGAAGAGCTCCCTCTCCGGGGATCTCTTGCGAGGTCTATCCTTTTTCTTGTCCCTGTCCTCCTTGTGCCTTTCTCTGTCCTTACCTTTGTCTGCTACACCCACTGTAGCTTTTTCCTTGTCTGACCCAGCAGCAGAAGAAACAGGAGTTTGAGTTCCTGTCTGTGTGGGTGTAATGGGTACCAAGGCCATGGCAGACTCCAGCATAGATGCAGGAAGAAGGCCTTTGGCTACCAATTTGGCCTTCTGATCCCTGAGAGCTCTAGGGTTGAACCCAGTGCAGATTGCACATTGAGTCGACAAATGGGACACTCCCAAACAAACTACACCCAGAGTGTGAACATCAGAAGGTGAGGGCTTATGGCCACACTCTATGCATTTTTTAAATATTGATTTTGGCTGATCAGCCATGGTCCTGCACCAAACATCACTCCATACAAAGATCACCACACACAAACACACGTAGGGGAAGGGCAGGCCTAACAACTACTCTACAGAGTTTTATAACAAAAACTTTTTTTTTTTTTTTAACTAACCAAAGAACAAGCAATATACTAGTGGGGGGGGAAGGGAAACAACTAACACAGACACACTAAAGACAAAGAATGTTTAGACTTACTATCCCTGCGCTCAGAGCGAAGGAGACCATGATGCTCACTATGGCGTGGCAAATGAGATCTGAGGGAAGGTAGGAGATGGTAGTGCATTATGAGTAGGGGGAGGAGCTCGGAGCTTGGAGCAGATGCTAGAAAAAAAAAGTTGCCGGCTCGGATCCGATATGGATCAGAATACCCACAGATTGCAGATAAAATGAAGTTAACTACTTCAGATCTGCAGATCTATTCTCTTCCTGTGTATTAATAACCTCATTTTAAACTATCTCTTCGCTGACCGTTCATTTTTTAACCTCCCTCAGAATTCCCCTCCCACATAACAACCTTCTCTTTCAACATCTTCTGCAGTAATATTTCTGCCATTTGCCTTTCTTTTGGGCTTTCCTCCTTGTCTACTCTTTCCTTTTCTAATACAGGATTGTCAAACCAGAAGCGTCCAAAATGTTTACATTTTCCACAAAAAAAAAATATTAAAAGTTTTTTGCTGTATGTGTCCCCCCTACATTGTTTAGACCTTTGCTTGTTGTAGTCTTGTACTAAATAACTTCCATCCTCACAGAAATAACATGATTTGGGATGGCCACTGTAACAAATCAGCTCCTACTATTCACAGTTATTGTATTTATAAGTATGTTGAATTTTTCCCATTCTTAACATCCACTGTTATCCACACTTTCAAACCCCCAATCCATACATTTTTTTTTCATTACATTTTCTTTTAGTCCCAAACTGTGAAGTAGACTTTCGGTGGTGCTACTGTAATTTTTTTTTCAGTTTCAGTCATAAACTTTTCCAGCAAGTTAAAGCTTAAAAACATTGCTTCACAAAAAAATCAGCTGTCAAATTGGCCCTCAAGTCTTTAATGTTAAAACAGTAGAGATATATTGCCATTTAAATTTATAGTAGAATTCAGGCCAGAAGTGCCTTACAAGTTTACAGAGTACTATATTCATAAAACACTCAGCTGAAAACAAACATGCTGCTTTCAGTTCTCTTCAGACTAAAATATGCAAAATATATCAAATTCATAAACATGTAATGTTTGTGTGTTTTCAGACTTAAATGCATTTTTGTGTAATCTGTTCATTCTTTATATATGCAGTGGCATAAAAATGACATTGATAAAGATTGATATACTTTCATTAAAATTCAAGATGCAGCTGCTCATTTGTCTTTGAGGGCAGGAGTTCAGTGCAATGAAGTTTTATAGACAATTATGCAAGTAGCATTCCCTGAAAATTTCATGAACACATTTTAAACTTTGAGACAGATGTTTGTAAAAATAAAGAGCAAAAATAGCCAAAACAATGGACAGGTCTTCTGAAAATTCTCAGCAGTTAAAGGTAAAAGATGTCATAAAAAGTAGCTTGCATAGTCTGGGCCACATACATACCCAAACTCTTAAGTCTAGGTGAAGGTGGTCCTCCAAGAAAAGAAAGGGGCAAAGTGCCACAAAATGCGCAAGCGCCTACCTTAAAAGAAACACCCTGAAGGGACCAAGCTACTTGATGTGGCTGCCCCCCTGACTGCAACTAACAAAACAGGTTGGTAAGGATCCTAAAAATTCCCATCTCTCAACTCTCAATCAGCCCTCAAACCAGCAGAATTCTAGGTGAGGAAGAAGCTACTATATTGCATTCCTTGCTGCAATTAATACATTATTTTTGTTTTGGAAAATGAGACCATCAGCTGAAATGTGCTAGTCCTCCCTCATACAGCCCTCATGACCTTTTTGAGTTTGAGACCCCCGCAAGAGGAAGGAACTTCATGAGATTACCCTGTCCCTAATGGAATCTTAGGCATGGAAACCTGCCATCAGTAACCTTATTATGGGACATAGAAGAAATTACCTCCCTTCATGCTTTGACCACTGCAGCCAACACTTGAACAGGTTACAGAGACTGATGGACTGCAATTAGCAGCACACAACAAAAACAGGCAATTCTTAACAGACCCTAGAGAATCACAGTGAAGATCCAAAGAACCTTGAATGCACAGTGTCTCAGAATTTCTCTCTCTACTTTGTGTGCATGTGAGTGTGTGCGTGGGGGGGTGTAAGTCCATTAACACGAAGTAGACAGCCCTCAAATGTGGAACTAGACAAATAGACATCTTAGTTTAAAAGGTAGGGCAACCTTCCTTCTTCCAAAGAAAATCAGAGTGACAAAGTGTAGGCCTGTTCCACAGTTCTGCACAGTAAGTAATCCTGCAGAAGAAGCAAGTGAAGGAAGAACCATGAGAAGAGAGTAGCAACTGGAAATATTCAACCCCAACCTGTTAATTTCTAACAGAAGGCTGTCCCCAATGGAGTGAACCAGAACAACCACTCTCTCAAACAAACAGGCAATTCTTAACAGACCTTAGGGAATCACAGCTAAGCTACAGCTTGGAGCACAGGGGAAGTACTAGCCGAAGATGCATAAGAATTCACAGCTGGTACAGAGACAGAAAGCTATTGGGGCATTTGGAATTGTGCTTAGGTTGTCTGTGGGGTCTCTCTCTTTTTCTGAAAGAGTAAAGAACAGATGGCAAAGGAGCAGGATTCCTCAATCAAGAGGCAACCTACTTCTTACCAAAGAGGGCACTAAGCAAAGATAGCAATTCCTGCCCAAAACACACTCTCCTATTGAATGAAACATGTAGCAAAAGTCTGCCCACTTGTTCGTAATGAGGGAATAACTTCAGTCATGCTATTCTTCAAAGGCACACAGCAGAACCTGTCTACTTAGTCACACCACCCACCACATAAAGACACAAGCTAAGAAGTTACCAACATGATTGAATCAAACAGGGTAAGTAATGCCTTTTCTGTCCTCAGACTCAAGGGACAGCGTCAAGCATTCAGGATAGACTGGGGCATGGACAGATGAGATACTCAGCAGACAGCCTTGAGCTTCAAAATGGTACAAGAATACAACTTCTTACCACATATGTCCTGATATGAAGCTATGATGTCCTCTGGGGAAACACAGTCTGGGACTGGTGGATGACAGCAAACACCAAGTAGTAGTAGTCAGCCTTGAGGTGCACAAAAAATAACATTTTGATATGTCAAAGACAATTTAATTTTCCAGCAATCCTGGCAGCCATAGTAGCAAAGTGAAGTTACCAACATGATTTCAAGATAGCATCCTGAAAAAATACCTCGGGGGGGGGGGTATGACTGGACAGCGTCACAGCTGGGCATTCCAAGCACCACCAGGGGATGAGGTCATAACACATTACACTACACAGGGCCTCTCAGGATTCCAAGAGGAGAATGGGGAACTTGGGGACAATGACTTCATTTGTCTCAACAACAAAGATCACTACCTGGTTTCACTCGTGGAACTGACTGGGGTGGGAGCCCTGTATTCTTCAAAAGTTTCAAAATAAGAAGTTATGTACCTACCATAACGTTCCATGTTAGTTGTCTTCTCTCGCCTTCTTTCTTGCTGGATGGGTTCGGAGCCGATCCTCGGCTCCGACTCGGCACTTGCTAAGCTCGAGAGCTAATTTTAACAGCTCGAGGCAACCCTATATCCCATGATGCAAGGCGTGACTACCCAGATCTCGTTTGGTAGCTATAGAAATATGCCCATTATCTTCTTCCAACAGAAGGAGAAGAAAGTAACCAAATGTGTAAACACAACACAGGGGAACTAGTGACCACTCACAACTGGAGTACATAGGAAGAATAAACTCGTCCCCAGAGAAGAGTACAACTTCAAGGTCTGTCCAGGCTAGGGGGAAAAGAGGGAGGGATGCAATAAAGAAGGCGAGAGAAGACAACTAACATGGAACGTTATGGTAGGTACATAACTTCTTAATGTTAAGTTGTCAAACTCGCCTTCATTCTTGCTGGATGGGACCGCGTCCCTAGCACTTCTATCCTGGGTGGCTCAATGGAACAGACTCTTGAGAACTGTGGAACCAAACCTAGCTCTGTCCCTGGAGGCCAAGTCCAATTTGTAATGTGAGACAAAGGTATGAGGCGTGGCCCAAGTGGCTGTTGCACAAATGGTGTCAATAGGTAGCCTAGCCTGAAAGGCTGTAGATGTGTCTAGGCCTCTAGTAGAATGTGCCTTAGGTTTAGAGGGCAATTCTTTGCCCCTAAGGAGATAAACATGGGAAATAGTGGAAGAGAGCCATTTCAATAAGGTCACCTTGGAGACCGGGAGACCTTTTCTGTTTTCTGCATAAGAAAGAAAAAGCTGATCAGATTTTCTGAATTGTTTAGTTCTATCCAAGTAGTATCTGAGCTGGCGATGAACATCCAAATAATGCAGTTTCTGTTCCGCTCTGTCCGAATAATTCGGGAAAAATACTGGAAGATCAATAGACTGGTTAAGATTCGTCTGGGAAGCCACCTTGGGCAAAAAGGATGGATTTGTTCTTAGAGATACTCTATCCTTGTGGAAAACCAAGTAGGGAGGTCGAACACAGAGAGCATGAAGTTCAGACACTCTCCTAGCTGAACTAATAGCCACCAGAAAAATTGTCTTCCAAGAGAGAAATTTTAAAGAGTATGTAGCAGCCGGTTCGAAGGGGGGAAGAATTAGGGATGTCAGCACTAAATTCAGGTCCCATTGCGGAGGAGGATCTTTAATTGGGGACTTTAGTAGAAAGATACCCCTGAGAAAGGCTTTACAAAGCTTGTGAGACATTATGTTCTGGTCCGCTAAGCCAACATGAAAATTTGAGATTGCTGCCAGCTGGACTTTGACTGTCGAAGAAGAAGAACCCGACTGAAAAATCTCAGCTAAGAAGTCCAAAACTGACTGAACTGGGGCAGTAAAGGGGTCTATGTCCCTGGACTTTGCCCAGAAGGAAAAACGCTGCCACTTACTAGCATAAATCTTTCTGGTAGAGGACTTTAGAGAAGCTACTATGATATCCCGTACAGGATTAGAAATCATAGGAAGCCTGGCTAATGAAGGAAGTGGAGCAACAAAGCGGTGAGGTTGGGAGAGCGAATGGCCTGGTGCAGATGACCCGACTCAAAAGATCTGGAACTGGGTCCAGACGCCAAGGCTGTACCAATAGATGGCGATGAAGGAATGGGAACCAAATTTGTCGAGGCCAGTAAGGGGCAATTAGAATCAACTTGGCTCTCAAAATGGTAGTTTTCTGAATGACTTCAGGTATCAAGGGGAATGGAGGAAAAGCATAAAGAAGTCCCCAGGGCCAAACCTGGGTTAGAGCGTCTCTGGGGGTTGGCCTGGGAGAGGAAAGAGGGAGAAGAAGTCTGGGCATTTGCTGTTTTGGGGTGTAGCAAAAAGGTCGCAGCAAGGGAAGCCCCACTTCTGAAAAATCTCCTCCACTACTGATTGTTTGAGAGACCATTCGTGAGGCATGAGAATAGCTCTGCTCAATCTGTCCGCAATGAAGTTGGATTTCCCGGGGATGTGCGTTACTATCAGAAACCGATGAGAGGAGATTGCCCACTGCCAAAGTCTGAGAGCTTCTCGACACAGTGGATAGGACTTGGTCCCGCCCTGTTTGTTGATGTACCATACTACGGACATGTTGTCCGTCTGAACTGCAATAGTTCCTAGAGGAAGAAAGTCATTGAGGGCTTGCAACGTTAAAAGTACTGCTCTCATCTCTAAGACATTTATGTGCAGATGGTATTCGAAGGGTTGCCAAGTGCCATGGACCATCCTGCCCTGATAATGCCCCCCCCCACCCAATCAGGGAGGCATCCGATGTGACTGTGGCAACCGGGGCCGGGGGAACAAACGGTCTGCCCTGGAGGACTTGAGGGGAAGAAATCCACCAGGTCAGGTGACTCTTGCAAGATTGTGTCACGATGATCTCGTGGCATATGGGAAGCTGCTGGAAGGACCACTGGGTGAATAACATCCATTGCAGTAGCCGCATATGGAAGCAAGCCAAAGGAAGAAGTACGATGGCAGCCGCCATAAGTCCTAGCACCTTCAGGACAAACCCGGCCCTGATCTTTTTGCTGAGTAGGATGATCTGAACATATTTTTGGATGTCCATAAGTCTTTGATCTGTGAGTCTTGCTGACATCCCAACAGTGTCTAGTTCTGCGCCTATAAAGGTAATAGACTGGCAAGGTAACAAGGAGGATTTTTCAAAGTTTATGGAAATTCCTAACTGGCTGCACATATGAAGAGTGTAGTCCCTGGCCTGGAGAAGTTGATGCCTGGTGGTGGCCGTGAGGAGCCAGTCGTCTAGATACAGAAACACCTGGAATCCTTGACGTCTCAGGTGAGCCGTGACCACTGCCATGCATTTGGTGAACACTCTGGGGGCTGTAGTGAGACCAAAGGGCAGGGCTCTGAATTGAAAATGACTGGTCCCCAGCCGAAAGTGGAGAAACCTTCTGGAGCACCTGTGAATTTTTATGTGATAGTACGCATCCTGAAGGTCTACCGAGCACATCCAGTTGTCCTTGCCCAAAAAGGGTAAAATGGACTGAAGCGTGACCATCTGGAATCTTGCCTTCTTGACAAACTTGTTTAGTCTACTGAGGTCTAGAATTGGTCTCCAATCTCCCATTTTTTTGGGGACCAAAAAGAATCTTGAGTAGATCCCGGATCCTATTTGGTCTGCTGGAACTGGCTGGATGGCTCTTTTTGCTAGAAGTTTTGATACCTCCAGCTTTGAGAACTCCCTTAGACCGGGTGCAACGTCTGGGAGGGATACCTTCTGAGGAACAGGATAGTTTTCGAAGGGAATCTTGTAACCCTCGGATATGATCGACTGTACCCAAATGTCTTGAGAAAGGGAAAGCCAGGCTGTTGGGTACAGCGACAATCTTCCCCCGACTGCCTCCAAGGGTGGACAGTCGGGCAACACCTCAGGGATGCTGGAAGGGTTTGTCAGGGAGAGGCTCTCTGCTACCCTGATTCTGCGGACCCCCTCTGCCCCTAGGGCGGCGTCTATTGTTATTACCCCCCCTGCCTCTGGGGGTAAACTGACCACGTGCATCCGGCGTGACTCCCTGAGATTTACGGAACCACATCTTCCCTCCCTTCTGACCTTTAGGATAAGGTCTTGAAGGGGTGGAGAAACTGACTCCTACGGCAGAAAGAGTCCTGCCGTCCTGCTCGCATCTGGTCAATGTTTCCTTCACCTGAGGTCCAAACAAAGCCGAATCGTCGAAGGGAGTATTTGTGAAGGACGCCTTAAAGGGATCTCTTGAAGTTGCAAAGCCGCATCCAGGACTGACGCCTAAGGGCCACTCCTGTGCCTGCGGCTCTACTCGCTCCATCGGCCGCATAAGAAATGAGCCGCATGGAGGAGTTTGTTAAGGAATTTAGGATTCCCAGCTGCGAGGTAATTTTTCTTGAGCCCCGCAGCTGACGGATCCTGTACTACCTCACCTAGTTCCTTGAGAATATCTCTCTGAAGCCGGGTAAAGTGACAGAGATAATTCAGCGAGCGCATAGTGAAGGTCGCTGAGGAAAAAATCCACTTACCGTACCTATCCATGGTCCTAGACTCCTTGTTAGGAGGATGGACAGGTACAGAAGGATCGGCAAGTTCCTTCTTGGTGGCAGCTGCCACCACCATGGCATCAACAGGGACACCCTTGGTGAGAAACTGCTTGTCTACCGGGGCCGTGATAAATTTAAATGGCCTCCTAGGGACTGGTTCCACAGAATCCGGGGCCGCCCACGCCTTTCGAGCCACCACTTCCATAAGAGGGTCGAAAGGTGGAGACACCCAGGAGGTGGAAGATCGAGATCCAAAAGCCTCCAGGTATACTGACTCATCCTCGGAGGGGTTAATGGAAGGCCAGTTCCCCCTCTGTTTAAGAAGTTCCAAGATGTCTGAAAAGGAGACATCCTCAGAGGGGGACCTTGGGGATCCCTCCGACTCATCTAAGTCAGTATCAGATGTTGTAGACTCAGGGGAGTCTATGTGCTTCCTCTTGCACGTCCTCTTATGCAGGGGTTCCCCCGAAGGATCAGGAGAAACCTCGGAAGAAGTTCTTCCCAGTGGGGAAACCTGGGGCGATGGATCTCTGGGTCCGGGAGCAAGAGAGTGGGAAGAGATATCAGCAGGCACCGAGGAGGAGGGAGCTAATGGAACCGACTGTTGACTCAGCTGAGGGGCTAGAACACTCCTCATCACCTCAAAGGCTCCCCTTCCAGGGAGGCCAGAGAGCTCCCGCTCTGAAGAAACAGGAAATCCCGGCCCCGCCGAAAGAGAAGGCTCCGAGGCCGATGTCGGTGCCGAACTCACCAACGCCGAAGCTCCGAGAGGGAGAACGGGGTCGGACAAGGGTCCGATGCCACTCGCCCCCTTGGAGCCGACACGGGAGTCACGACAACCGGATCCCTCCATGGAAGGTGTCATGGAGGAAATCGTAGTCGAAGACGAAGGAGCCGAAAGGGGTGGCATCGGCTCCGACGCACCAACAGTCAAAGTTTCGAGAAGCTCCGGCTCCGAACTCTGGAGGAGAGTCGAAGGAGGAAATTCAGGGGGATGAGTGATAGCGGTCGTCTGCTGAGATGGGCTATGGAGCATCTGGGCCAGTGCCTGTGATTTCAGCAATCTGCTTACCACTCTCTTCAAGTCGTGGTCAGAGAGCCTGGAAGACCTAGAAGATCGGCTCCGATGGCTCCGCTCCGAATGCAGAGATCCCGGAGCCGAGCGAATCGACTCCAGGGAAGGAGACCGAGATCTCTTCCTAGTCGGTTCCAGTCGGAGCCGATAACTTATCGGCTCCAGTCTGGGACATGGAAATGTCGGCTCCAGCCGGAGCCGACATCGACTTCGATGCAGGTGTATCGGAGCCGGCCGGCACCGATACCACTGCCTCTAAGAGAGAAAGATCGGCTCCGGCCGGAGCCGACCTAGACTCCGAAGGAGTCGGAGCCACAGCCGAAGGCTTCGAACTCAAAGCCTGGGGTTCAGGTGGCCTAGAGGGCTTCCCCGACCCGGTCTTGGTCGGGGAGCTCTCCGGCTTCAATAAGCCTCGTAGGATTAATTTATTCCTACGTTCCTGCAGGACTCTGTGGCTAAAAGAATGACAAATGGCACAGGAGTCCTGCAGGTGTAAAGGTCCCAGGCAGTACATGCAAGAAGTGTGACCGTCTGTCAGAGACATCTTCTGACAGCACGAGTCACACTTCTTGAAGCCTGAGACCTTCGATTCTTTGGACATAATTATGCCCAGTGCACAAACACACACACACAAAGTTCACCCACACAGTTAACTGAAGAAGGGGGGGGAACTAAGTACAACACTCAAACACCCTGACAGGAATTAAGGAAAAAGAGGCTTAAGGCCTGAAGGGGAAAATAACTAAACCTATTAGGTTGAGGGAGTATAGGGTTAAGGAGATAGCTATAGAAAGACTAACTCTAATACTGAGAAAAAAAAAAGGCTGATAAAAGGAAAGATTTTTAACTGTAGAAAGTTAAATCTCAAAAACACTACCTGAGCTGGTAAAAGAAGACCTCTTCGCGAAGCGGCAAACGAGATCTGGGTAGTCACGCCTTGCATCATGGGATATAGGGTTGCCTCGAGCTGGTAAAATTAGCTCTCGAGCTTAGCAAGTGCTGTTTGTTTACTGTCTGTTTACTGCTCAGTTATGTAAATATTGCTTGGACAAACATTTGAACTTGGCCCATATGATCCAGATTAAGCAGGAAACAAGAAAGTCTGAGAACCTAATAACCATCTCAAGTGTAACAGAAAATCCAGCACTCAATCAGAAGCTGTTTTGGAAAAGAAAAGCCAAAAACCAAACCACAAGTGAAATGTCTGGCAGTAGAATTAAAAAGGAGTAAACGGCATAAAGAAAAAAAAAAAAAAAACACAGTTGCAACTGAGCAAAAAAAAAAAAAATCAAGACAGGTTAGCAAAAATACTGGACTTAATAAACTCTATTGGGTGAATAGCATATAAACTTTGTGGACTGCCAAACATTTAGCACAAAATAATTATTGCTAAACAGTGCTGCAACAGGTATGAGCTAAATACCAATCTAGATATATGGTGTTAATGTCAATCCCTGTTGTAATGGTAGGACAAAATAATGATATGCAAAAGAAACCCAAATCAGCCAATGAAGAAACAAAACATAAATGAGATAAGAAACAAGGGAGCCACATACCACTATCCTGCACCTGTTAAACAACATAATTTGAAGGGCTATTCTGAACATGTATGTTTTTCCTAGTGGAAACCATTCTTAAATATTGGTATTTTTTGGTTATGTTATTAAAAATACATTTCTGTTAAATCTTGTCAGGGGAAGTACACCACCACCAAGGGGAATGCTTATGAAGGGAATGGCATGCTTTAGTACAAGAGCTTTGCTAGTAAGAATATATTATTTAGCCTACTTTGACCTATTACTACTACACACATAGTCACAAGCCAGTCAATAATAAAATGGCTGCAAACATAATCTTACCAAAATCTGACAAAGAACCTTAATGATCATGGGATCATAATGCTCCTGCTCATCCCTGCCACATCCCAAGCTTGGTGTGCTCACCTATTACTAAACAACTGCTGCTTCTTCCTTCTAAGAGTCCTCCCCATCCCACAACAGAGCTCCTACAAACCTGAATAATCTAAGATACAGGAATGTAAAACCAGCCTGCAACACAATTTTCAGCAATGTATGTTTTGACTTCTTCCACAATAACTGTTTTCTTTTGCTGCATTGAAACTCCCGTTGCTAACTGTAGTTTGAGTACTTGGAATTCACATTCACTTGGGACACTGTAATTAGATCCACTCCCCATCTTTGTAGCCACCTGTGTAAATGTTCTTGTGCATTTTATAGAATAAAAACCTGATCAGCAATACACCCACTCATGAGACCCAATTGTAATATCTTTCCCGGTCTCATTTACTTGTAATATTTGACCTAAACAGTATGGAAACTAATCTCAGCCCTAGCTACAGTAGGACCAACCTTTTATATTCATAAGTCATAAACAAAAATACATACAGGTGCTGGCTTGTAATGTCTACATGGCACTTACCTGCTGTGTGCAGACAAAGTGATAGTTTTTTGTATAGATTGTTTCATTCTCTGGGGATATTGGTCACCTGGTTCTGCCCATTCCATTCATCCTCACTGCATTTGGGTTCTCTCCGCTTCCCTACCCTATCCCCATTCTCACCCACCTCCACTATCCCTACATTTATAGCCACTAAACTCCTCCCCCACTCTATTACTACCTTTAACAGCCAATTACACATGTAACACATACACATCCTCTAAAACACACCCATCTATACTTCTTAATTCCACCCCCACTACTCCCGCCCTTCTCCATATCTTCCCTTTCTCATTTGACCCTCATTCTTTTCTACACCCTATCTCTTCATTCCTGACCACACAACCATACATTAACATGATCCCTTACTCACATCACATAATACTCCAAAACTCTCTCTCTATACTACTTCTCTCCTTAATTCATTTCACTTTTTTAAATCCTATTCTTTTAATCTTACACTAATTTCTTCCTACAAACTCCCCCTCTACACCCATCAGAACCTTCCTTGCCTTCTCACCAAGTTACTCTTCCATTTCACCCAGCCTGTTCAACCTAACCCCATCCCTATTCCAAAAATTCCACATTTGTCCAACTAAGACACAACTACAACTTTACTTTTAACATCTATAAAATTAAATGCAGCTGTACTCACCCAATCACTCCATCTTCTCCAATATAATTCTCTGTGCTGATATCCATCCCAATCCCGGCTCCAATTCTCATCCGACCACTTCATCTCACTCCAGTCCTAGCTCTCAATCACCTACCTCTGCAGTTCCTACCATTAAAAATCTAAAAACAGTCGCACACAACTTTCAGAGCATCTGCAACAAAATCAGCAACCTCCACACCTGGCTATCACACAAATCTCCTGACATTCTTGACACTACTGAGACCTGATAAAACCCAACATTAAAGACTCAGAAATCATCCATGCTAGTTATAATGTTATTAGAGCTGCAAGACTCCACAAAAAAGCTGGAGGTCTTGCTTTCCTCTATCCTAACTCCCTTACTATTACTTCCTACTCTAACCCAATCCCACAATTTTGATAATGCAGAACTAATCATTTTCCTAAAAATCAACAATTCCAAAGCCCTATGTCTCACTGCAATTTACATTCCTCCAGGACCAAACATTCCCATCCTACAGAGCATATTCTCCTGGATTTCTAACACCATACGTAATGAAACTATCATCCTAGGTGATGTCAGCATTAACTGGCAGACCCTCACCAACAAATTCCCCACCTCTAGCATAAAAGTACAGTTTTGTACCTACCATAAATGTAGATGTTCGAGTGCTAATACAGCTGCAGTCATAACAGATGGGTTATCCTGCCGTCAGGCGGGTCCTCAGTCGGCCTAATTCCAAAGTCTAGGTCCGGCGTCGGATGTCGTCGCTTCTTCCCTGACGTCAGTGTGGCAGGGGTATAAAAGAACCAGCCGACGCCATTTTCTTCAGTTTTCTTGCCCCAGATGTCAGGTGCCCCCAGAAGGAAGGCAAAACATAAATTTATGTAATAATGCAATGCAATATAATCAAAAAACAGTAGTTGAAAGCAAATACACCATAAAAGAATACCCCAATCAGGTTGTATGAGGAGGTGTTAGCCATTAGGCCTGTCCCAAGAGGGGAAGGAGGGAGGGAAACCTGGACTGCAGCTGTATTAGCACTCGAACATCTACATTTATGGTAGGTACAAAACTGTACTATGTTCATCGTGCATACAGCTGCAGTCATAACAGATGGGTAGAATCCCAAAGCTAAAAAAGGGGTGGTAGGCACTAAGTGGAACTACGAGGAGCAAGGATGTCCTGCAAGACTGCAGTGGCAAAGCCCGCTCTAGATTTGGAGTATAATGGTAGGTGATAGTGCTTGGAGAAAGTATGTACAGAACTCCAAGTGGCTGCTTCCAAAATATCTTTGGTAGGAACCCCCCTGAGGAAAGCTGCAGAGGTAGCTGTGGCCCTTGTGGAGTGAGATCTGATGCCTGTAGGTACAGTTTTACCATGAAAAGAATAACAAAAGCGTATGCAGTGGGATATCCATTTTGAGATTGTCTTGTTTGGAAATAGCCTTCCCTTGAGCACCTGTAGCATAGGACACAAAGAGTTGCTCTGATTTTCTGAATGGCTTTGTTCTGTCCAAATAATAACGAAGCTGTCTGTGAATGTCCAAGGAATGTAGTAGTCGCTCCCCTTTGTTTTGTGGATTAGGGTAAAAGGTAGGTAAGTGGATAACCTGATTCAAGGCTACCCTGGATACTACCTTTGGCATAAACGAAGGGTTGGTTCGTAAGGAAACTCTGTCCTGATGGAAAATGATGAAAGGCTGCACAGCCATGAGGGCTTGTACTTCCGAAACCCTGCGTGCTGAGGTGATAGCCAGAAGGAAGGCTGTTTTCCATGACAAATATTGCAGTTCTGTTGAAGCAGCTGGCTCAAATGGAGGCAGGGTCAGGTTTTCTAGAATGAAATTGAGGTCCCAAGCAGGTACTGGTTGCTTCCTTGGGGGTTTTATATTCTTAGCCCCTCTGAGGAACTGTCTTAAGAGAGGGTGAGAGAATAAAGGAGGATCAGTGTTGTATTGAGCAGAAATGGCTGAGGCATGGATTTTGATGGAGGAGAATGAAAGTCCACTGCTTAACATCTCAGCTAGGTACTGTAATATTTGAGGTAAATTCAGTATTCCAGGATTCTGACCCTTTTTCTGATTCCAGGCACAAAACCGTTTCCATTTTGCGGAGTAGGCTTTTCTAGTAGAAGGCCTTCTGGCCTCCAAAATGACATCCTGCACCTCCTTGGAGAGTAGGGCCTGTTGTGAATTTAAGGAATCCTCCATGCGGCTAGATTGAGTGTGTTCAGCTGACTGTGATGAGTTTTGAAGTTGTGCTGAGTCAATAGAAGAGGCATTAGAGGCAGGATCCATGGTGGGGAATGCGTCAGGCTCCTCAGGAGTGGGTACTAGTGTTGTCTTGGCCAGTCTGGAGCAATGAGAATCATCTTTGGTCTGTCTGCTCTGGCTTTTAATAGAACTTTGGGCAGCAGAGGAAGAGGTGGAAAGGCATAAACTGTCATTGTTGTCCAACTGAAAGAGAGTGCGTCCACTTTCCAGGCCTGTGGATGATAGGTCCTTGAGCAGAATTTTGCCAATTGGTAATTTCTGTGGGTGGCAAAGAGATCTATGTCTGGCCTTCCCCATGCTTGAATTATCTTTGTAAAAACTTGAGGATGCAGCTTCCATTAGTGTGGATCTGTCATATTTCTGCTTAGGTTGTCTGCCAGCGTGTTTTCCTTGCCTGGCAGGAATTGTGCTTGAAGTTGGATTTGTAATTCCAAAGCCATGTTCCAAAGAGACATGGCTAGCCTGCACAGGGGATATGAATGGGTTCCTCCCTGTTTGTTTATGTACCACATCACTGTGGTGTTGTCTGTCGTTATCAATAGCTTGCCTGGATGCAGTAGGTCTTTGAAAGCCATAATAGCATTTTTTACTGCTAGCATTTCCTTTTGATTGATGTGTAGGTGCTTTTCTTTTTGGGACCATTTGCCCTGAATGCACTGATCTGTCATGTGCGCCCCCCAGGCGTAGTCCGAGGCGTCTGTTGTGATGATTTGATTTGCTTGAGGCAAGCAGAATGGGGACCTATGTTTCTTTGGCATGCTTGAGCCCACCACAGAAATTCCTTTTGGAAGCATGGAATCAGTGGTATAATTGTTTCCAAACTGTGGCTGTGTTGAGACCATAAGTTTTTTAGGTACCATTGAAGTTTCCTCATATGCAGCTTTGCACATGGGATTAACAGGATGCAAGATGCCATGAATCCCAGAGCCTGCAGGATTTTCCTTGCAGTCAGCCTGGTGAAGGTTGCCAGTTTTCTGAAGTATTGAGTTAATTGCCCTTGTTTCTCTGGTGTGAGGTAGGCCATCTGGGTGTTTGTATTCAAGCTGGCACCCAGGAAAATTATTGTTTTAGAGGGTATTAGTCTTGATTTCTTTTTGTTGACTGTGTATCCCAGAGAGTTCAACAACTTTATTACAAATGCCAGGTGTTTCAGAAGTATGTGTTTGCTGTCCGCTTGGATCAGGCAGTCGTCCAAATATGGGTATATTTGTATCCCTTGAAGTTTGCAGAAGGCAATTACTGATGCCAGGCATTCCGTGAACACTCTGGGCGCAGTAGATAAGCCAAAGGGCAATGCAGAGAATTGATAATAGGTTGAACCTGCAAGAAATCTGAGGTATCTTCTGCAATCTAGTCTGATAGGGACATGCAGGTATGCCTCCTTGAGGTGCAGTGTTACCACCCAAGACTCCTTGCCCAGCATGGGAAGAAGCTGCTGTAATGTGAGCATCTTGAATTTTGGTACGAGTAAATATGTGTTTAGGATGGATAGGTCCAAAATAAGTCTCCAATCTTTGTCCTTCCTTGGTACCAGGAATAGTCTGGAATAAAAACCTTGACCCTGTTCTTGTTCAGGCACCTCTTGAATAGCTTTCATGTCCATGAGCGCTGAAATTAGTTTTTGTGCCTCTGCCCTTTGATTTTGTGGCAGGTTTGGCATGCCTCTCATTTTTGGAAGGGTGTGAAAGTGGAATCTGTAGCCTCTGTTTATAATGTCCAGGATCCATTTGCCTTTTGGGACAATATGCCAATTTTTCGAAAATAATGCCAGTTTTCCGCCTAAAGGTGCTGCCATTAAAGCTTTGCTTGGCATGCAAAGGGGAAGTCATTGGTTCTGCTTTCTGAATGGCTGTGATCTATCCTCACCACCTCTTGGTGTTGGTGCTTGCCATTGTCTGCCTCTAAATGATCCTTGAGATTGCCCTCTACCCCTCGGGCGCCTGTATCTACCTCTTTGAGGTCTGTCCGTGGCTGGAAAGGACCAATTTTTTGAAGGCCAATTTCTACTGAAATGTGGAGGTTGTACCTGTAGGAAATCTTTCACTGTTTGCATTGATTTTGCCTTTTCCTCCATTTTCTTTAATACCTCCTCAGCTTTAACACCAAACAATACATCTTTTTGAAGAGGTGCATCTAGTAATTTAGCTTTGACATGATCTGGTAAGGTTTGCTCTTTGAGCCAAGCATGTCTACGTATGACTGATCCTGTAACAGCAGCTCTACATGAGGTCTCTAAAGCATCAAAACCACATTGCAAGGTATGTTTACCCACTTGTTCTGCACTATGCAACAAATCCTGCAACTCCTTCAAGTCTGGTTGTTCAGGTTGTGACATTTTGCTTTTCAACTGAGATAACAAAAACTGTTGATACTTTAACATATGGAACTGACAGTTTAATGCCCTCATGGTTAAAGTGGCCGAGGTGTATACCTTTTTCCCCCACCTTTCTAAAGCTCTGGAATCTCTCTCTGAAGGTAATGGATTTTTGGCAGTGGAGGCCTTAATTCCCTTGGGACCTTGTGAAATAGTTTCTGAGTCAGCCGCATGGCTTTTGTACAGGAATTGGTGTGAATCAGGAACCCGGTAATACCTGTCAGGCTTGACTGGAGCAGGAGGTAAAGAATCTGGGTTAAGGCTGGTCTCTGAATACACATCATCTAGTATGTCTAAGACAGGAGGGATAGCCAGAGGCCTGTGCTGAGGGAGCAATAGGAAATCCCTGAGCCTTTTCTTGGAGTCTGAGTAATCTTGGCCTTCCCAGTGGAAGTGTTCCCTTAAGGTATGCAAGGTTTCCCCAAAAGAATAGTCCTCAGGGGGGGAGACAGAGGGAATGGAATCCTCTGCATCAGAATCTTCAAAAGGGGAGTATGAATGTTCCTGGTCTTCAGAATGTTCTGAAGTAATGGAGGCCTAGTCCGAGGAGGGGTATTCTTCCTCCACTCTGGGCCTTTTGTCCGAGGGGGGTTGAGAACCCCTGATAAGAGTAATCAAATCCTCAGCCATTTTGAGCATCTGCTTTTTAGGCATGGGGCCTTGAGAGGGACCCTGTGGAGCTTGTCTTTTAGTATGCATGGCTGCTTTAGATTTAGTGAAAGCCTTAATGGAAAAAGAAGAAGAATGCCTGAAGACACCTTGAGAGGTGGCAGGCCTGTCTAAACTCTGAGTTTCCCTGCAAAGAGTGGCGTCGGCATCTGTAATCGGGGTGTGGGCCGAGCAGCCTGCGACCTCGGGCTCAGAAGACACCGCTAAGGAAGTGTCATTGGTAGTCAGGGGCTGTGTAGGCGCCTCGCTGAGAACTGGAGCACCTGTAGTCGGCTTTAGCGTGGTGTCGGTAGAAGTCGCGGACCTCGTATGTCGTCCTTATCTTTACGTCTTTTACTCAAAATTGGAGTCGGAGAATCCGACGACATAATGTAATTAAACTTTTTGCCAAAATAGTGTTGGGCGAACTCCGCCCGACGCTTAATAGTGCATTTGTTGAATGTAGCACAAAAACGACAGGCCGAGACGTTGTGGTCTGGGCCTAAGCAAGGAATGCAGAGGGAATGGAAATCCTTATGCGGTATTTGCTTCCCACATGAAATGCAATTATTAACTTTGTCTGACATCGGTCTGAGGCAAGAAAAGTTTCCCCAACTGGGTATTTAGCTTTCAAGAAGAATTCGGTTGAAAAATATTCGTAATCTCAGGAGCTGGCCGACTGGCACTTGCGAACTGCTTCTGCTTCGGGCACCGCGCGGCAAGAAAGACTGAAGAAAATGGCGTCGGCTGGTTCTTTTATACCCCTGCCGCACTGACGTCAGGGAAGAAGCGACGACATCCGACGCTGGACCTAGACTTTGGAATTCGGCCGACCGAGGACCCGCCTGACGGCAGGATAACCCATCTGTTATGACTGCAGCTGTATGCACAATGAACATCTTGCTTAATTTCACTCAACTTATCAACACCCCCATTAGATATGCCAAGAACAACAGTCAGGGGTCCATGCTTGACAGAATTATAGTTTTTGACACATCTAAATATTCTAATTCTGGCACCCTCCCTGACACTCTAAGTAATCACCTCCCTGCTTTTGCTCTCAAATCTCTCTCTCTCGTCCCCTTAAAAACCATCAATACAAAACCACTTGAAATGCAGCTTTGACTCACAATCACTTATTAATGAATTAAAAGACAAACTGGTCCATCCTCAGCAACTCCGCTCCTTGGTTATCCAAAGCTTCTTGAGATCTGATGAAAATCAGAGATAGATTTTGGAAACAGTGGCATATATCCAAATCCTCCTTTGAACTATTACAGTTTAGACAGCATTGCAACCAGACAAAAAAACCTATAACAAAAGTCAAAAAAGACCATCATCAAACACTCCAATTTACTACTAAACAAAAACCTAAAACATTTGGGTTTACCATCTCTTCACTCCTTAACCCCCCCCCAAAAAAAAAAAATAACCCAACCCCTTTTCCTGACAAAACCTCTGCTCAATTAGCTAACCTCTTCAACAAACACTTGACTGAATGCATACAAAACATCACTACAAATTCTCCCCACTTCCTCCTACAACTCTTCATTTTCTCATACCCCCTTCCATAACTCTTTATCCTCCTCCTCCACCCCTGACTCACCCTCTTCCCCTCTCACCACTTTTCCCACAACTACTCATGCCTTCTCATTTTAACCCATCTCCATGGGTACTAATAAAAGGCTCCTTCTCAAACTCCAACCATGCTCTAACTCTCCAGATAACCTTCCAGTCAGATATCTCAAACTGTCAGCTGAATCCATACCATATGGAGTTCCCCAAGGCTCTATCCTTGGCCCCCTCTTATTCAACATCTTTATCCTACATACCTCCGTCTTATCAAGTACACTCATACAATATGCTGAGGACTCCACAGTCATCTGCTCTTCCAGCTCTATTTCTCACCTTCAACAAATCACCCAAGCTGCTTTCACATCCATCAAAAGATGGCTTACTAACAATCAGTTACTACTCAACCCCTCTAAAAGTAAACTTCTCCTTTTCACCCTTCCAAACTCCCTCCCTAGATAAAATCTAATTTACTATTCTGGCAAAATAGAACTTGTTCCCCACAATAAACTTCTATGTGTCACCACTAATAAACACCTTATGTTCAAATTCCATATTTAAAACAGCATTAAGAAAACACACCAAAAACTTGATACTCTCTTCCGGCACAAACATTTCCTTGACCCACCCACAAAACTCAATCTTGCCACCTCCTACCTTCACCCCACTTATACGGTGCCCCACTTCTTACAAATTTACAAACTAAGCTTGAAACTTGCTACAATAAAGTTGCAAAATTTGCCACTGATGCACAGTACTCCACATATCATTGCATACCCCTTTGTGCTCTCAGTTGGCTTGAACTTCCCTAATACCTAACCTTCCTAAAACTTAAAATGGCTCACAAGATCATTCATAAACCCTTGTCCTGCCAAACTCATGACATTATTTTCTATATCTACATACCCACTAGATCAAAATTTGGAACACTCTCTCCTTAACCATCAGATCCAACCCACATACCTTCAGCCTTTAAACACTCACTTAAAGAATACCTCTCTAAATTCTGGACCTGCTCCTGCTCAACCCCAGGTTGACAAGCCATTTCCTAAATAACTTGCCTACCTCTGATCAATCTCACACTCAGTTTTCCCCTACCTGACCTTACTCTTCCCCTCCCATCTTCACTATACAATTCCATCTCCCCTCCCATCTTCACTATACAATTCCATCTCCCCTTTCTTCTTTAACTCCTATCTCACCATTTACCATTCTCTCAAATGAGACATCTTTATGTATTCTCGCATCTATCCTATGCTTACTGGGTATTCCTACTAGAAATATTTCTACATTTGTAATCATAGTATTTCATTCTGTTTTGTACAAGTTGAATGTATTTACTTTCCCTACAAATCTGATTTGTAACATTATTTATGTAGTTCAGCTAAAATGAAAAAGACATTTTGTAACTTTTGTAACTATTGTAACTCTTACATGCTAGAGCTTTTCTCCCCCGGCCTCCACTACAAATGGGTTTTCATAGGCCCAGTGGACATTCCCGGTAAACAACTGTCAAATAAGTAAATAAATATGAACATACCATGCTGTTGGTGCAGTCACAAATCGTTGCATGTTCTGGTGCAGTCACAAATCAGTGTTACTCAGCTAAACAGCTCTACATCCATGTTCAAGCCTCAACATATTTCCCCTCAGTGGACCACAGCCACAAGCTTCAAGCCTTTGCTATTCCTATAACTGTATTCCTATAGGACAGATTTGCACTAGAATGCAAACATTTAGTCCTCCATTTACAGAGCCAGTCTTAAGATGCAAACCAGTCAGCATCATGTACTTACACTTTTTCCCTATATAATCTTAATGTTTTTGATGAATGCACATATGACAGCAGCAACTGAGTAGCACTAAAAGGGTATCACACAGCATTCTGATTAAAAAATGGCACGGCAGAATACTTTTTTCAACATGAAAATATCCATAAAAATTTACTTTTTTAAACAACTTGCTAAATAGCAATGAACAAAACAGCAGCACTGTTAAGAATAAGGACAAGGAAACAAAGTTAACAGAACTACTGTAACACTAAATCTGTATGGGGTGGTTCATCTACCTTGAGAATTAAGACCACATAGACTTAGTAGTATATCTAAAACATTCCCAGACCGCCTGCTCCTCCCTCTCTTTCATAATTCTGACACAGAAACAGAGCAACATCAAACCTTGGATCACTGAGCGAGAT
Source organism: Protopterus annectens (assembly GCF_019279795.1). NCBI lineage: Eukaryota > Metazoa > Chordata > Ceratodontiformes > Protopteridae > Protopterus > Protopterus annectens. Next base: position 1,047,287,800 of record NC_056739.1, on the reverse strand, counting down.
GGAAAGAGAACATCCTGCCAAAGAACAAGATCCTTCTTAGAAAAGTCTTGGCTTACCTGGGAATGCTACGACCACAGGTACTCAGACTAGTATACTGTCTGTTGCTATCTAGATGAGGACTTACCAGAGCTAAACTTCTGCTGTTCTAGCCTCCTCAGAACATGCTGGAAAAGTTGCACTCTCTGGCTTTAACTTTAAGAAAAGAAACAGCGTTGGGGGTGGAGGTAGAATAAAAAGTGAGTCATGTAACCAAAAGATTAACCTTTCTGTTTCTTGCTCTTAAAATACTGGCAAATTCCATGTCCAAACAGCAACAATCCATAAAAGGTTGCATACATACTTGTCACTTTAGTATTGTCAGCAAAGGTATTAACATACAAATCAGGCATGTCGATACACAGCAGTGCCCTTACCATGTTGCCCTGGCTGCTCCTTCTGCAGCATTAAAAGCTACTTGGACCATGAGATTGCTCACTGTGGAAGGTGTAGAATCTTAACTGATGAGATTCTCTTTGAAAGAACCATCAAAGGAGGCCCTCCATACGACACATTTCATCTAAAAATATCTTGCTGAAAATAAAGCATCTACCTTTGGCACTTGAACACCCTAAGACAAAGCATACAGGATACAAAGGCTAAATTCCCTAGCACCATAATATGGGGTAGGAAGTCAATCATTTTAAGGATAAGCAATTTTAGAGTACAATCTTCTTGGTACTCAGGTGGGTGTGCTGATAACTACCTTCATGTCTGTTTCCAAAGAGGTAAGAAAGAGTCTGGCAGGCAAGAACTGACACACACTGGTTAGAGTAGTCAGGCATGTGTAATCCAGTAAGTACTATTCCTTACACCACAACACTTCTCAAGGGTCTCTCCCCAAGCCTCCTTATTCTGGTGCTCCTTCTTATAAACTTCCCCAGAAATAACGGAAGACTGCTCAGATGCCTTGCAAAATGGCATGTACTACTTCTGTAACACCTATGCTCTAAGTGTAGTGTCTCTGTTCCTATGGATGTCTTCAGTGAAGCCCAAGAAAATCTGGCAATTAAGAGATGGGTGAGGGTCTCCTAAGCAAAAAGGGCACTTAAAATGAGAATCCTTATACATAATTTGATGTTTGCACTCAGAATGGATCTTCAGGCCTGTACAACACATATCCCAAGAATCACAACAGGTTTCCAAACAGACTTAAATGGCAAAGTACAGTACAGTTGTGTACACATCATAAATGTAGATGTTAGAGGGTATTCACTGTTGCAGTCATTACATTTGGGTTATCTGCTTGCAGGTAGCCCTCAGTCGGCCTGATTAACAAAGTATTGGGTCCTGCGTCAGTTGCTGTCCCTTCTTCCATGACGTCATGTCTTCAGGGGTATAAAACATGCAGCCGACAACATTATATCAGTTTTTCTTGCCCCAGATGTCAGGTGGCCCCCTAATGGGAAGGAATTAAATATAAAAGTACAAAGATATACCTCCAACAAAAAAGCAAATAGACCAAAAAGGCTTTTAAACATAGTAAAGGAAAGTAGAGGTATAGCCAAAAGAAGTTAGGGGGCTGGAGGGAGGGTAACCAGAACTGCAACAGTGAATGCACTCGAACATCTACATTTATGGTAAGTGTACACAACTGTACTATGTTCTTCATGTTTCATTGTTGCAGTCATTACATTTGGGTAGATTCCCAAAGCTATGGTTGGGAGGAGGAATTTAGATAGCATTAGGGCCAGCTATAAGGCCCTGCAAGACTGCAGTGGCAAAGCCAGCTCTGGATTTAGAAAAAATTGGCAAATGATAATGCTTGGTGAAAGTATGTACAGAACTCCAGGTAGCAGCTTCTAGGATGTCCCTGGTAGGGACGCCTCTCAGAAAGGCTGTAGAGGTAGATTCAGCCCTGGTGGAGTGAAGTCTGATCCCCTGGGGATAGGTTTTCCATGGTGCTTATAGCAGAAATGAATGCAATGGCTTATCCATTTAGAAATGGTTTATTTTGAAATAGCCTTCCCCTCTGTCCCTGCAGCAAATGCCACTAGCAGTTGTTCAGATTTCCTTTGAGGTTTAGTCCTGTCCAAGTAGAATCTAAGTTGTCTGTGCACATCTAAGGAATGCAGTATCCGTTCCCCTTTATTCTTTGGATTGGGTAAGAAGGTTGGCAAATTAATGGACTGATTAAGAGCCACACTGGATACCACCTTGGGCATGAAGGATGGATTGGTTCTCAGGGACAACCTGTCCGCATGAAAGATGATGAAAGGCTCCACTGCCATAAGGGCCTGTAATTCAGATACCCTTCTAGCTGAAGTGATTGCTAAAAGGAAAGCTGTTTTCCAAGAAAGAAATTTTAAGTCTGCAGTAGCAGCTGGCTCAAAAGGAGGTAGAGTGAGTTTCTCCAAGACAAAGTTAAGGTCCCAGGCTGGGGTTGCAGTTCTCCTGGGTGGTCTCAAATTTTTGGCCCCTCTGAGGAACTGCTTGAGCAGTGGATGAGAGAAGAGGGGAAGTTCTGTGTTATAATGAGCTGAAATGGCTGAGGCGTGGATTTGAATGGAGGAAAAAGACAGGCCCTTGTGAAGCATCTCAGTTAAGTATTGTAAAATCTGAGATAAATTGGGCACTGCTGTGCTCATCCCTTAAGACTGGTCCCAGGCACAGAATCTTTTCCATTTTTCAGCATAAGATTTTCTAGTACTAGGCCTCCTTGCCTCTAAATTGATAACCATCACAGGTTTGCTGAGGGATGGTAAAGGAGAGATTAAGTAATTAGCCAGGGTGCAAGGTTCAGTGTTAGAAGCTGAGGGTGCAGAATCTGGTTCGCCTGCTGAGACAGCAGGGAAGGAGTCTGAGGCAGGTGCCATGGAGATAACCGTGACACACTGTGCAGGAGGGAGTACCAGTGTTGGTGCGGCCAGTCTGGAGAAATAAAAATCATCCCTGGTTTATCCTGTTTGATTTTTAGTAGTACGTTGGAGAGCAGAGGCAGAGGGGGGAAGGCATAGACTGATAGGTTTTTCAGCTGAAGGACAGAGCATCCACTTTCCAGGCTTGTTTGTGGGGAGTCCTTGTGCTAAATTTGTCCAATTGGTAGTTCTGGGGAGAGGCAAACAGGTCTATATCTGGGCTCCCCTATTTGCTTGTCAACATGTTGAAAATCCTTGGTTCTAGTTTCCACTCGTGTGGGTCCATGAGGTTTCTGCTTAGTTCGTCTGCCAGTGTATTTAATTTTCCTGGCAGGAATTGAGCTTGTAGGTGCACTTGGTAGCTCAAGGCTGTGTTCCACAATGCCATGGCTAGTCTGCAGAGGGGGTAAGAATTTGTACCCCTCTGCTTGTTTATGTTCCACATAACAGTGGTTTTGTCCATCTTTACCATTAGTTGTCCTGGAAGAATGTGGTCCTTGAAGGCTGTCAGAGCATTCTGTATAGCTAACATTTCTTTTTGAAGGATATGCAGGTGCATTTGGCTTGGGTTCCATTTGCCCTTAATGCACTTCCCTGCCAGGTGAGCCCCCCATGCATAGTCTGATGCGTATGTTGTTAGGGTTTGGTAGGCAGGGGGTGGTGTGAAAGGTAGTCCCCTGTTTTGGTGGCAGGCCACTGCCCACCAAAGAAACGTAGGCAAGGTATGAAAGGAATCATTATTTTTAGGTCTTGAGAATGTTGACACCATAGGCTTTTTAGATACCACTGTAGTTTCTTCATATGCAGTCTTGCATATGGAATTAGAAGAATGCAGGAGGCCATGAACCCTAAGGCTTGCAGTATTTGTCTTGCAGATAGCAGGGTTTTTGTGGCCACTTGTTTGAAGTAGGTTGTCAAATGAATTTGTTTCTCTGGCGTGAGGTAAGCCATCTGGGAAGTTGTATTCAAGCTTGCTCCCAGGAATATAATTTGTTGACAGGGTACCAGGTGTGATTTCTTTTCATTTATGGTGTACTCCAGACAAGTTAGAACCCTTCGTACAAAGGCCAAATAATTCAAAAGTATGTCCTGGCTTTCTGCCTGAATTAGACAATCGTCCAGGTATGGGTATATTTGAATATTTCTTTGCCTGCAAAATGCAATAACTGGAGCTAGGCACTTTGTGAATACCCTGGGTGCAGCAGATAAGCCAAAGGGCATTGCAGAGAACTGATAGTGTGTGTAGCCTGCTTTGAAGCGTAGGTATCTTCTGCAAGATTCCCTGATTGGATGTGCAGGTATGCTTCTTTTAAATCTAGTGTTGCCAACCGGGCATCTTTGCCTAGCATATGAAGTAATTGGTGAAGAGACAGCATCTTGAATTTTGGAATCTCCAAAAAGGTGTTTAGAGTAGACAGGTCCAGGATAGGACGCCATGAATGGTCTTTTCCGGGTACCAAGAAAAGTCTTGAGTAGAAACCTTGTCCATTTTCCTCTTCTCATACTAGATGAATAGCCCCCATGCTTAAGAGATACAGTACTTGTTTTTGGGCCTCTGCCCACTGATTTGGGGGTAGGTCCGGCCTCCCGCTTGGTGTTGGCAACGTGTTCAATTGAAATCTGTATCCCTGGGACACTATATATAAAACCCATTTGTCCTGGGTAATGCATTCCTAATTCTTTGCATGAAGAGCAATCTTTCCTCCCAAAGGGGCAGTCAGTTGATAAGTGCTTGGAATTGGAAATTTTAAAAAGAAGTCATTGAGACAGTTTACCATAGGGGGAGTCTTATTATTCCCAGATTTGGAAGTGGAGGCCCCCCAATGTTTAGTTCTGTCTGTCCCCTGGGACTGAAACCTGGGGTTTTTCCTGTGTCTGGGTTTGGCTTGAGAAGACCTGGAAGGTGCTGGAAAGGACCAATTGTTAGAGGGCCAGTGCCAACTAAATCTAGGAGGCTGAACTTGTAAAAAATCTTTAACAGTTTGCATAGATTTAGCTTTATCTTCCATCTTTTTAAGAACTTCCTCAGCCTTGTTGCCAAACAGGCGGTCCTGATTTAAAGGAGCATCCAACAATTTAGCTGTAACATGATCAGGCAAAGATTGCTCCTTAAGCCAAGCATGCCTTCTGAGCACAGACCCAGTAACAGCAGCCCTGCAAGAGGCCTCTAATGAATCAAAACCTCATTGCAAAGTATGCTTTCCAACTAGTTCAGCAGAATGTATTAAATCCTGTAAGTCTTTATTTCCCACACAGTCAGGAATAAACATCATTTTCTATTTAAGCAGTCCAATATCATGTTGCTGATACTTTAACATATGAAACTGGCAGTTTAAAGCCCTAATGGCCAAGGTTGCACAAAGTGTAAACCTTCTTACCCCATCTATCCAGCACCCCGGAGTCTCTATCAGAAGGGGTAGGATTTTTAGCAGTAGAAGCCTTAATGCCCTTGGGCCCCTGTGAAGTAGTCTCTGGATCTTCAATAGGATTTTTTAAAAAGGAACTTGTGGGACTCAGGGACCCTGTAGCATCTGTCAGGATTTCTGGGCGCAGGAGGCAGGGAATCAGGGGCCAAACTAGATTCCAAAAAAGCATCATCAACAATGTCTAGTACAGGAGGAATAGCTAAAGGCCTATGCTGAGGTAGGAGAAGGAAATCCCTAAGCCTCTTTTTTGAATCAGAAAAATCCTGGCTTTCCCCATGGAAATGCTCCCTTAGAGTATGTAAGCTTTCCCCAAAAGAAAAAATCCTCAGGAGGGCAAGCAGAGGGAATGGTGTCCTCTGCATCAGAATCTTCATAAATAGATAAGGGCAAATCCAGATCATCAGAAGAATCAGAAAAAACAGAATCCTGATGAGAAGATTCATAATCAACTTCAGTCCTAGGCATCTTAGAAGGGAGGGGGTGGCTACCCCTGATTAGAGTTATTAGATCTCCAGCCATTCTTATTTGTTTTTTCGGCATAGAGGCCTGAGCGTCGGTTTTTTAGGCATAGATCGAGATTTAGGTCTAAATAAAGAAGGAGGCGTTGGTTTAATATGCAATTCCCTTGGTCTAAATACACCCTCAGAAGCCGGTGCCTGCAAAGCGGCTCCGGACCCATCCAAGGTAGAGACATCCGCGGGTTCCATAGTTGAAGCATCTCGCGGCATACCAGACTCTGAATGGGTCTCAGTAAAGGCCTGCTAATCAGAAGTAGTGGGTATCAGGGGCTGTGAAAGCGCCTCACTGAGTACCGGCGAACTGCGACTGGCTTAGGAGAAGCATCGTCGGCAGTTTTGGACCTCGGCGGCCTGTCTCTGTCTGGATAATTAAACCGAGAAGAAATATTTAGAGGTGAAAATATACCAATGATGGATAGTGCGCTGATTAAATAAAGTACAAAACCAACAGCAAGGTATGTCGTGGTCAGGGCCTAGGCAAGGAATACAATACAAATGGAAATCTTTATGAGGTATTTGCTTTCCACAAGTAATGCAATTATTAAGTTTTACTGACATCGGTAAGGAGCAAGAAAAAGTTTCCCCAATGGGGTACTTAGCTTTAGTTGAAGACTTCGGTTCTGAAACTCGAAAATGAAAATTTCAGGAGTCGGCCGACAGGCACTTGCGAACTGCTTCTGCTTCGGGCACCGCAAGGCAAGAAAGACTGATGTAATGGCGTCGGCTGCATGTTTTATACCCCTGACAACCTGATGTCATGGAAGAAGGGAAAGCAACCGACGCAGGAACCAAGACTTTGTTAATCAGGCCGACTGAGGGCTACCTGCAAGCAGATACCCCAAATGTAATGACTGCAACAGTGAAACACGAAGAACATCTTTACAACAATAGAGGTCAGAAACACTATAAAAAAGATGAAGCTTCCAAATTGGGACATTTATTTTTCAAATATACTCAATAGGAACTCTGGCTTCCTCAGCAGAGAATGAAAAATCATGAACTTGCACACCGAGAAATACACACACTTGCAGCCAGTGCCCCTCTAACCCAGGATAAAGTCATGGATCCCACACATAAATGGGATTTTAGCCTACCCTCTTCCTGAAGCAGACCTCTGGGAGTCAGGCTAATTGGAGTCGGTGGGTAGGGGTAGGATGTCAGCCAGCAGCTGATTCTCATATGTAATGAACAGTATCGCAACAGTGACTTAATGAAAAACATCAAAAGACCACACAGACTGGTGAATAGTGCCACCTGTACTTAAAAAAAACAAGAGATAGCAGAAGTGTGCAAAATAGAAGTTATGTCCTTACCATAACGTTCCATGTGGAGTGTTCATCTCGCCTTTGTTCTTACACCTGGGTTCGGAGCCGATCCTCGGCTCCGTGTCGGCCGCTTGACAAAGCTCTGCATCGAGAAGAAGCTCGAGACCAACCTAACTCCCACAATCCCCCTCTGCCTTTACCTCAGATCTAGTTTGCAAGCAAACCAGCAGAGAAGAGAAGAGAGCATAACACTTTCATACCAACAACAAACACGTATTTACATAGTACAACAACTGTTCCAGGCAGAAGCCGGAGAGCAAACCAGGCACCTAAATTGGACGTTCTTCCTGAGGGAGGGAGGGTGGGAATGTAAGAACAAAGGCGAGATGAACACTCCACATGAAACGTTATGGTAAGGACATAACTTCTATATGTGAGAGTGTTCAATCTCGCCGTTTGTTCTTACACCTGGGTAGCGTCCCTAGCTCCTTGTTCCTGAGGAACTCAAGGGAGAACGTTCCTGAGCACAGTGGAACCAAAGGTTGCCCTGTCCCTAGAAATCCTATCCACTTTGTAATGAGAAATGAAGGTATGTGGTTTAGACCAAGTAGCAGCCGCACAAATAGTGTCTAACGGTAGGCGAGCTGCATGAGCCAGGGATGTAGATACTGCTCTTGTAGAGTGCCCTTTGGGCTTGACAGGTAAAGTTTGCTCAGAGGCAGTGCAGACAAAGATAATACAGTCAGTAAGCCATTTAGACAAGGTTCGTTTTGTGACCGCCATACCCTTCTTGTTGTCTGAGAAGGCTACAAAGAGCTGGTCTGTTTTCCTGTGATCCTTTGTTCTGTCCAAGTAAAATCTGAGTTGTCTATGAACGTATAACTTGTGTAACATATATTCCAATTTATTGGAATGATTCTTGAAAAATGTGGGCAATTCAATGGACTGATTAATATTATTAACGGAGCAGACTTTGGGAAGAAAGGATGGATTAGTGCAAAGAGAAACTCTGTCAGGGTGAAAAATCAAATAAGGATGTTGAACTGAAAGAGCCTGAAGCTCAGATACCCGCCTGGCCAATGTGATAGCCACCAGAAAAAGGGTCTTCCATGACAAAAACTTCAAAGGACAGGAAGAAGCTGGTTCAAAAGGTGGTAGCATCAGCTGAGACAAAAGAAGGTTCAAGTTCCAAGGTGAAGTAGGAGTTCTAACTGGAGGTCTAATGTGGAAGGATCCTTTTAGAAACGCTTTACAAAGCCTGTGAGCCATAATAGGAGCCCCACTTTCTCCCACATGAAAGTTTGATATGGCAGCTAATTGCACTCTCAAAGTGGCAGGAGAAGCCCCTTGGTGGAACAATTTGGTCAAAAACTCCAAGACCTTATTCAGAGGAGCTACTAAGGGATCCAATTGTTGTGTAGTTGCCCAATGTACAAAACGCTTCCATTTACTGGTGTAAGTCCTCGTAGTGGATGCTTTATGAGAAGCCACCAGGATATTTTGAACTGCAGGGGATAAAAGATCAGACCTGGCTAAGAAGGGAAGCGAAGCAGCCAAGCTGCTAGTTTGAGGGAGAGAAGCGACAGGTGGAGAGCCCCTGACAAATGGGTCAGTAGATCCGGCTCTGGGTCCAGGATCCAGGGTTCCCGCATTTGGTGTTCTAGAAGAAAGGGAAACCATATTTGACGAGGCCAGAATGGGGCAATGAGGATAATTGTCCTTTGCAGGTTGCCGGCTTTCTGCAGAAATTTCGAAATCAGGGGAACAGGAGGAAAAGCGTACAGGAGACCCGGGGGCCAATCGTGAACCAGAGCGTCCCTTGGGACTTCCCCTGGAGGGGGTAATAGGGCAAAATAGCTCCTGCATTTGGCGTTCATTGGAGATGCAAACAGATCGCAGGAAGGCTGGCCCCACTTGCGAAAAATCTCCTTCGCAACTGACTGTTTGAGGGACCACTCGTGAGGTAACAGGATGGCTCTGCTCAACCTGTCCGCTATGACGTTGGATAACCCCGGGATGTGCGTTGCTATCAGAAAGCGACCCGTGGACTCCGCCCATTGCCAGTTTCTCATGGCCTCTCTGCATAGTTGATAAGACTTGGTTCCCCCTTGCTTGTTTATGTACCAGACTACAGACATGTTGTCCGTCTGGACTGCAATTGTCCCTACAGGAAGAAGGGGAGCAAAGTGTTGCAACGCTAGGAACACTGCCCTCAACTCCAGAACATTGATATTCAGATTGTATTCCAAATTGATCCATTCGCCTTGGACTGTCTGTCCCTGAAAGATGCCCCCCCACCCTATCAGGGAAGCGTCCGTGGTCACTGTTGCTGTTGGAGTGGGTAGCACAAAGGGTCTTCCGTTGGAGAGATTGCAAGTTCGAAGCCACCAAGCCAGGTGCGACTTGCATATGCTTGTGATGTAGATCTCGTGTGTCAGGGGTAGCTTTTGGAACGACCACTGTGCAAACAGAAGCCATTGAAGAACCCTCATATGCAGTCTTCACAAGGGTATGGCAATGAGAGAAGCTGCCATGAGGCCCAAAACCTTCAAAACCAGTTTCGCTGGGGACTTTCTGGAAGAGAGAAGGAGAGATATATGATTTTGCAGGGATGCTATCCTTTCTGGGAAGCCTTAGAATTAAGCACCGTATCCAATTCTGCTCCTATGAATGAGATATGCTGTGATGGCTGTAGTAAGGACTTTTCGAAATTTACGGAAATTCGAGATGAACACAAAGCTGTAGTGTGTAATCCCTGGCCTGAATCAGTCGGCCGGTGGTGGCAGAAAGGAGCCAGTCGTCCAGATACGGAAACACCTGGAATCCGAGGCACCTCAAGTGAGACGCTACCACTGCCATACATTTGGTGAAGACCCTGGGGGCTGAGGTCAGACCAAAGGGCAGGGCTCGAAACTGAAAGTGACTGGCTCCCAGCCGGAAGCGCAAGTGATCCCTGGACGCCCTGGCCATTTTGATGTGGTAGTATGCGTCCTTTAGATCTATTGAGCACATCCAGTGGTCCTTCTTTAAGAATGGAAGGATCGATTGAAGCGTGACCATTCGGAACTTTTCTTTCTTGATAAAGGTATTGAGTTTGCTCAGGTCCAAAATTGGCCTCCAGTCCCCTGTTTTCTTTGGAACTAAAAAGAACCTTGAGTAAGTTCCGAATCCTCTTTGGTCCGCTGGGACTGGTTGGATGACTCTTTTTTCTAGCAGCTTTGAAACTTCTGTAGCTGCAGGGCCTCGCAGATGGGGTGGCACATCTGGAAGTCTTTTCTGTGGAATTAGGGGCGATAGAAAGGGAATTTTGTAGCCTCTGGTAACAACGCTTTTTACCCAATTGTCTGATGTTAGATTTTGCCAGGCCTGTGGGTACAAAGCTAAGCGACCCCCGACTGCCTCCAGAGCAGGACAGTCGGGCCTCCTCTCAGGAGTGCTGAAAAGGTTTCCCGGGGAGTGTATCCCTGTCACCTTGGTTTTGCGGACCCCCTCTGCCGCCAGGGTGACGTCTTCCACCTCTACACCCTCCTCTGCCTCTGGAAGGGGTATCACCCTGTGCGCCTGGAAAAGAACCCTGGGGTTTTCGAAACCACATCTTTCCACCTCGTTGCCCTTTGGGGTACGGTCTGGATGGGGTGGAAAAACAGACTCCAACAGCAGACAGAGTCTTTCCCTCTTGCTCACACCGGGTAAGGGTCTCCTTTACTTTAGGGCCAAAGAGAGTGGCACCATCAAATGGGGCGTTAGTAAAGGAAGACTTGAAGGCTTCCGCAAATGAACATAAGCGCATCCAGGACTGCCTACGAAGAGCAATCGCTGAAGCTGCTGCCCTACTCGATCCTTCGGCTGCGTATGAGATCAGCCTCATGGATGAGTTAACAATAGAAGTAAGGGTGTTGAGATGTGCTGTAACCTTCTCCGAGACAGCAGCATCTGTAGCACCCTGGAGGGTATCTCCCAACTCTTTGACTAGATCCCTCTGTAGTCGTGTAAAGTGGGTCAAATAGTTCAGGGATCGCATAGAAAAAGCTGCTGAACTAAAAATGCGCTTCCCATATCTGTCCATAGTCCTAGAATCTCTATTAGGCGGATGGTCAGATGAGGAAGACTCCGACATCTCCTTTTTCGTGGCTGCTGCCACCACCATAGCGTCCACTGGCACTCCCTTTGTCAGATAAGCCTTATCTTGGGGGGCAGTAATAAATTTGTTAGGCTTCCTAGGGACTGGCTCCACCATGTCAGGTGTCTCCCACGCCCTTCGAGCAATCAGCTCCATTAACTCATCGAAGGGCGGAGTGACCCAGGAGGAGGAAGGGCGAGCACCGAATGCCTTCAGCAAGACTGACTCATCCTCAGAAGGGGGAAGGGATTGCCAATCACCTCTCTGCTTTAGGATCTCCAGGATGTCAGAAAAGGAGACATCCTCCGAGGGTGACTTTGGGGACCCTTCTGACTCATCTAAGTCAGTGTCCGATGTCAATGATTCTTGTGGAGAATCTAAGTGTCTCCTCTTACACAATCTTTTCCTCGGAACCTCCTCGGGGGGGGCATCCGAAGAAGCCTCTGAGGAAGAGGGGGCACCCTCTAGGGGTGGCTGAGACACTGGTGCTCGACGCTTGGACGTAGCCGTGGGTGCAGAGGAGGATAACGGCCCTTTATGGGAAGGAGAAGCTGTATCTGCTGAAGTGGTTGTCTGAACAGACAACACCTTCCTCATGAGTTCGAAAGCCCCCGGGTCCTGAGTCGAGGTATCCCCCGGTTCCAAAGAAGTCGGAGAAATCCCCGAGACAGGTACCAAAGGCATCGAACCCGAGGACGGAGCCGAGTCGATCCGAGCCGAGGCCCCGAGAGGGAGCATCGGAACCGAAACATCGGTCCGACTCTCAGTCCCGGAACCCAGGATGGATCTTCGGCTCCGAGACTCCAGTACTGGATCCGACGGAGTCGAGGTGAACGGTACCGACCGAGAAAGGGACGGCTCTGGAACCGAGGGCTCCACAATCAGCAGGTCAGCCTCTCCCGGCTCCGAAGACTGAATAGGCCTCGGAGGAGGAACAGGTGGAGATAAGGGAAGGCCTTCGAGTCTCGACACTAGCTGGGAGGAGACCGAGATGAGCTTGGACAAGGCTGTATTCTCCATCAATTTCTGCACCACACGGTCCACATCGGTGTCGGAGAGGGGCCTGGAAGAACGCGTCGAAGGAATCGAAGACGGAGCCGACCTCAAAAGTGCAGGAGGAGGGAGCTCCGTCACCGGTTCCAAGACTCGAGGCTCGGTAACTGACAACAGTTCAACACTCGGCCCCGAAGTCTGTGGAACCGGTGATCGAACTTTGAATGAAGAGCTCGGAGCCGATGACTTGGCCTCCGACATCTTCAATTCCTTCGAGGATTTAGATGCCTGGTCTGATGCATCCAGAGCCTCTTGAAAAGTAGGTTTTAGAAGACCCCTATCCATAAGTTTCCTGCGCCTATCTGTCATGACCCTTCCACTGAATGAATGACAGATAGAGCAGTCTTCCTGCAGATGGAGAGGGCCAAGACAGTAGACGCAGGAACTATGATTGTCTGTGACAGACATCTTCTGTCCACATTGGCAACGTTTAAAGCCAGCTTTTTCTGACATGGTAATAAATCCAGAAAACAGTGTATAATCCTGTAATTAATGTCAAATCCAGAGAATAAGTCAAAGCCAGTAATAGTCAAATCCTGAAACCCTAGTCACATCCAGTAGTCAAATCCAGTTAAGGGTGGGGTAGGCCCCGAGGGAACTCAAAAGTCTATAAAGTATATAAAACTTATATACGGACCCAAGAAACCCTCGATACACTACTCACACATACAAACACTCAATCTGAAATAATTGAATACAAAAAACTATTGAAAGAATTATAAGAAATAATCAATCTTAGCTTTCAGGTGGTCCGAGCTCAACAAAATGATGCGATCTTTGCAGCGGCAAACTAGATCTGAGGTAAAGGCAGAGGGGGATTGTGGGAGTTAGGTTGGTCTCGAGCTTCTTCTCGATGCAGAGCTTTGTCAAGCAGCCGACATGGAGCCGAGGATCGGCTCCGAACCCAGGTGTAAGAACAAACGGCGAGATTGAACACTCTCACATCATATCTTTATTTTGCACCTCAAAAAACTTTTTTTTTAAAAGTAGCCTGGGTCCATTTAGTATCCAACCAAATGTATATGGTGACAAGAAAAAAATGGAAAAGGAGAACATAGGGAGAGGGTATCAAGAATAGGAAAAGGTTCAAAAGCAGCCTGGGAAGATTTTATCCACTGAGCACAACATACAAACAGTGCCAAATTTAAAAAAAAAATATAAAGGCTGTGTGTTTCTAACTTTAAAGTCACTGTATACTGGAAAAAATTACAAATATTACTATGCAACAGCTGCCAAAAAACTCCTTCTCCAATGGTAAGAGATGATGATTTTTGACAAGACAATGTTAGCAAACTATTCTCATTAAGACACCAATCAGTGATGCTTGTTTTCACTGGCATGGGATGGACATAACCAGAAAATGACAAATATACAAATCAAACACAAATAAAACATATCGACACATACATATGCATGCTTCCTTGTGAAAGTCAGACAGATTTAGAAATGCTGTTTTGATCACATCACAAAAAGTGATCACAAATTCTCAGAAACACTCCAAAAGCATATTTGAAATGCTGAATTCAGATAAAATTTTTTTTTGGTCTGGGGAAACAAGCCCCCCCCCCTTGCACCTTTTACCCCTCCTCCCCCCAACTGCTACATATAAAAACTCTGAGATCTCACTATATTAGGGAAAAAGGAAATCCTCAAGTTACCACAATCTCTGTCTTTAGTGTAGCATCCCCAGAATCGCACATTAATGATTGATAATAATGGTGGCAAATATTAATGCAGCAATGTTACACTTGGTATCTCACATAAACATATACATACAAAGATCGATTAATCTTCAGTGTTTAAGCCTCAGCACTTTGCAATAATTATGATGAATGATACATAAATACAGTAAATTAAGAAATATTTAATGTAGTATATTATCTGGCAAAGAATCCAAAAAAAAACTTAAGTACAACACATTAAAAGGTAGCGAGACCAAATCAAATAAACTTAATTTAGTATTAATTGACTGCAGTCAGCAGGCATAAACAACACTGGCACACAGCATTTGCACTAAGTTTAATCAGGCCCAATCAGATGGTGAACAGAAGGAAGACAGATCCAGAGATTCTTCAACCATAAAAAACAAATTCCACAAAAAGAAACACCACTCGAAGGACAGAATAAATTCAGAAGTTTGTTTAAATGAGGTACATGACAGATCACAAGCCAGAGGTTATGATGATAGGGTACTGCAGAAGGCAAGCAATAAAATTATGGGTGAGATGGAATGTCATACTAGGTCAACTAGGACTTACAGTGGAGAAGTTATTTATCAGAAGAATGAAGGTGACGAAAAATTATTTTTCGTAACCACATATACTGAATTCTCCCCTATTTTGGAGAGGATAGCTAGACAGGGTTGGGAAATTGTTAGTGAAGACAATTCCATTGGTTTTCTGTTTCCCAAACATATTGTTTTTTCTTATGGAAGATATAACAATCTTAAAGAATTGTTGAATAAGAGACTTTTGAACCATGTAGGTCAGGGTCTGATGGACAGAACAGTAGGTACTTACCATTGTGGAAACTGTTCAGTGTGCTATTGGGTTAAGAACGTACATGGGTGTAGAATTAATGGGAAACTTTACAGGGCCAAGGAAGTTTTTAATTGCAACAGCCACGGGGTGATTTATGTGATAGGTTGTGGATGTCACCCAACATGCTGGTACATTGGCCAAACAACTAGGAAGGCCAAGGTTTGAATTTTGGAACACTTAAGTGATGTCAGAAGGCACAAGTTAGAAAGTCCAGAAGCCACGTACATTTTGTCCAAACACAAAGTTTCAGTTAGCAGTTTGTTTTTCAGTGGCTTAGCACGACCCATTGGTAACAGGAAATTATAAAAAAAGAATTAAATAGACTAGAGAGCAGGTTGATTATTAATTTTCATACCCTGTTTCCTAATGGAATGAATTTAGAGAATAATATGACTATTTGAAACAAGGAAGCAAGTATGTAATTGAAAATGCACTTTAAAAATGTATATGAAAAATAATGTATATGAAAAATTTATTTAAAATGTATTTAAACAATGTATTTAATAAGCATATTTAAAAATGTTTAAAAATGTATTTAAAATTGTTATAATTATTATTAACTAAATGTTTAATGTCATTTTGGTCATTTGGAAAAGTGCAATAGCTCAAAAGTCTGAGTATTTGTCAATGAAATAGTTCATTTTTTAATTAATTAATTAATTAGGACTGGGGGGTATTTATAGGGACAGAATTACATTTGAAAAATGTTCCATTAGAAGGCAAAAGGCCGAGGTACCAGAAGTGTGTTAATTAAAGAATTTATTCTGTTCTTTGAGTGGTGTTCCTTTTCGTGGAATTTATGTTTTTTATGAAGTTTTGTGGTCTTTTGGATGTGTACTGAATTTATGGTTATTTTTCATGAAGATGGGGACTACTGAACCTCCAGGTATTATATCCAGTACCCTGTTTGCTGATTTGATTCGTGATCGTGAGCTCAGACTGGCCTTCTATGGACCCTTGGGCTTCCAGTGTTGAGAATGGGGAAGTGGAGAAATTTCACTCATTGGAGAGGCTGATGGTAAAAGAAGTAACTGTTTTTTATGACTTGAGATTGCTTGAGAAATATGTCTCGCTTAATGTTACTCTTAGGGGCCTATGTATTGACCATTTACCGGATGGGGATTTCACTGAAGACGAGAGTGCTCTCCTGACTGAATGGAGACAGGCCTCACTGGAGTGTACGCTTGCTTGGTTACATATACTGATCAAAAGGAATGTTAGAAGTCTTGAAAAGTTGCGGGGGGAGATTACTTTGTTACAGAATACTTTATTAAGTGAAATCTCCCCCCAAAGGTATAAAAAGCTTTTTGATAATGTAAATGCAAGTGTTCAAAAAGCTGAGGCCAATGTTGTTGAATGAAAAAGATTGTCTCGGGACACAAGTTATTTTGAGAAGAATTTGGTTTATACCCGTTCAAGCAGGAGGCATACTAATAGCTTGAGAGCAGGCAAACGGACTGCATTTGGCATCCTTGACTCGTCGGCGTCTTCTGGGGAGCAAAGTTTTGGGAGGAAAAGCATTTCCTTTGAGTAATTAAGTTCGGAAGATTCTTCTCAACCAAAAAATGCTATGAGAGGGCAGCAGCCAGTCCAGCAGCAAGCACGACTTAAGAGGGTACGTGGAAGAACAACAAACTGAAGTAAGACTATGTACTCTTGATCTTGTTGCATTTAACAGACAACTGAACCATGTTACTTTTCAGAATATATCGCAGCAAACCATGATAATGTTGATTTAATTTCTGAAGTATGTGGGAATGTTTACTGTAATGGGGAGAATAATGAATTGAAAATTGTTAACTTAACAAGTGCAAATATTTCTGAGGATGCTGAGAAAGTACTTTTAAAGGGGGGGCAGAATTTATTCCTACTAGAATTTTGTCTCTTGCTGACATCATTTTGGATATAAAAAAGTTTTGCCGTAAACTAAATTTGAAGGTATTTTTTCATGCAAAACAGAGTACGGTGGTTACTAATGTAGATAATGTAAATACAATGAATACAAGTGATGTGTCTTCTGATGAAGATGATTTGTTTAATTTAAGCATTCATGACACTGAAGTGTTTCAACAATGTGTGGAATTTGGTGATGGGAATATGGGTAAGTATGCTGAGTCCAATGTTGAAGTAGAACCTTTTTTTTACTAGATATGGATACCTTGACATGTCCAAGTTAGTTTATGACAGTACTTTCATTCCCCCTAGATCGAGCAGTGCCATCAATGTGTTTGAAAATTTGGTATGCAAAAAAGTAGAGAATCGTTTTGGTAATTTCTTTAAGGACATTTTGTTCTTATAATCTTAACAAATAGGAGGGACAGGCATTGCAGGAATTAAGGTCCAATTTGGATAAGGTCTATATAAAGTGGCTGATAAGGGGGGTAATTGGGTGGTGATGAGTATTGCCCAATATGATGAAGTGGTGTTAAAAATATTGTCAAAAGATGGTTATTATGACAAGTTACAATACAATCCTATCCAAAGATTTTTCAGTAGAATTAAATGAGATTTTGGAACGTGGGGAAAGGCTTGGTTGTTTGAAGAGTAAAAATGTGAAGAAGTTGATTGTCAAGACACCCAGGCATCCTTTTATGTATGCCATCCCCAAGATCCATAAAGATTTGTCTAAGCCCCCCTGGCAGACCTATTATTTCGGGAACTGGGTCTTTTTTCAAGAATGTTAATATTTTTTAGATTTTCATCTCAAAAGGCATTTAACTTTGATACCTTCCCATATCAAAAATATTCAGGAAGTATGTAAAGACTTGGTCAATTTTGAATGGAAAGAAAATTATTTTTGGAGAATGGTAGATGTAAATGCCTTGTATACTAACACTGACAGAAGGTGGGGCATGGAAGCTGTGGCTAAAGGATTGAGAGAAGGATCCCGTTCAGGATTTATGCTATCCCTTCTTGAGTTTTGTTTAACTCATAATTATTTCAAATGGAAGAATGACTTCTTTTTACAAAAGAAAGGCACAGCGATGGGGGCGGCTTTCGCCCCATCTTATGCCATTATTTACATGGGGGACTTTGAAAGTCAATTTATGATGTTGGAAGAATATTTTGTGAACAATGTAATTTATTACTAAAGATATATAGATGATCTGTTGTTTATTTGTAAAGGCAGTGAAAAGGAATTTATGAGATTTCTTAATAATAATCCACATGGTTTGAGATTCACTTGGAGCACGGATAGGTTCAGTATGTCATTTTTAGATGTAGTTTTTTTATGTTGCTAGTAAGCAGAGGATTCAGCATAAACCATTCAGAAAACCTACAGCTGTCAATAAATTCCTGTATGCCACAAGTATGCACCCCCCACCTTATTGAGTCATTGCCGTATGGAGAATTTAAAAGAATTTTCATTAATACCTCTGAAGCTAGGTATAAAGAAGCTTGTTTAAATGAGGTACATGACAGATTACAAGTCAGAGGTTATGATGATAGGGTACTGCAGAAGGCAAGGAATAAAATTCTGGGCGAGATGGAAGGTCATAATAGGTCAACTAAGACTTACAGTGGAGGAGAAGTTATGTATCAGAAGAATGAAGATGACAAAAAAATTTTTTTCGTGACCAGATATTCTGAATTCTCCCCTATTTTGGAGAGGATAGACAGGCTTGAAAAATTGTTAGTGAAGACAATCCCATTGGTTTTCTGTTTCCTAAACATATTTTTTTCTTATGGAAGATATAATCTTAAAGAATTGTTGAATAAGAGACTTTTCAACCATGTAGGTCAAGGTCTGACGGACAGAACAGTAGGTACCTACCACTGTGGAAACTGTTCAGTGTGCAATCGGGTTAAGAACTTACATGGGTGTAGAATTAATGGGAAACTTTACAGGGCCAAGGAATTTTTTTAACTGTAACAGCTACGGGGTGATTTATGTGATAGGTTGTGTATGTCATCCAACATGCTGGTACATTGGCCAAACAACTAGGAAGGCTAAGGTTCGAATTTTGGAACACTTAGGTGATGTCATAAGACACAAGTTAGAAAGTCAAGTAGCCATGCACTTTTTGTCCAAACACAAGGGTTCAGACAGCAGTTTGTTTTTCAGTGGCTTAGCAGGACCTATTGGTAATGGGAAATTTCAAGAAAGAATTAAATAGACTAGACAGCAGGTTGATTATTAATTTTCATACTTTGTTTCCTAATGGAATGAATTTAGAGAATAATTTGACTATTGGAAACGAGGTAGCAAGTATGTAATTGAAAATGCACTTTAAAATGTATATGAAAAATAATGTATATGAAAAATGCATTTAAATGTATTTAAACAATGTATTTAATAAGCATATACTGCGGTGGAGGTGCTGCGGTAGCGCTGTCGCCTCACAGTAAGACGTCCTGTTCGATTCTCAGCTAGAGCGTCTTCTGTGTGGAGACATGCGTGAATGGACATACCTTCGTTGAAGGTTGTGCGTCAGGGCCGGCAACTCGGCATGTAAAAATCTACTGCCAATCATTAGCAGATCGGAGTTCCGCTGTGGCGACCCCTAACCAGGAAAATCCGAAAGACACAACAACAACATTTAAAATGTATTTAAAAAGGTATTTAATCATATAATGCATTTACAAATGTTTAAAAATGTATTTTAAATTTTTAATTAAATGTTTAATGTCATTTTGGTTATTTGGAAAAATGCAATAGCTCAAAAGTCTATGCGTATTTGTCAATGAAATAGTTAATTTGCTAATTAGTTAATTAATTCATTGGGACTGGGGGTATTTATAGGTACAGAATTACGTTTGAAAAATGTTCCATTAGAAGACGAAAAGCCGAGGTACCAGAAGTGTTAATTAAAGAATGTGTGCCCTTCGAGTGGTGTGCTTTTCTGTGGAATTTGTTTTTTATGAAGTTTTGTGGTCTTTTGGATGTGTATTGAATTCTTCAATCATAACCAGCTTATTATGTGTTCGAAACATGGATGCCAAGAAATTCACCTCCAAGTGAAGCATTACTGAGGAAATGGATACTGCAGCAGTGATCATTTGGTAGGTTTAATTACACAACTGTACTATGTTCAACATTTGATTACTGCTACAGTAGCCTTAGCTATATGGGTAGACTATCATAGTTTATTCTAACCTGGAAGGACAGATGAGGACCCAATACACTGGAGAATGTGGTAGAGTTTGCTAGAACCAGACAGCTAGAAAGAATCTAGTTTGTACTGCTTTATAAAGAATTATGTAGAGAAGACCAAGCTGATTCTAGAATTCAACCCTTTCAAAAAGCCACGAGACCCTGGTAGAGTAAGCCTTGACCCTCCCTGGAACTGCAGTATTGTGGTATGTTATAAAGTACAAAGTACAGTTGAGTAAAATCTTACCATACCAGTAGATGTCTTTCTTTTCACAGTTGCAGTATTCATCACCTCTGGGATCTCTTGCCAAGAACAGCCCCAGTACACCAAAGCCTTTATTAACTTGAGAGCACTGTATGCCAAAAGTATGCTCCCCACGCAAGAATAGGGCATAAAGGTGGCACACTTATGCTCACAACTCAGAATTGAAGTGCCAAGGAGAACCAGGACCCCCAAAGGAAAGGAGGACATGTAATCCAGAAAAAGGAAGGAAGAGGAGGAGATGAACCTCTTGGCTAATACCCATGCAACAAGAAGAGAAAAGGGGACATGAGGGAGGGATTGAATACTACAACAGTGAAAAGAAGAACAGCTACTGTTACGGTATCAGAGAAACACACTCTCTCTATGAAAAACCAAAAAAGGAGTGAGACTGCCATCAAGGCCAGGAGTTAAGGAACCAATAAAAGTCTTCCAGGTGCAATGTTGCAAAGCAGCAGCAGTCTGAAAAGGAGACAGAGTCAGTTTTTCAAGGACAAAAATTAAGATCCCAAGAAGGAGGAATGGGCTTTCTTGTGGGTCTAATACGAAGGACGCCTTTTAAAAATTGTTTGACCTTAAACCTAGAGGCCAAAGGAGGAGTAAGTGGCAGAATGGCAGAAATGGCCAACAAGTGAGCTTTCACTGAAGAATATGCCAAGCCAGCATGCTGTAGTTCACAAAGGTAAAGAAAAAACAAGGGGACCCACACTGAAAAGTAGTCCTGATGATGTTTAAGACACCAAACAGAAAATCTCTTCCTTTTGGACATATATGATTTTCTGGTATTGGGTTTCCTGGCTTCCTGCAGGACTGTAAGCTCATCCTCAGAAAACTGGTATGGGAAAGGAATCAAAACCTTATCACCCAAAGCGTCAGTTGAAGAGTGGCGAGACGAGGGTGAAGGAGTGTTCCCTTATCCCTGTGGGAGAAGATCCGTGAGGTGAGGTAACTTGTGATGACTGCCCCTGGCCAGATGGAGTAAGAGAGGGGTAACCAGTGCTGTCTGGGTTAAAAGAGGGGCATCAACAAGATTTCTGCATAGCCCTTCTTGATCTTGTGAAAGACCTTTGGAAGAAGAGAAAGGGGAGGAAAGGCATACAGGAACATTCCCTTCCAACAGAAAGGCATCATAGCGTCCACTTTCCCTGCCAAAGGACAGTGATTTCCCTGCCAAAGGACTTGGGACACTGGGATAGAACTGAGGGAGTTGCCTGTTCTGAGGGGAAGCAGAGAGATCTACTTGAGGAATACCCCACTGATGAACTACGTCTAGAAATACATCACTATGAAGCAGCCACTCATGAGGCCATGCCCTGGACCTGCTGAGAAAATCTGCCCCAAGACTGTACTCTGAAGGTATATAGAAAGCTTGCAGGTTGACCTGCAGACAGACCGATGGCTGTTTCCAATGCTTGAAGTGATACTCTGCAAAGAAGGTAAGACCTCGTGCCCCTTTGTTTGTTGACTTACCACATAACTACGGTGTTGTCTGTATAAACCTTCACGGTGCTTGGTACCCAGACCACATATAAAGCTTGAAGGACCAGAATGAGCGTCCAAATTTCCTTGACGTTGATGTGTTCCATTCTCAGCTAAGGGGACCAAAGGCCCTGCACCTTCAATGTGCCAGAAGCAGCTCCCCACGCCAACTCAAAGTAGTTTTACTAGGATAGTTCCTATGAAACTTGGAAATAGACTAGACAAAAATGTGCTTAAAATCTTTCATGACATTACCTTGATCCTGCAAAGTCTTGAAAATCTCAGCCACAGCAGTGCCAAACAAATTCTGGTTATCCAAGGGAGTGTCCAAAATGTTTTGCTTTGATATCATCTGGCAAGGCCTGAAAGCAAAGCCAAGAATAGCTCCTCATCACAAAGCCAGAGGCAGCAGCCCTAGAAGATGTGTCAGCTGCATCACAGCTGCATTTGATAGAGTGATGGGCAACCTGAGATGTGGAACTTAGTAAGGAAAAAGCTGAGGCCTTACCCTCAAAGTCAGGCATATCAGAAACAATCTTACCAATCTTGGAAAGAAAAGCCAACATGCATCTTGTCATATGAGTCTGGTAATGGATGGCCCTGAAGGCTAAAAAGTGTATATCTTCGCACCAATCCTCTTCATGGCTCTACAGTCCTTATCTGAAGGAAGGAGCTTGAAAGACGGCAACAGTCTGGAAATCTTATCAGTAGATAGAGAAATTATTTCAAGATCAAATGAAGAGCACTTGTATAAGAACCTGCAGGCATCTGGTACCTTATAAAGTTTCTTAGGAGCAGGAGGTTGAGAATCTGGTGTCGTGGAAGCAGCAGAGAAGGTATCCGACAACACAGGAGGGACAAATAAAGTTTTAGGAAAGTCCATTTGCAATAACTCGTATCTTTTCTGGGTGTCCGATACTTGGGAGCAATCCCATTTGAAATGCTCCATCATATGCAGGGCCATGTCACCAAAGGAATGTTCCTACAAAGTAGAATAAGGAAAGATGGATTTCTCCTCCTCAGACCCATAGTCTAAAGGTAAAGGCAACTGAAAGGAATAGGCTAAGGAGTCAGCCTCAGAGTCAGAACCCTTGTCGGAGGACTCCAGGACCCTAGCCCTCTTAAAGGTAGAGAACCAAGGAGGTGCAGGTACTGAAACCCCCTGAGGAGGCTTCAATGTCATCAAGGCATTGAACAAGACTTGATTGAAGCCCTGCCATTCACTTTGTGGATTCCTGGGAGTTAATGCCACATGTTTAGTTTTCTGCCTTGTCTTCATTGGGACATCCACTCTAACAAAACATGGAGGTTTGGACCCCTGCCTGGATTTGATCAAGGTACCTGGCACATCTTCCCTAACAAGGATCTAAGGAATCCCTTTAGGCTCCTCAGAAATAATCAGCTGTGGTTCTCATGCAACACCTGTGGTGGACGTTTGCAAGGTCTCAGAGGACATGCGAGAAGCAGGTTTTGTGCTAGTGTCTAAGAAAATCATGCTGGTTGAAACTGATGACAATGCCAGACTATCCACTAGGTTCTCACCTCAAGAAAGGCATCCGGTGGAGACTGGACAGCAGCAGACTCAGGCCTAGACTTCTTGGCTTTCTTT
Organism: Protopterus annectens; assembly: GCF_019279795.1. Taxonomy (NCBI): domain Eukaryota; kingdom Metazoa; phylum Chordata; order Ceratodontiformes; family Protopteridae; genus Protopterus; species Protopterus annectens. Next base: position 1,047,264,539 of record NC_056739.1, on the reverse strand, counting down.
TTCAACAATGGCTGTACCTCCGGGCGAGCAGATTCTGCCATAGTACCTTCAGCTAAAAGCTTGAGATGTTGATTCTCAAGGTAAATGGAAAGTGAAGTAAGTCAGATATGTAAAGTCTCTAGTACCAAACCCTGAGACCTGAACAGTGAATCTGGTCAAGAGATGCACTTAAACAAAACAGGCACCTATTGTGGCGGTCTTTATGGGGAATCTACTTCTCATACTAACATTTCCCTTTGTTGGATGGCATGTAAACCACTGATCAATGTAAGGAAAAGAAAAAGGAACCCCAATGGGGTACTTATATGAAAGATGATGGCTCAGTACAACCAAGTAAAGGGAGTGCAGACCAGTATACAAAATAATGGCATTTGGACTGGCGGCAATGAAGTTCTGATTTATAAGCGTATGTGTATCACCTTTATGTCCTATACTTGCACAGGGAGCATACATCTGACATACAGTAATAAAGGCTTTTATATACTAGCCGGATGTTGGTCTATCCTTGGCAGGAGATCCCAGAGGATGTACTGCAACAGTGACATGGAAGGATATCAATAGTTAATACCTTCATAAGAAATTAATAACTGATCAGAGTTTCTCATAGTTTTAGCTACGTCACGATGCCACAGTTCTCGATCTTTTTTCCCTCATGTTTATGCTCTGGAATGAAGACAGGGAAATGGATAGCTTGGCTCAAAGTAAACTCGGACATCACTTTAGGCTAAAAGGAAGAATTAGTTCTTAACAAAACCCTGTCTTTGTGGAAAATGAAATAAGGTTGACCAACAGAAATACTTGCAACTTGGATACTCTTCTTGCAAAACCAGACCAATCAGCACAACTGTTTTACGTGTTAAGAACCACAAATTAGTCAGATTAGCTGCTTCAAATGGAGCAAGTGTTAGCATCAGTAACAAAAAAATCAAGATCCTGAGAAGGGACCACCAGTTTTCTTGGAGGCCTCTTATGCAAAACCCCTTTCAAAAATATTTTAATATAAGAATGTATTGAAAGAGGAGGTTCCATGGGCATACATCCAGAAATGTCTGAAAAATTAACCTTGGTGGAGGAATAAGAAAGGGCAGAGGATAGTAACTCACGCAAACATTGTAAAACTGAGAACAACTAATCTTGATAGGGTGCTGGTTATGTTGTTGGGACCAACTTAAAAAAAAAATAACTTTTCCGTTCACTAATGTATGATTTTCTAGTAACGGGCTTTCTTGCCTCCATTAGTACTTGCTGCACATCCTCAGATATCTAAAGGGAATTAAGACTATCATCCAGGCAGTCAGTTGAAGTTGATTGGGGTCAGAGTGGTCTCAAATACCAGTGATCTTCTGTGAGTAGATCCATTATGTGATGAAGCTTGTGGTAATTGCTCCTATCCATAGGTTCATAGGTAGGTAAAAGGCTATCGTGATCCCCGGGGTGTATTTCCTATTTCCCATCCACTCATCAAGATTTTTCTTGAAGAGTGCCAATGAGGAACTTTGCTTGACACAGATGGGTAGCTTGTTCCAGAGTATAGGAAGTCTCTGGGACAGGAATCTATCCCTCCACATGTCCTGTTTATTGTGGTGACAAGGTTTAGGTCCCTACAGCATGTAGCTTGGAGGAACTGGGATTTCTTAAGGTGTAGCATGTCCAACAGCTCTGGGTTTAACATCGCTTTATATGTTAGGCAGAGATCTCCTCAGAGTAGGCGATATGTTACAGAGTAAAGCTGGAGTTTTTTGAGACGGTCAGTGTAGGGCATCTGTTTGAGGGCAGTAATCCTCTTTCTTCTACTTCTGTAGCCTTTCCAGCTGCTGCAGATGTCATGTGAAGTACATTCCAAAAGGGGTGCTGTACTCTATAATGGGTTTAATGAGTGCTGAGTAGAGGGGGAACAATGACCTCTTTTTTCCTGGATGAGAACCCTTTTGTGATGAGGTGTGCCACATAGAAGGATTTCCTGACTACTGTGGCAATGTATTATCAAAGAAGAGACTAATGTTCATCTGGGTCCCAAGGTCTCATCACACATTTGGCGCTAAGAAGACTGCCATTTATGTGGTAGTTCATGGGTACAGAGTTCTTACCAAAGAGGTTGACAATGCACTTTTTGGCACTGAGCTTGAGGCCATGCTTCTGACACAAAGCATACGTCTCAGTGAAGCCCTTCTGTAGGATGTCTACATCATTTGGGGACTCAAATATGGCTCCTAGTTTGCAGTCATCTGCGAACTTCGTTAGCCAGAGGCCTTCTGTATTAGCCTGTACTTCAGAGAAGTAGATACCAAACAGGAGAGGTCCCAGGACTGAACCCTGTGGTACTCCACTTGTCACTGGTTTGAAGTCAGATTTGGAGTCTGCAACTTTTACAGTGTGGGTTCTGTCAGTGAGCCAGTTGGCAACCCATCTTGTGACGTAGGAATTTATACCTAGTTTAGTGAGTTTAGCTATAATTCCAGAATGGGGGATGGTATCGAAAGCCTTGGCAAGGTCAAAATAGGCTGTGTGAACCACCTTACCCTCGTCTACGGCTGTGGTGATCGCCTCAAAGAAGTTGATCAGGTTCAGAAGGCATGATCTGCCTTTCACAAACCCGAACTGGGTGGAGTTCAGAGTTTGGAGGTTACCAATGTCTTTATGAGTTCCATGATGATACTTTCCACCAGGCTCGTCAGGCTAATAGGGCGATAGTTCCCAGGATCAGTGGTGGCTCCCCCTTTGTGGAGCGGGATAACTGTTGCTGTGTGCCATTCAGTGGGCATAAAGCCTGATGTGAGACTATGATTGAACATGGTGCTTAGGTGGAGAGCCAGTTCATGCAAAATCAGCCTGGGATTTTGGCTGGTCCCATGGATGCTGTGTTTTTGGTTTTAGAGAGTGTAGCTTTTACCTGCATAGATGTGATTACAGGGACTCTGCATTCTTCCAGTATAGTTATGGGCCCTTTATGGGGGGAGGGGGGGTAAAGTTAGCACTGAACTTATCTGCCAGGATGTCGGCAATATCAGTTGGTTCTGTAATTTTCGTGCTGTAACTCAGAGCAGATCTGGGTGTTGCCACTGAGATTCTTGACATAGCTATATAATGCTTTGTGGTTGCCCTTTGAATCAGTGGCAATTTTGTTTTCGTAGCTAGCTCTGGAGGATCTTATAAGGGATCTCAGCTTCTTACTGAGGCTGACCAGGCAGCTACTCCACTCATGGGATTTTACTCTCTTTTGCAACAGTTTCTTCCTTCTGTTTTAGAGTTTGTTTACAGCAGGGAAGCAGAATATTGTCAGCTGATTGTTTAGAAAGGTCTGCATAAGGAACTCCATTTCTAAAAGGAGAACTACAGTTGACTGGACAATGATGAAGTCACCACACTCATCTTGGGGGATTCCTTCTGAAGCTTCAGAATTACACTGGATATCAGTGGAAAGGGTGGAAAAACGTACAGGAATATTCCAGTACAAAGAAAGGAAAATGTATCTGTCTTCCAAGCCTTCATGCATGGAGACCCAGAGCAGAATATTGTCAGCTGATTGTTTAGACAGGTCTACTTAAGGAACTCCCCAAAGATGGATCAAATCTTGTAAGACCCTCTGATCTAGTTTTTATTCATGGGGGTCTGCCCTTGTCCTGCTCAGCTTGTCTGGCATAAAATTTTGCTATGACAAAATGTAGGATGCCTGTAAATGGAGATGATGCAATATAGTTATATCCCAAGCTAACAATGCTACTCTGCAAAAGGGGCATGAACTTTTTCCCACTTGCTTGTTGATGTACCACATAACTGTGGTATGCTCTGTAACAACTTGAAGATATCCAGAGGACCAAAGAGGAATAAGACAGTTGAGTGCCTTAATCATGGCAAACACTACTTTCATATTTATGTGCTTGTGTACATGTTTGGTGTCCCACTCACCCTGTACTTTCTCTCTCTTGCAACTGCTCCCCAAGCAAAGTCCAAGGTCTCAGTGGTGAATGCTTTGAAGCAAAGAGGATTAAGACAGTTGAGTGCCTTAATCATGGCAAACACCACTTTCATATTTACGTGCTTGTGTATATGTTGGTTGTCCCACTCACCCTGCACTTTATCTCTCTTGCAACTGCTCCCCAAGCAAAGTCCAAGGTCTCAGTGGCGAATGTTTTGGAGCAAGGAGGATGAAGGGGAGACTTGGTTATAGGGAAATTTGCTGTGTCCAAAAAGTTATTTCCCTGCTGACAACCCCCAGCAATGGGACTTGAAAAGACAAAGGATTTTGGTGCTGGAACTGTACCCTTCTCACATGGAGCCCTGCCAGGGTACCATGAGACCCAAAATCCTCAAATATTCCACGCAGTTAATGAAGTCAGAGTGAAAAACCTTAGGAATAGATTTAGATACAGATGAAAAAAGCTCTTTGAACTGAGGTGTCAAATTGACACTCGAGGAACACAATCCTGTGTGAAGGAGTCAAAAGACTTTTTGAATGTTCTCTTGAAACCCCAGCTTGTGTAAAACATCTCTCACCCAAATGAAAGATACCGGATACTTTGAAACATACTTTGCAAAGATAAGCAAGTCATCTATATATGGAAAAATATATATACCCTATAGCTTGCAATGAGCTATAACTGGATCTAGACACTGTGAACACTCTTACTGCAATGGATAGTTCAGAGGGAAGGCAGAGAACTGCTAATGTGATCCAGATACACAAAACCTGAAGTCCAGATGAATATGACTGGAATGATAAACATGTTTTAAATCTAGTGTTACCAGAAAACTTGAATGAGGAAGAAGAGGTTAAAGTAATATCTTTCTGGACATGGGCACTATCACCAACAGGTTTTGTAAAGAAGGCCCTGAATTGGTCTTCAGGCATCATCTTTCTTTCTTTGGCACTAAAAACATCCATGAATAAAAACCTTTCCCAACCTGGGAAGGAAGAACTGGTACAATCACTCCCTAGGACAGCATGTGTTGAAGGACAGGATGACATAAAACAGTACGGTCTGGTCTGATGGATGAAGAATTCCCCCCTGAAAAGGAGGGAGCTTCTTCCACTGCATGTGCAACGAATTACCTTCAGAATCCATTTTCTTGACACTATATGTTGCAAAATAGAAAAGTGAAGATTCAGACTTTCTGGAAGGGAAATTGGACTGACGGGGTGGGGAGTTGGGGAGGGGGACATGGTCCCTTAAATAGTCATTCTGACTTGCTGGACTATCCTTGGTTTTGAGCAGTTCCTGAATTCTCTTTGGGAACCTACCCAGCACTTTTTAAATGTCTGTTTACCAGCACTGTGCCAAAACTGAATGAGGTGTTAGAGAATCCCTTAGAAAATTTTGAAAAGGAGGGCTGAAAAATCTTGCATGAGATTCCCTGCATCAACTGACCTCTTTCATCACACTTTGATAACCTCTGCAGCAAAGGAAACAAAATAAAAGGTCATGTCTTACCATAACTTGGCATCTGTGTTGTCTATCTTCATTCCTTCTCACGATAGGGTCTCGGATCCGACCTTCAGATCTGACTTGGCCACATTCTCAGACTTGGATCCGACTCTCGAGCTCCTCCCTCTTACTCATAATGAACTATATCCACCCAAGCACCTCAGATCGAGTTTGCTGATTCCATACATCCAACATGCATACAGCAAAAGAATGGCAGATGAGGCTCAGACATGGGACTTGTGCGTCCCGTCATGTTCCATGATCCCCTAGAAAAAAGAGGCAGGGGGATGGCTGGGTGAGAAAGTGAGGAGGAATGAAGACAGACAACACAGATGCCAAGTTATGGTATGACATAACCTTTTAATGTGATGTTGTCTTCTTCATTCCTCCTCACGACAGAGTCAGAGTCCCCAGATACATAACTCCTGGGTGGCCCTCATGGAAGGATATGCCAGAGCACCATCAAGCCAAAGGAAGCCCTGCTCCTAGAAATGATATCCAACTTGTAGTGCAACACAAAGGTGTGACTGTTAGACCATATCGCTGCTGCGTAATTATCATCAATGGAGGTTCTAGAAGAGAAGGCTGAAGGAGCAGCCATGGCTATGGTGGAATGTGCTCTAGGAGGTCAAGGTAATTCTAGGCCCTTTTGTTAGCAAATATATGAAATGCAGCCAGTATCCATTTTGCTAAGGTAATCTTGGACACCGGTTGGCCGAGAAGGCTACGAACAGTTGGTCAGACTTCCTGTGTTGTTTGGTTCTGTGCAAGTAGAAACAGAGTTGTCTATGAACATCTAGAAGGTGCAGAACATACTACCCTTTATTAGGGAAATTTGGAAAAACACTAATAAGTGGATGGACTGGCTGATATTGCTTTCCGTGGCTAATTTAAGCTTAAAGGAATGATTGATATGTAAAGAAATTATGTCCTTATGAAAAATTATGTAAGGAGATTTTGAGGACAAGGCTTGTAGTTCAGAAATCCTCTAAGCTGAAGTTATAGGCTCTAAAAAGATAGTCTTCCATGACAAAAAAACTTCATGTCACAACTTGCAGCTGGTTCGAAGGGTCCCCAAGTCAAAGCCTGCAACACTACAATGAAATCTCAAGGAGGGGAGGAGTCTGAGCTGGGAGGTCTCAACAAGAAAATACTTTTCATAAAGGATTTGCATAACCTAAAGGTGAGCAGGGAACAAAATTGACTCACAATGTGAAAATTAAAAATAGCAGCTAATTGCAGCTTGATGGCAGAAAAGCTAGCACCCTCCCCAAATACAGTACTAATAAAAAGCAGAACATACGAAACTGGTGCTGAAAAGGGGTCAATATTTCTATTTGTAGCCCAAATGATAAATCTTTTCCACTTGGTGGTGTAGACTTTCTTAGTGGAAGCCTTTTGCAAGGCTAAAAGTATTTTATGGACCAAGGAAGTAAGCCTGGACTGTCTCGCTAGGGTTGGAAGTGGAGAAACCAAGGGGTCAGCCAGAGTGTGGGAAGGTTCAGATGCTGCATCAATGACAGGTGAGAAAGGAGGTCCTGTTTTGGCTCCAGTATCCAAGGAGGATATTTCAGATGAGACCAGAGGAAGGGGAACCACACCTGTCAAGGCCAGAAGGGGGCAGTGAGGATGGCAGAGCTCTTCAGCCTGCTTGCCTTCTGAAGAAGCTTCAGAATCAGGGGGAGAGGAGGATAAGCATAATATAGGAGACAAGGGGACAATCGTGGCTGAGTGTATCCCTCGGGGACTCCCCTGGAGGAGGGATCAGAGTGAAAAACGTGCTGCATTTGCTGTTGAGGGGAGAGGCAAAGAGGTCGCAGCAAGGTTGACCCCAGCCACTGAAGACCATGTTCGCCACAGACTGATGGAGAGACCACTCGTGTGTAACCAGGAGTGATCCGAGTCTGTCTGCCAAGTTGTTGGTTTTCCCTGGGATATGAGTTGCAACTAGAAGGCATTCTGAAGATATCTCCCACTCCCACACCCTCATGGCCTCCCTGCACAAGGGGTAAGAACGGGATCCCCCTTGCTTGTTGATGTACCAGACAACAGACACGTTGTCAGTGTGAACTGCAATAGTTCCCGAGGGGAGAGCATCCTGAAAGGCTTCCAATGTTAGGAGAACTGCTCTCATCTCTAGGACATTGATAATCAACCTGGTCTCAATAGGGGAATACATGTCTTGAACCATTTTGCCATTGTAATGCCCCGCCCCCCCACCTGAAATGGGAGGCTTCAGTGGTCATGATGGCTATAGGGGGGATAAGAAGGGCCCGCCTAGAAGGAGATTGTCCAACGGTACCCACCAGCTGAAGTGACACTTGCAAATTGGTGTCAATCTGATGGGACTGGATAGTGAGTGATAAGAGAATGGACCATTGCTCCGACGATGTCTACTGGAGAACTCGCATGAAGAATCTTGCTAGAGAAATTAACAGGATTGCTGCTGACATGGATCCTACAGCTTGTAAGACCAGCCATGGGGGGGGGGGCTTGTGGGATAACAATTCCCAGACTTGATTCGGGAGAGAAGCTATCTGATCCTTCAGGTTTATGGAAATGCCAGGAGTGTGTGACAGTTGGATTAAGTAACCTCTGGCTTGAATGAGTTGATCCCTCGTGAGGGTGGTAAGGAGCCAATTGTCTAATTAAGGAAACACCAGGAATCCTTTGAAAAGGCTCATGTGAGCTGCTACCACTGCCATGCATTTGGCGAACACCCGGGGGGATGTGGTGAGCCTAAAGGGCAGTGATTTGAACTGGAAATTATTGGATCCTAGCCAGAAGCGCAGATATCTCCTGGAGCGCCTGTCTATTTTGATGTGATAGTATGCATCCTTGAGATCTGATGAGCACATCCAGTCATCCTTGCTCAACAATGGCAGAATGGACTAAACTGTAACCATTCGGAACCTTGACTTGTTTAAATAACCATTTAACTTGCTTAGATCTAGAATGGGTTTTAGGTCCCCTGTCTTTTTTAGCACTAAAAAGAAGCGGGAGTAGCTTCTGAATCCTCTTTGTTCGCCTGGGACTTCTTGGATGAGACTCTCTTGCAGCAGTTGTTGATTTTCCTGTGCTGCTTGCTCCCTCTGACTGGGTGGCACATCAGGGAGGTTCTTGAAGTCTGGGGGGGAGAAGAGAAAAGGGAATGTAACAGTCTATGGATATCATGCTTAGCACCTAGCGGCTCTGAGTCAAATGGGTCCAGGCTTCTGAGTGCAAAGTTAGTCGACCACCGACTGCCTCCAGAGACAGATAGTCAGGCAGCGCTTCAGGAATGCTGATAGGGCTTGTTGGAAAAAGTCTCTAAAGCCCTGCTTTTGTGGGCCCCCTCTGCTTTTAGGGCAGTAAACTTTTTTACTCTGTCTGCCTCTAGAGGAGGATTTCCCGCACGGGTCCTGGAAAGGCCCTTGGGATTTATGAAAAAATAAGTTATGTACTTACCATAACATTCTGTGTGTGTTGTCTATCTCTGTCTTTATTCTCACTTGGTCAGATCCGATCCATCAGATCCATCTTGGCCTTTTTCAAAAGCTCGTGGGCATTCTACCTTACCCATAATGCAGTTCCCTAAACCCTCAGATCTTCTTTGCCCATAAGAGAAAAACATTGCAATTAAGGTTATAGGTAAAAATATTTATAGTGTAAGAAAACTACGTGATTTCTGAGGCTATATAGTCCAAAGGATATCCAGTTACTACTACCTGTTCTTCCAGCAGCGTAGGCAGGGCTAGGTGGGTGAGTTGTGAGAATAAAGGCAGAGATGGACAACACACATGGAATGTCAAAGTACATAACTTCTTTATGTGATGTTGTCAATCTCGGCTTTATTGTCACTTGTGGGACCGCGTCCCAAGCTACCAGATTCTTGGGTGGCTCATGGGATAATATTCCTCAGGACCATAGAACCAAAGGATGCTCTACTCCTGGAGGCCAAATCTATCTTGTAATGAGTAATAAATGTATGAGGGCTTGCCCCTGTGTCTGCAGCACAGATGCTGTCCAAAGACAGCCTTGCTTGAAAAGTTGAAGTAGCAGCCATTGCCTTGGTGGAATGAGCATTGATAGGTGCTGGGAGAGTCTTGCTCTTAGAAATGAAAATAAAGGAAATGCATTTCAAGAGCCATTTGGATAAGGTAACCTTAGATACTGGAAAGCCTTTCTTAGTGTTAACATTGGAACAAAACAGCTGATCTGATTTTCTGAATTCTGCAGTTCCATGTAGGTAAAAACGTAACTGTCTATGAACGTCCAACAGATGTAATGAATATTCTCCTTCATTCTGAAAAGTTGGGAAGAATACCGGTAACAAAGTAGCTTGATTGAGGTTACTTTCAGATACAACCTTGAGCAAAAAGGAGGGGGTTGGTGGATAAAGAAACTGCCTTATGAAAAATCAAGCATAGTGGTTTGACAAACAAAGCTTACAATTCTGAAACTCTCCTTGCTGAGGTGATCACCACTAAAAACAGCATCTTCCAAGAAAGAAATTTTAAGTCACAGCTCGGTTCAAAGGGAGGATATATAATATGTGACATCACAAAATTTAGATCCCAAGGTAGAGAAGGGTCTTTGTACGGATGTCTTAGAAGTGTAGTTCCTTTCAACAAAGCTTTACAAAGCCTGTTTGACATGATTCCGTAGCCATTTTCTCCTATATGAAAATTTGAAATTGCTGCCAGTTGAACTCTAATAGTAGCTGCAGCAGCACCTTCATTGAAAGGTTTAGCCAAGAAATCTAATATAAAATGTAGGGGAGCAGTAAAGGGATCAGTCTGATTAGAATTAGCCCATAAAACAAAGTTCTTCCATTTTCCCTTGTACAGTTTCCATGTGGATGACTTATGTGAAGAAATTAAAATGTGTCTTACAGAAGAGGAAAGGGAAGGAAACCTGGTTATCAGGGGAATTGCAACAGCCAAGCTGTCGGTTTGAGGCTGTTTAGATTGGGATGAACCATTCTTGATGGGTGAGTCAGACGATCTGGAATGGGGTGCAGAATCCATGGTTCAGCCAGAATATGAGGCCGAAAGAAGGGGAATTAGATTTGTTAAGGCCAAAAGGGGGGCAATTAGGATCGCTGTCATCTTCAAAAAACCTGCTTAATGTAGTAGTTTGGGGATTAGAGAAATTGAATAAGCATAAAGAAGTCCCGGGTGCCAATCATGAGCAAGTGCATCCCGTGGAGACTTCAGAGGGAGGATTAGGGCAAAGTCGTTGCTGCATTTGCCATTGATGGGTGAAGCAAAAAGGTCGCAGCAAGGCTTGCCTCATTTTTGGAAAATCTCTTTCACAATTTTTTGATTGAGGGACCACTCGTGTGGCAATAGTATAGCTCTGCTCAATTTGTCTGTTATTACGTTGTATCTCCCTGGGATGTGCATTGCTATCAGAAAGTGATTGGAAGATGTAGCCCATTGGCAGCCCCTTAGGGCTTCCTGATAAAGGGGATAAGATTTGGTTCCCCCTTGCTTGTTTATCTATCAGACTACAGCCATATTGTCCTATTGGCTTGCTATTGTTCCCAGAGGAAGGGAGTCTTGAAATGCTTTTCTAAAAGTACAGCCCTCATCTCCAGGACGTTTATGTGCAAATGGGCCTCATGTTGATGCCAGATGCCTTGAACTGCCTTCCCTAGATAATGCCCCCCCCATCTGAGCAGCGTCAGTGGTCACTGTGGCTTAGGGTTTGGAAGGAATAAAGTGGCGGCCTTGAGATACCAGAGGAGAGTGAATCCACCAATGAAGATCCTTTTTGCATGAATTTGTTATGCTTCTGTATGTCATTGGTAGTTCTAGAATTGACCAATGCATCAAAAGTAACTATTAAAGTATTCTCATGTAAAGATGATATAAGGGAATGAGAACAACTGAGGCAACCATTTTGCCCAATACTTGAACTAGTTTGGAAGAAGCTTGTTTCTTTCTGATCAGCATTCTTATGCGATTGTTGTCTACTCTGTCTTGTGGAAGTATTGCTATCATACTTCTTGTGTCTATTTCTGCTCCTATGAAGATCAAGTCCTTACATGGCTGTAGACTAGATTTTTCATAGTTTATTGTAATCCCTAGAGAGGAACAGAGTTGTAGCGTGGAGTCCTTGGCCTGTAGCAGAAGATGCCTGGTCGGGTCGGTTATGAGCCAGTCGTCCAGATACGGAAACACCCAGAACCCTTGACATCTCAGGTGAGCCTCAACTACTGCCAGGCATTTGGTGAACACTCTGGGGGCTGTAGTGAAACCAAAAGGCAAAGCACAAAATTGGAAGTGATTGGCTCCTAGTCGGATGTGCAAGTGTCTTCTGGACCACCTTTCCATCTGTATATGGTAGTACACATCCTGAAGGTTTATAGAGCACATCCAAATGTCTTTTTCCAAAAAAGGAAGTATTGACTGCAGTGTCACCATCCAGAACTTACCGATTTGTTTAGATTGCTGAGATCTGGAATGGGGCTATAGTCCCTTGTTTATTTGGGGACTAAAAACAATCTTGAGTAAGTTCCATATCCTCTATGGTCTGCGGGGACTTCTTGGATGACTTTTTCTTAGCAACTTTTGAATTTCTAAGCTTGCTTGTTCCTTCTGACTGGGTGGAATGCCTGGAACTGTTGTGCTTTTGGGAATGGGGAAGGAAAAAGGAATGATGTAGCCCCTGGATATTCTGTTCTGCACCCATCTGTCATTTATTTTTGGCCAGTCAAGAAGGTGTAGAGACAGTTGTTCCCCAACTGCCTCCAGAGGTGAGCAATCAGACACCCCCTTCAGGAGCACTGAAAGGGTCTACCAAAGAAAGTTTCTTTGGATCTCTGATTCTGCGGGCCTCCCTGCTGTGAGGGCGGTTGTCTTCCATTATTGTTCCACCCTCTGCCTCTAGGAGAACTTTCACCCTGTATGTCTTAGCAAGACCTTTGTGACCTTTTGAACCACATCTTTCCACTTCCTTTCTGACCTTTGGGAAAGGGTCTGATGGGTGTGGAAAAACACACTCCAATGGCAGATAAGGTCTTGCCTTCCTGTTCACACCTGGTGAGTGTCTCTCTAACTTTGGGACCAAAGAGAGAGGAACCATCAAAAGGGGCATTAATGAAGGAAGAATTGAAGGGCTCTGCAAAATCGCAAAGGAGCATCCAGGCCTGCCTCCTAAACGAGATGCCTGAACCGGCCTGCCCAACTTGCTCCATCTGCTACATATGAGACGAGTCTCATGGAAGAGTTTACAATCTCACTTAGAGTGACGAGCTGAGAGGTTACCTGGTCTGCAACAGCACCAGCTACAGCTACAGCTCCTTGGAGGGAGTCTGACAATTCCTTTATCAGATCTCTCTGTAGTCTAGTAAAACGAGTCAAGTAATTCACTGACTGTACGGTGAAGGTCGCTGATGAAAAGAAAAGACGCGCTTTCCGTATCTATACATGATCCTAGAATCTTTATTTGAGGGATGGATAGTGGAACTGGTCTTAGATAGTTCCTTTTTAGTGGCCACCACCACGACCATGGCATCAACTGCTACAACTTTTGCACGGAAAAACATGTCCAAAGAGGCAGTAATATATTTATTCGGCCTCCTAGGAGCAGGTTCTATGGAGTATGGGGTTTCCCAAGCCTTCCGACAAATTAAGTCAATAAGCTCATTGGAAGGAGGGGTCACCCAAGAGGTGGAACTGCGATACCCGAAAGCATTAAGGTATACAGACTCCTCAGCTGAAGGGGATGTGGACTGCCAGTGACTTCTCTGTTTTAACATTTCCAGGATGTCTTCAAAGGAGACATCTTTAGGAGGTGACAGAGGTGACCCTTCTGCCTCATCGAGGTCGGATCAGATGTGAATGACTCTTCTGGAGAGTCCAGATGCTTCCTCTTGCAAATCCTCTTCCGAGGGACTTTCTCAGTGGGGTAGTCTGGGGAAATTTCAGAAGAGGGGGGTATCCCTTGCTGGACATCCCGAGGCCTGGGGTCTCTGCGGTCCTGTGGAAGGAGTACATAAGTAGGTGAAGTCACCAACCCAGAAGTGGAAGAAAGATCCTGGAGAGACTGTGTCTGAGACTGGGATGTAGTCATTACTCCTCTTCATAACCCCAAAGGCATCCTGTCCTTGATCAGAAGAAATCTCTGGCTCCAACAAAAGGGTAGTCGGAGCTAAGAGAATCACCAGTGGAGAGGACAGATGCTCCGAGGTAGAGGTAGGATCCGAACTCACCTGTACCAAAGCTCCAAGAGGCAGGGTCAGATCTGGTAAGATCCAAACCTGCGCTCCGGGTCCGACTGGGGAGTGTTGGCTAATAGAGATCTCCTGGTCCGACAGGGCAGAAGATCTCAAGGCAGAAGTCAGATCTGAGAAACCTTTGGGTTTGGGATCCGAGACGACAACAGCTGGACATCTGAATCTTCCAGCTCCGAAACGAGGGGACTGATCAGAGGATGAATAGGCACCAATGGAGGCAACTTTTTTTTTCCACATTGTTCGCATTTCTTAAAAGGGTTTCCCATCCTGCTTCTGAGACATGTTACAAAATACAAATTTTAGCCAATAAAATTCAAGCTACAGAAAATAAGAGAAAACAACGCGCACGCACAGGAATTAAAACGGACATTAAAGGATTGAGAAAAAACAGAAAGATTTTTTTTTTAATTATATAGTTAAAGAACATCTTCTAACTTAAACGGACATTGGAAAAGGACATGGAACAACACTCACACAGGGAAACCAAATGTCCTCGATCTTAAAAGGACATTGGAAGGGGAAATAAAGAGGGACCAGCAGCTGCACAGCCAGAAAAAACGTCCTATAACTTAAATGGATGTAAAGAAGGGTAAGGAAATTGCTAAACTAACAGAGGAAAAACTAAGTAGAGATTACAAAGAATATATAAATAAACTTCATTTAGCCCAGAGCTTCCTGGAAGGACAACGTCTTTTGCTGAGCAGCAAATGAGATCTGGGGGTTTAGGGAACTGCATTATGGGTAAGGTAGAATGCGCACAAGCTTTGCTGACGGCATCAAGCTATTGAAAAAGGCCAAGATGGATCCGAAGGATCGGATCCAACCCACAAGTGAGAATAAAGGTGAGATGGTTAACAATATAAAATTTGAGATAATTAAGAAGAGACCATCAGGCCAGCACATTCCCTTATTACAAAACCATCATGCCAGGGCATTGGTGAAGTTTATGGAGAAGTTTTTCCTTCTACAAATGGTATCCAAAATGAAACTATATGAATAATGGCATCAGGCAATAGGGTAACAACTTTTTCACAATGAGAAAGTGGTCTGCAACAAGCAAAAAAATACAAAAATGCATTTATTTCTACATTTAATGCCCACAGTAAAAATATAATGGGATATTATTAATAAAAATTGGGCATTTACTAGAACAGATAAACAGCTAATGGAAAAAAGTGGTAATTTTCCTGATTTTGTAGTTAGGCGGGATAGCAACCTTAAAAGACTGGTATGACAGTTTATGCCTTTTACATATACAACCAGTGCAGAAAATGACAAAGTGTGGAATGTATTCACAATGCAAGTTTATTTTGGAATGTAATCAGGTGCACTTGGGTTCCAAGTGTATTATAGTTTCTGGTCGCTTTTCTTGCCAAACAACAGGAGTGGTTTATACTGCAAAATTCAGCTCTTGTCCTGCATATTATGTGGGAAAGACTGAGCGAAAATTTAAACAGGTGTATGAACACATTTATGATATGCATACACATAAAGAGACCAGTGCTTTAGTAAAACACTTAAAAGAATTCCCAAGTCATAGCTTCAAATTTGTTATACTGGAGCAGTTGCAAAAAAACACCAGGGGGCACCACAAGGTATTTTTTTTTAAAACAGAGAGAGTTCCGGTGGATTTTACACTTGAATGCATCTGCTTAACCAGGGTTAAATGATGTAGTGTCTATTTCTTGTGAATTAAAATTAAAAACCTTTGATAGTTATATATATTTATACAATTTTTTTTTTAAAAATGCATTGTTAAAAATATTTTATTTTAATATGTTGTTGTTTTAAAATGCTATGTCTAAGACTCAAGTGGTTGGGTTGGGCTATAAAAGAGTTTGTCATATGATTTTTTGAATGTCTGAAGAAGGTTGGTATTTTCTAGCCGAAAGTGCTTATGGAAAGTTTTAAAAGGTGTGTTTTAAAAAGTGTGTTTCTCGCAAATTCTGCCTTCTGGATTATTACTATTTTTTCAATAAAAGTGAGATTGACAACACCACATCTATATTTTCTTGCCTCCACATTGGTTCCTGGAGAAGGACACCTGGGGCATAGAAAATTTGATTCCTACAGCAGAAAAGGGTCTTCCCGTCCTTTTCACCGTTAGTGAGAGCATCTCAAACGGACAGCCCAAACAGAGAAGAGCCATCAAAAGAGGCATTCACAAAGGATGCCCCATCAAAAGAGGCATTCACAAAGGATGCCTTAAAGGGCTCCATGAAATCACATAGCTTCATCTAGGCATATCGCCTTAGGGAGAGTCCTGAACCGGCTGCTCGTAAGGTACTCTCTGTTGTATAGTAGATCAACCTCATCGATGAGTTGGTGACCAAAAACAGAGTGGTCAGCTTGGCAGAAATTTTCTTAAATTCCTCACCAGGCATGGACTCGGAGAGAGATACTGAAAGCTCCTTTATCAGATCTCTATGTAGCCGCATAAAATTGGCCAGATAGTTTAACAACCTCAGCGCAAAGGTGACTGAGATGTAAACATGCTTCCCAATCCTGTAGACTCCTTGTTAGGTGGATGGACATTGGCAGTTTCTTCTTCCAGTTCTTTCTTGGTGGCTGCCACCACTATGATGGCATCACTACAGGACACTTGCTCCAATGCTTTCTATCTGCTGGAAGTACCAGGAACCTATCAGGGCACTTGTGGATGGGCTCGATGGTGTCAGGTTCCTTCCATGCCCGGCGGGAAACCAAATCAATGAGGTCGTCCGCTGGGTGGGGGAGTCCACCCAGGTCATAGAGGGGCCTGCCCCAAATGCCTCCAAGAGAACCAACTCCTCAAAAGAAAGTGGTTGGGCTGACCACCCATCTTTTTGTTTCAGGATTTCTAGAATGTCCCCGAAGGAGATGCCCTCAGGTGGGGATCAGAGGGATCCTTCCCCCTCATCGAAGCCAGTGTTCTCTGTTAAGGACTCCAATGGAGAGTCAATGTGCCTCCTTTTGCATGTGTTCTCCTGAGGGACTTCCTCAGTGGGGTACACTGGGGAAGTGTCGGAAGAAGGGGATCCCCCCTGGCCAAGGAGATCTTTGAGGCCGCTTGGGAGAGATTGACTCATGGCAGGATGACTGGGCTCAAGGCCTCGACCCGAAAGGGGTACAGGGGTGAATTGCGGGACATGAGGCAACAGATCTCCAACCTGGGAGAAAACCCTTTCCAGTACCTTAAAAGCTGATGGACTGGGAGAGTTCCTCTCCATCTCCCCTGAAGCCACACAGGGAAAACATCTATGACTCACCCTGGATCAGTGTCCTACAGAAAGAACTGAACCCGTACTGTCAAGTGCCGAGGTGCCTAGGGGAAGAGATGACTCCGACAAAGACAGAGCCATCCCCATTACCCCAAACCCAGCACTGACACCAAGTCTCCGTGATTAGTCTATGCTCTGAGAGAACTGGAACAGGGCTGATCAAGGGTAACATCAGCGTCAAGGAAGGGAGCTTCCCCTGTACTGAGCCCGACAAACAGTACGGGAACTGAAGGCCTGATTGGAGGAGGTATTCTGATGGTATGGCCTGGGTGGCGCAAGAATCCGAAAGGGGGTGGAGTCGAGACTACCCCCATCTGGATTTGGGCCTTGAGGAATCTCCTTATCATCCTGTACATGTCCACCTTAGACAAGCTTCTAGAGGATCTGGACAAAGTCAACGATGGGGGTCGGGAGTGATTAGATTTACTGAATGAGCCAGAGATTTGGTCAAAGCTCTCATCCCGAGACACTGGATCTGACACCGAAGCCAACAGTGGAGGAGGTGATAAGGAAATAACTTCCCCCTGGATTCGAGGATGCTGGTGGATCTGAAGGGGTAGGCACTTTCTTCGGATCTGAGGGGGTCGTATCCAAAGTTTTCCTAGACTTCGCTTTAGGCTCTAGAGAGTCTATGAGGGAGACAGGGAGAGACCTCTTTTTTGCCTCTTTAGCAGAACAGGACTAAGTGGAAGCCAAGGAAGGGGTCTAAGCCTCCGGAGACGATGAAGGAAGACCCCTCAGAATCAACTGATTTCTTCTGTCAGGTAGATCTCAAGGATTAAAAGATGCACAGACAGCAAACACTGCCTTTAAATGGTCTGCCCCTAAACAATATACACACTCCTTGTGGGCATCCTGGTTGGAGATCTTTATGCCCACAAGAAGTGCAACGTTTAAAACCGGGTGAAGGTTTGTCTGATATTACCACTGACAAAGCCCACCAAAAACTAACGGACAGTTAAGAATAATGTTGCCAATAACTTTAACTGTAACAATATCTAACTCAAACTTTTTTTTTTAAAGAAACTTTCACATGCACACACACACACACACACACACTGGAATAACAGAAATAATTATAAGAGGGAGAACTTACAACAACCACAATATTCTAATATAGAAAGGTAATATGTTGAGAGTCCAGAGACCCGCATTTGAACACTGAAGTGGCAAATGAAATCTGAGGTGCTTGGGTGGATGTCGTGCATTATGGGTAAAAGGGAGGAGCTCGAGAGTAGGATCCAAGTCTATAGAATGTGGCCGAGTCAGATCTGAGACCCAGATGTGAGGAGGAATGAAGACGACAACATCAGATACTAAATTTTTTTCTAAGGGAGAATTTGAAATAAACTTCAACATATGACACTGACAAATCATATTTCTGGAAATCAAAGTTGCAGAAGCATACACTTTTCCCCACAGCTATCAATAATCTTCCCATCCTTATCACAAAGAGGACTGGAATTAACTAAATGTTTAGCAGTAATAGGATTAATTAAAGCTACAGATGCTCGTCAGGTTTGAGGACAGAGTGTAAAAAATTAAAGGATTGAAGAACTTTTCACATTCTATCTGCCTTTTTTGGGACAGCCGGTCTGACTATCAGGAAGCGACACACACAACTTCCATAACTAAGTTAAGCAAAAAGTGGTTGCTGAACAATGAATCCAGTTTAACAAGCAAAACAGGAATAATGCAGCAAGTCGAAAAAACATATGTCCCTTCATCTTTGTAGATCAACGTGCATATACCTTTAAGAGGCTTTCCATGGGCTTGCACAAGTATATAAATACTGGACACGTGCGAGTCTGACTGTCATTTTGTAGTAAGCTGTTGATATGTAAGCATGCATGTCTGTGTAGTCTGTCAGTTAATCAGTTTGTTTATATTTTGTACTGCTGCTATTCATCCTGATGTGTTTCTATGTAATAAAGCATATAACTGACCTACCCCACCTATTCATCCTCAGTGGTAAACCAAGACGAGCGACATGGTGTCAGAGTGGGATCCAGATTCAGGACTGAGAGGCACTCAGTTAATGGTGGAGGAATATAGAGGAATGGATAATCCCTACTGCACATATAACTTGCAAAGGCAGGTCAGAAACGAATTTCAGGTACCAAAACTTGCTTAAATGATTCCTTACTCAAAGAATACAAAACAAAGCACTCAGAATGCTCAAAACGAATTCTAATTAAACGAAATGTCCGAAACTGCAACATACTGATAAAAATATCTGAAACAGTTACGAAAATGTTTGAAATAAAGTCCGAATCGCATAAAATGTATAAAATAAGGAAATCGACCGCATTTTTTCACTATGAGCTACTTTTTCGGATTAATTAAAATTTTTCGAGATATCTGAAGTATACAGAGTGTTTGCAAGTTTATGCTATATTATAATGCAGTTTTTTTTTGCAAAATACAGCCATTTCAAAGCATATTTATCAAAGTATAGCATTTCCAAGAGTTTACTGTGCATTTGAATGTTATTAAAAGTCTGGCCATATTTTCACTGTGTTTGGGAAAACTTTGTTGGCATGGCTGAAGGATTTCGAAAATCAGGTCCTCGTGTCTTTGATAACAATACTGCAGAGAATTAGAGTGTGTGTGAGCAAGAGTACGATATTTTCATACAAGCTGTATTTTCTGATAAAGATGACCATACCAAAGGCATTTATTCTGCTTAATTTAGCTGGTTCAGAAGCCATAGAAAGACAGCATTCATTTGTGTATGCACCTACTGTATTTGCAGGAGAGGGGAAACTGCCATATAGTGATATTAGCTGACTCAAGGAAGACTCTGAAT
The DNA here is from genome assembly GCF_019279795.1 of Protopterus annectens. Taxonomy (NCBI): domain Eukaryota; kingdom Metazoa; phylum Chordata; order Ceratodontiformes; family Protopteridae; genus Protopterus; species Protopterus annectens. Next base: position 1,047,244,823 of record NC_056739.1, on the reverse strand, counting down.
GCTTAAAACATAAATTTACAGAAATGTGCAACCCCAAAACAAATATTACAATGGAAAGGCACTTATTTTACACAAGGGATCAAAAGCCTGGTGAAACTTTTGTAGCACATATAACTGACTTGAGAAACAAAGCTAAAATGTGCAGATTTGGTGACTTGAGGGATGAGTTGATAAAAGACAGACTTGTGTGCGGTATTAAAGATGAAGCTGTGAGAAAGATTTTCCTTCATGACAGTGATTTAAAGTTGAGTAAGGCCACTGAGATTTGTCAGATATATGAGCTCAGAAAAACTCATAAATATAGTTACAAATGAGAAATACATGTTTCCATTATCTTCTAGTGCTCATGTTGATAGTATGCAGCAAGTGGTTAAAAGGAACAGGCCCACACACATGGCAGCAACTGCTAGCCCTGCAACAATCACTGAGAAACCCCATAACTATTCAGAAAATTCCAGAGTGCGCACAGTCTCAGTGAAGAGCAAGGGTGAGTCAGCAAACTCAATGCATGTATCCCCACCTAGCCTCATAGTCAACTGCCGTAATTATGGTGGTGATCATAATCCTTAAAGAGAAAAGTGCTTAGCTTTTGGTCAGCAATGCCACATAAGTAAAGTGGAATAACTTCCAAACATTTTGTAAATCAAAAGAGGCTTATTCATTTATTAAAACAGAACATTCAAAGAGAAAAGTGTATCAATTAGAAAGCTGTAACCCAACTTTTTACGTTGATGGTGTATCTGTGCTTATTGAAACATTCAATGCAGTAGATTTATGGGCAAAGAATGAAGCATTTTGCACTGTTCAGATAAATAGAAGATCAATAGAGCTCAAAGCTGACACAGGTTCAAAGTGCAATGTTATGTCAGCAGAAACATTTGCTAGAGTATGTGCTGATGAAAAGCTTGATTTGGCAAAGTGTGTGAAGCTTGTTGCTTACGGTGGTGAAGAAATTCACACTGAAGGTTTAGTAGTGCTTTCATGTTACTCTGCTGGGAATAGCTATGACTTGCAATGTTACGTAGTCAAAAGGCACGTACAGTCATTATTAGGCCTCAGAGACTGAAAATGGGACTACTTTCATTTAATAACGAAGTGTACCTTGTAAGCTTGAAAGACCACTGTTCTAATTTCACTCAGTCTATTTTTTTCTACATATGCTGATCTTTTCGAAGACAAACTATGCAAACTCTCAGTTGTGTACTCTATGAAGTTAGACCCTGAAGTCAGCCCAGTTGTCATGCAAGCCCAGAAAATTCCAGTAGCTATGAAGCACAGTGTCAAAGCTGAGCAAGATAAAATGGTGCAGCAAGGTTTGTTTTGTCCAGTAGGTTCATCAAACACAACTGAATGGGTATCTTCCATGGTCGTAGCTCACAAGAAAAGTTCAAATGATGTCAGAATATGTATTGCTCCACGAGATTTGAACAAAGCACTGAAAAGACCTCATCATCCAATGCATACAGTCGAATAAGTCACTGCTTTGCATCTATATCATAACATCGAAGGCGCAAAATGTCGAATGCTCACAAAAGTGAAAATGCCGAAACTTGAATTCGGTATTGTGGGGGGCTGAACCCTCCCCACACCCCCGCTAAATATATATTCCAACTCTGAGATCACACTACAGTGAGGAAATGGCAAATATCCCAATCTTCGCTGTACTGCAATCTCAAAAATGGACCCTTGACATTTCGGCACTTTCGCTGTTGTGCTGCTCAACATTTTTATTTTTTGATAACATGATATAGATTTGCTGCTTTTATGCCAAATGTCACCATTTTCTCTGTCTTAGATGCAAGGAGTTAAATTTGGCAAATTTTACTTGACCGAAAATCTTCACTGCTAACCACTTTCAGTATTCCTTTTGGCAGGTACAGATTTTTGAGAATGCCATTTGGGATAAATTCTGCCAGTGAAGTCTTCCAGCATGCAATGGAGCAATTTTTTTTCTTGATATCCGTGTTCTATTACAGTAGATGATATTCCAGTAAGAGGTAATGGTGAAGCTGAGCATGCCATAAACCTCAAGAAGGTTCTTGAAAGAGTACATGAAGTGAATCTTAAGCTGAATCCTTAGCAGTGCAAATTCAGGCTACGAGAAGTTACTTATGTTGGCCATTTATTTACCAGTTCAGGCTTATAATCAGACCCTTCCAAGCAAACAACAATTCTCGAGATGCCAGCTCGGAACAACTTTCAAGCTCTACAAAGTTTTCTTGGCATGGTTAACTACCTAGCTAAGTTCACTCCAGACCTGAACCAACTTTCAGCACTGCCTAGACAGTTGACACACAAACACTAATCTATGCTACCACCCCCCTCCTCTCAACCCACCCACTTCTAAACACACCCTACTACTCCTCTAAGCCAACACCGCAGACATCTCCTCTCTCCTCCCCCTACCCATATTCTTGCAATACATACACCTGACACTATGCCACTAACCCTCCACCCCATCACCATACCATCACCAATCTTCTGCATCACCATACCATCACCAATCCTCTGCACTCCTTATCCATCTGTCTCTACTTATTGTCCATTAGCACCACTTATCACCACCCACTCACCTATCTACACTGTATCAAATCCCCCACCTTTCCCCATACCACAAGTAACCCCTCCATATTTACAAACAAACATCCAGTCATCCATCACCTTTTCTCTTTCAACTCACCTCTCCAGTCACCCATCACCTTTTCTCTTTCAACTCACCTCTCCAAATCATTACACCTCACAATATAAGAAACACCCCAACCTCAAATATCACTTCTTTACTGTATTGTACCTTAAAACCATTGCTAACCTAGCAGCTCAACTACTACTAGGAAGGGACATGCTCCCCAACCCCGGCCCAACAACCATCTCCAATGACCTCCCAACTACCCATTCCAACACAAACCCACTGACATACTTATACTAAACCTAAACATTTGTAGTATCATAAATAAAATAGAACAATTAGATTCAGCTATCTCTCTACGCAACCCAGATTTAGCAGTCATTACGTAAACATGGCTTAAGCCCCATATTAAAGGCAACTCCATCACCCCACCTGGCTTTAACATATTAAGAGAAGACAAAGCACACAGAAGTGGTGGTGGCATCGCCCTTCTCTACAAATCCAACTTAAAAGGCCAGCTCCTTCAAAAAGAAACCCCATATTTTGACAATGCAGAAATTCTATTAGCCAACTCCTTCTAAACCAACACAAGCAACTCAACCTAGTTAGCATCGATATCCTGCCAGGGGAAAACCTTAATACCCTAGAATCTATACTCCACTGGGCTTCCCATTTCCTCTCCCAAGAAACCATAATCCTAGGTGATTTCAACATCACCTGGAAGAGTGTAAACTCACCAAAAGCCAGCAACCCCATAAACCTATATAACTTCACCCAACTCATACACTCCCCCACACGAACTGACAAGACCACCAAAAGGGAATCCACCTTGGACTGGATCCTCCTCAACCAGCCCAACAATGCCCACCAATGTGGAACACTACCCACCTCCCCCTCAGTAACCACAATCCAATTTTTCTCCTTTGACACAAACTTAAATGCTCCAATCCACCCGCATTACTACACACCCGCTCCCGAAATAACTTCCCCTCAGAGCAATTTTCAGAAACCCTAAAATCCTGTAACTGGGCTACCCTAAAACTCCTCCCCCATAGATACTGCAGTACAATACTTTAACTCCATATTCCTACAAATTCTAAACCAATTAACCCCACCCAAAACAATTAGGGTACATAATAATCCTGCCCCCTGGAAGGAGAAAACCACTAAGAACTTACTTCACTTACACACACTCATAACCCACTACTCCCTAGACATTCTTACTATAACAGAAACCTGGCTAAAACCTAACACACAAAATGAAGAACTCCTCCCTCCAGGATATAATATCCTACGTCTAGACAGAACAGGAAAGAAAAAGGTGGGGGCATTGCAATTGTTTACAAAAATACAATCTCTCTCCAACCTCTACTAACTTCACTTCCAAAATTTAATAATGCTGAGATCATTGGTTCTGTGTTACTGATAAATAAGAAAAAGAGTATCAATATTCTATGTGCATATATCCCTCCAGGTAATAACTCTCCAACAATTGAGGATATTCTACAATAGTCTAAAGATAATCTCCCACACCCAACTCATTCAAGAACCTAGGGTTGATAAAAAATCCCATAAAGAATCTATACTAGATTGGACATTAGTTAACTACCCTGTAAATAATTATCAAGTAGGTAATCTAGCGGACGGACTTAGTGATCATCTTCCTACCTTCCTCCTAAGGAAACGTACTAATGCTCCAAAACCTACAGTCTATACACAAGTCCGAAATGATCATAATATAAATCCTCTAGAACTTAACACTATGTTAAGAAAATGTAATTGGGAACCACTTTGTAGCCTCGATCTAGACCAAGCAAGTTGACTATTTTAACACTACTCTTATTAACATCCTTGATTCAGTTGCCCCAGTAAGAAAAATTAGAGCTAAACAAAACTATGCTCCATGGCTTACCAAGTCCACTAGAGCCCTATTGAAAACCAGAGATAAGGCATGGAAAGCATGGAAAAAAAGATAACACTCTCCTAGCTAGACAAAACTATCAACACCTTAGAAACCAAGTAAAAATACAAACAAAGGACGATAAACAAAAATGCATCTTAGATATGCAAAATACACACTCCAATAACCTCCAAATGTTTTGGCATGCTATAAACTCCCTATTAAAACCAGGCAAAACCTCTAAACCAGCTCCTACCTCCACCACTACAAAATCAGATAGCGAAATAGCCTCCCAATTTAATCACCACTTTACTGAATCCATTATATCACTATTAACCCAACTTTCCAAAAAAATACCTTCCCATGTATACCAAAACCTAACAACTTAACTCCCTTTTCCTTCTCACCTGTCTCAACCTCCACAATAAAAAAATACCTTTTAAAACTAAAACCCACTTCTCTTGCAGCAGATGGCATACCTGCTCATTTCCTAAAAATGGCTGCTGACTCCCTATCCTACCCTGTCTCGATCATAATCAGTCGCTCAATACAAGAATCCCATATCCCTCAACTATGGAAAGTCTCTTACATTATTCCCCTTCAAAAAGGTGGGAATTCCTATGATTTCTCTAACTATCGCCCCATAGCCATTGTCTCCTTTATCAAAATACTTCAGAAATGCATACATTCACAGAATATGCATTTCCTAGACTCACTCACTCAAGCTCTTTTCCTCTACACAACATGGCTTCCATCCACACCATGGCACAACCTCTGCCCTCCTATCTTTCACAAACCTGGTTAACCAACACAGAAATAATAACAAGTTTGTATCCGCTATATTCCTGGACCTCTCCAAGGCATTTGATATTGTTTCCCACTCCATTATAAAAGATGCTCTTACCTCTTTATCGTTTGCCCCTAACACTGTTGCATGGTTTAAAAACTATCTAACAGACTGTTAACAGGCTGTCCAGTAGCAAGGAGTCCTATCATCTTTACTCCCAACATGAATTGGTGTACCTCAAAGCTCCATATTGTCCATATTGGGCCCTCTCCTCTTTTCTATCTTTACTAATAACCTACATACCTCTACCCTACAGGCCTTACTCATACAGTACGCAATGACTCAACACTGATCTGCTCTGCCCCAACTCTTACAGCCCTACAACATCTTGCCCAAGAATCCTTCAGTTCATTGGAAAAGTGGATCACAAATATTCAACTTATACTAAATCCTAACAAAACAAAACTACTTTTACTTACCCCAAACAAATCCAAAGCCACTCCACTCCACTCTTATTCTATCCTCTCTAATAATGGTACTGTCATCTCACCCTCTCTTCACACCAAGCTCCTGGGTGTTGAAATAGATAACAACTTACACTTTGATATCCATATCTCCCAAACTATGAAAAAGGTACATAAAAAATGGGGTCCCTTTATAGACAAAAACTTTCTACCAGATCAAGCTAGGGTCACCCTAGCTCAAACCCACCTTCTCTCCACACTAATGTATGCAGCACCTATTCTCACCTATGTCAGAAAAACTGATCTTGACAAACTTGAGTCATGTTATAACAACATTGCCAAATTTGCTAAGAATTCCCTCTTTAGAGCTCACCATTGCATACCTCTCAGACAACTTCAGCAGCTTGAACTCCCACAGCTATTAACCTATCACCAGCTAGTCATAGCCTATAACATCAAACAATATCCTGATAGAACTCCAGCCCTTAAGGAACTAATAAGTAACTACATACCAAATCGGTCACTCTGCTCTGCCAATAAATCACTCCTCTCCATCTCCACAGCTAATAACACAGCAGGCAAAGCTCTGTTTTCTCATAGTATAGCAAAGAACTGGAATAATCTCCCTCACTCAGTTATTTCAGCATCAAACACAAAACAATTCAAACACTCCCTTAAGTCTCATCTTATTAGTTCCTGGTTATGTCCATGTGTCACAATGACAAATAAACTACCTACTTTCTTCCTCCTAAACCAGGAAACATGGAAGTAACAAATGTTATTCTCTTTACATATACTAATGTTTGTAAATTTATCTCTTGTCTGAACATTTGTGAACTACTAACATATTGTCTACTTGTAAAGTTGTTGAATAATGTGTGATAAGAATTTCTTTGTGCTCTGATCGTTTATGTCACAGATACAAAGTTTCATTGATTGGTTTATATTTGATGTAGAAATACCTGTAGTTACTGTATTAAGTGGAGCTTTTCTCCCTGGGCCTCCTCTGAAAATGGAACTCGTCCAGTCGGACCATCCCAGTTAACAAATGTAAAATAAAATAAAATAAATAAAGAACTTACTTGAGGACAGGGACAAAGCATGGAAAACCTGACAACAATACAAAACACCCAAACCTAGACAAATCTTCTTTGAACTTAGAAACAAAGCAAAAAAGCAAGTCAAGATGGACAAATAAAATCACTATATTACCTTGCAAAGGAAACACAGTAACAACCCACAGAAATTCTGGGCTGCAGTGAACAACATCCTCCAACCCAGAAAAGCCACTACACCACCAGTAAACACTGAGGGTCCAGACCTTGACATAGCCACAGACTTCAATAACTATTTTACCTCTTCCATAATGAAACTCGTGAATGATACATCACCCACGACCCAACCACAAACCCCAAAATGCCAAACTAACTCCATCCCCTGCTCACTCAAACCAGTACAAACATCTGCCATTCAAAAACTCTTTGCAAAACTCAAGCCAACCACTCTTGCTGCCAACAGCCTAACAGCCGAATACCTCCAAATCGCATCCAAGGCCATTGCCTATCCCATCTCCCTACTCATTAATAGATCTATTTCTGAATGCGCCATTATATCATCCCCCTCCACAAGTGTGGCCCTTAAACTGACCTCTACAACTACCATCCCATTGCAATCCTATCACCCCTAAAATTCTAGAAAAGTGTATCACCACCAACTCCTTACCCACCTACTAACCAATAACATATCTAAAACCCAACATGATTTTAGACCATCCCATAGCACCACCACTGCTCTAATTAACTTCTCCAATACCATGCACTCACACAGGATCCAAGGGAAACTGGTCACCGCAACCTTCCTAGACTTATCCAAGGCATTCAACACAGTTTCCCACAATAAACTCCTTACCTGTCTTTCCAAACTCAACCTTAACTACCCCACTCTGCACTGGCTCAAAAGTTACCCAAGCAACCGCTCACAATCTGTCAAATGGGTCAACTTCCTATCCTCCCCACTCCCCGTCACATGACGTCCCCCAAGGCTCAATCCTAGGTCCCCTTTTCTTTAACATATTTACAATCTCCACTTAGCAACCACTAAAGCCGATATTGTCCAGTATGCAGACGACAACCCTAATCTGCTCAGCATCCAACATCCATCTTCTACAAAGTAAAGCCCAAGAATCCTTTACTGAAATAGAAAACTGGCTAAACAATAACCAACTGATACTAAACCCCCCAAAAACAGTGTTAATGCTACTCCATCCAACCAAGCACAATGACCCCCCACCTTCATTATGCTCTCAGCCAATAACACCCTTATCACCCCAGTAGCTGAGGCCAAACTCCTAGGCATCACAATTGATTAACAACTTAAATACAACAAACACATATCCCAAACTATTTCTAAAGTACACAAGAAGTTAGGATGTCTTTATCATAGCAAACGGTTCCTAACTCTCGAGTCTAGATCTACCATAGCCAGAACTCATCTCCTATCATCATTACTTTATGCCTCTCCAGTTCTAACCAACATAAATAAAACCAACCTGACCAAACTCTCCATATGCTACAATAAAATAGCTAGGTTCGTAGCCAATGCTAGATCACACTCCCATCACTGCCAATCCCTACTTAAACTACACTGGTTAGAATTTCCAAATTTACTTTGCTACCACCAACTCATCAAAGCTCATCAAATTCTTTACCAGCCTTACAAAACCCCTGCCCTAGGAGGCATGTTAAATTTTCACAACTCTAACAGGACACTACGATTCAGTAACAAATCCCTGATCGAAGTCAATCCATGTAAGAACAGCTCTGGAGAAGCCCTATTCTCCTATGTGGTCGCAAAAGGATAAAACACCCTCCCTCCCAACCTCAGGCTACAAAATCGCACAATCATATTTAAACACCTCCTTAATTCATACCTTTATGCTAACCCTCTTTGCAAATGCAAAGACCCCACCTGAATCCTCACACCACTGTAGGCAGCTTACCTCCAAAGCCTCTAATGCTCACTTTACACTGTCACCTACGTGCATTGAATACTCTGAAAATATTACAAATATGTACCTTCTTCTGATGCCCACTCTACACTGACACCTATGTGCATTGTACATTTTTTGTAAATAATTGTAAATATGTACTTATTCCTGAACACCTTATGTGCACCTACTGTACTACTACTATAAGGTATGTGATCTCCTGACTGTACTATTAGACTGTTATGCATTTAGCTGTATTCTGCCTTATATGTTAGCATTCTACCCTATGTTAGCCAACTCCTTATTTGCAATGAATAACCTGTGTATTCAAACTGCAGCTTCTTGGAGCTTTTCTCCTCAGGACCCACTGAAAATGGACACCTACTGTCGAGTTGGATTTATCCTGGTAAAATGAATGTTAAATAAATAAATAAAATAAAATGTATCTTGGTCAAGGTCAGAACACCAGAGAGCATTTGATGTCCTGAAACAGAGAACTGCCAGTCCACCAGCTCTCAGATACTATGATGTTCACAAATCAGTAACTCTTTATTGTGATGCTTCTAAATTTGGTCTTGGTGCAGTCATTTTTCAAGAGGGTAGACCAGTAGCCTATGCATCCAGAACTCTAACCCAAACTGAAATACAGCATGCCCAGATACTGAAAGAGCTCTTGGCAATTGTGTTTGCATGTTAAAAGTTCCATAATTATATATATGGTAGACCTATCCAAATTGAAACAGATCACCTACCTCTAGTCACTATTTTGAGAAGGCCTATGCATACAGCTCCTGCCAGATTGCAATGCATGATGCTCAAATTGCAAAAGTATAACTTCAATCTTGTCTACACAAAAGGCAAACTTCTTTATCCTGCTAATACACTGTCCGGATTGTCGAGAAATACCACTGAACAGCACAAAAATGAGAAACTTGATTCTGAAGTCATGGAAGCAAGAAATATTTCTTCCACACATCTTGATGGTCTTAGAAGTCATATAGCCTCAAATTCAATACTTTAGAAGCTCAACCAATTTATCAGTCGAGGATGGCCACCAAAGCAATCTTGTTTACCTCATGACCTGCAACCATATTTTTCTTACAGAGATGAGATTTTGTTTGACAATGGTCCAAAAGTCATTGCTGCAAAATCCTTACAATGAGAGTATATTACCATATTGCATTGTGGCCACCCAAGAACTGATTCTAGCAAAAGATGGGCGAGAGAACTAGTATTTTGGCCTTCTATATCACAGGATATTGAGAAAGTACTTTCATCCTGTTCTGTATATAATAGCATTAAGCCACATCAACAGAAAGAGCTACTTCAGCTAAACCAGATTCCTTAAATACCTTGGTCGACAGTAGCTACAGACTTTTTTGAATGGAATGGCCAACATTACTTGGCATTCGTAGACTCTTATTCAAATTGGTTTGAGAGTTACCTTCTTCCTAATCAAGTGTTCAGCACTGTCATTACTACGTTGAAGCATCATTTTGCAGTCCATGGTAGTCTGTACAAAGTTATTTCTGACGAATGTACACAGTTTACAAGCCAGCAGTTCAAAAGATTTGCTGCAGCGTCGGACTTTACTCATGTTATGAGTACCCCTGTGTATCCACAGTCAAATGGTTTGGCAGAACATGCAGTTCAAAGTGGGAAACAATTACTAAAGAAGCTGAAACTAGACAATAGTGATGTTTTCTTGAATCTCTTGAATCTCAGGGATATTCCTCATGATAAACATCTTGGTTCACCTGCAGAGAGACTACTGTCAAGACAAACCAGAACTACACTACCAATTAGCAGTAATCAATTGGTTCTATGTGTCAAAAACAACAGATCAGTGAAAGCCCATCTGTTGAAGAAGTGTTTATCCCAAGAGTCCTATTATGATACGTCCAGCAAACCACTCAATCCATTATGAGAAGGGGAGATGGTGAGGATGCAGATGTCCAAAGGTATTGACTGGATTGGTGACGTGAAAAGTATGTCCAGAGCCGAGATCGTACATTGTGGAATCACAAGTAGAATTTAGGAGGAATCAGAAACATTTGGTCCTGGTGTCTGAGCCTGTATTGCAGTATCGTACCCGTGAGAAAGACTGTAAATCTCAGAGTGAGTTATCCAGTGTTCCAGTTCCCGAGGACATTCCAGTAAATATCCCTGTTCCTGAAAAGAATCCCAAAACTCCTGAATCTGTTTGTTCACCAATGACTGTCCCTGTTGCTAAACCCAGTTCTGACTACTATATCACTAGATCAGGTCGCATTTCCAGACCATGTTCCAGATTCATGGCAACTTGGACATAAGTGTTGTGTTTTATTTCTTAGTGTCTACACAACTGCATGCATTTTCAAATATCATTTATTGTGGGCAATTCATTAAAGAGGGAGGATGTAGTTCAATATGTGTGTATACCTTTAAGAGGCTTTCCATGGGCTTGCACAAGTGTATAAATACTGAGCACGTACGAGCCTGCCATTTATGTAGTAAGCTATTGAGATGTAAGCATGCATGTCTATGTAGTCTGTCAATTAATCCATTTGTTTATATTTTGTATTGCTGCTATCCATCCTGATGTGTTTCTATGTAATAAAGCACATGAACGAACTACCCCTTGCCTGTTCATCTTCAACTGTAAACCAAGATGCGTGACAATCTTCCTGTTCAGATTCAGAATCTTCAATCACTTCAGAAAAAAAGAGGTACCCATTTTTCCTTAACCAGATACCCTCTTATAAGAAGGATCAACAACCTGAATTAAACCTTGAGCCAGACCCAGTAGTCCTGTCTAAGGAAATTTGAGGAGTAGATAGACATTTAGTTTTCTGTTTCTTTTTGACAGAAAAAATGGGGCCAATGCTGTTATTAACAGCAGTAGCAGTTTCCCCAGGGATGGGCACAAAATTCTGACTAAACAGGGAAGTTGTTCCCTTTCCCAAGACAGACAAAAGTGGCTCTCCTTTGCCCAATGATAGGACCCCAATAGCTGCAGACAACGTGGTTAACCCCCAGTTCATAGTGGCTATGGATGCTACACCAGAGGAATTTTGGGTAAAAGATGAGTGGTCTGAGGAGCAAGCTATGATCACAGCACAGACACCCAGTTGTAGAAATCCTGCTGTGGTGGCAAAGATTATTTGCTTAATGTTTTCTTTTTGTGGCTGGAAAAAGGACAGACTGTGGGAACAGTAGTTTGCTCAATGGTCAAGTCAAAAATGGTGCCATTTTACTGGGGAAAACGAGCAGCAAAAGCAAGTAAAAATATAAAATCTTTAAAGGTCACTTTTTTCTCAAAAATACAGTTAAAAAAGTAATTGAAAAACAGTTTTTTCCAGTGGAAAAACACTTTGTACGCTCCAAAAAGGAAAATAAACTTAGTTTCTTCATCGAAAAACTTTTAGTTATGTACTTACCATAACTTTAGATGTTTGGGATCCATCTCGCCTACATTCTGTACTGATGGGCTCGGAGCTGATCCCTCAGCTCCGACTCGGCACGCTATGCTATAGAGCGAAGCCTCCTATTGGCTGAGCTATTTTCTATCCCAGGATGCACCACCACTAATACCCCAGATCTTGTTTGTCCGCATTCATGCACACATACATAACTTGTTTATATAACATTGCCAGATGTTTCAAGATGAAACAACAGGATTCGGACCATCTGATCTCTTCTGATCTCCAAGGAAGGGGGAAGGAGGGTGGGTTATTGGGAATGTAGGCGAGATGGATTCCAAACATCTAAAGTTATGGTAAGTACATAACTAAAAGATGTTATGTGATCCTATCTCGCCTACATTCTGTACTGATGGGACAGCGTCCCTAGCACCTAAATCCTGGGTGGCTCACTGGAAAACACTCCTGAGCACTGGGGAACCAAATGAAGCTCGCCCCAGAGATGCCACATCCAATTTGTAGTGAGAAATGAAAGTGTGCGGGAAGACCACGTAGCCGCAGCACAAATGTCACTAATGGCAAGCTTAGAATGGAATGCTATTGAAGTAGCCATAGCTCTTGTAGAGTGAGCTTTGACAGAGGTCGTAAGCTCTTTATTAGAAGAGGAATAAGCTTGACTAATACAGTCCCTGATCCATTTGGCAATAGTGACCTTTGTGACGGCTTTGCCCAATTTATTATCCGAAAAGGATACAAACAATTGATCTGTTTTCCTTGTTTGTTTGGTCCTATCTAAATAAAAACGCAATTGCCTGTGGACATCTAATGTGTGGAATATGTATTCCGCTTTGTTTGAGTACTTTGGAAAGAAAACTGGAAGTTCTAATGACTGTTGTAGACAAAAACTGGAACAAACCTTAGGGACAAAGGATGGATTTGGCCTGAGAGATACTCTATCTTTGTGAAAAACCAGTGCGGAGGTTTTACAGACAAAGCTTGAAGCTCTGAAACCCTTCTGGCAGAAGTAATCGCAACCAGAAAGGCAGTTTTCCACGATAGAAATTTCAAATCACACGTTGCTGCCGGTTCGAAGGGGGAGGAAGTTAAGGCACGTAACACCACATCGAGATCCCATGGAGGAGCAGGATGAGAAATCAGAGGTCGTAAAAGCGCAGCACCTTTCATGAAGGTCTTACACAATCTGTTGCTCATTAAAGGTGGGTTTATAGATTCGTGAAAATTGGAAATAGCTGCCAATTGAACCTTGATGGTAGAGACTCAAGAACCTTGATTGAATAGGGAAGTTAGAAATTTCAGGACTTCCGATACGGGAATAGTGATGGGATCCAGACCCCGGAGTTGAGCCCAAATAGCAAATCTCTTCCATTTGCTAGAATACAATTTCTTAGTGGCAGACTTGTGGGCCGAAGATAAGATGTGTACAACTTCCGGGTCTAAGGTATGATTCCTGACTATAGTCGGAAGAGGAGGAGCCAAGCTGTTAATTTCAAGGTGTGGAGGGACTGGTGGAGTAGTCCCGACTGATGAACTAATAGGTCTGGGATCTGATCCAGGAACCATGGACCGTCCAGTGCATATTTCCGAAGATAGGGGAACCATACCTGACGAGGCTAGTAAGGAGCAACTAAGATCATATTGCTCCCCAAGTGAGACGCCTTTTGGATCACTCTGGGAAGGAGGGGAACTGGGGGAAAAGCATATAGCAAGTCGGTGGGCCAAGGATGGGCTAGTGCGTCCATAGGACTCTCCCCCGGAGCCGGAGTGAGGGAGAAGAACTTTTTGCACTTCGCATTCAGCGGGGTTGCGAGGAGGTCGCAACAAGGAATTCCCCATTTGCTGAAAATCTGAGTTGCAACCGTATTGTTCAGAGACCACTCGTGTGGAGAGAGGATAGTTCTTCTCAGTCTGTCGGCTATCACACTGGACTTGCCAGGAATATGAGTCGCCACTAGAAATTGTTTGGTCGACACTGCCCATTCCCAAACTCCCATGGCCTCTCTGCAAAGGGGGTAGGATCTGGTCCCTCCCTGCTTGTTCAGGTACCAGACTACTGACATGTTGTCGGAGTGAACGGCAATTACGCCCTGAGGGAGGTAATCGTGAAGGGCTTGTAGGGACAGAAACACCGCCCTCATTTCTAAGATGTTGATATGAGGGAGGCTCTCTTCCGAATGCCATTTGCCTTGGACTGACCTGCCCAGGGAATGCCCCCCCCCACCCCATCTGGGAGGTGTCCGTAGTCAAAGTGGCCACAGGAGGAGGTGGAACAAAGGGTCGTCCCTGATCCAGATTGGAGGGCACCAGCCACCAGCGAAGGTCCCGTTTGCAGGTTTCCGTGATCCATATGAGGTGACTGAGAGGGAGATCCTGAAAGGACCACTGTGTTGAAAGAAGCCACTGGAGAATTCTCATGTGCAATCTTGCTAGGGGAACTAGAAGAACCGTGGCGGACATAGATCCCAATAGCTGCAGGACCATTCTGGCTGGGGCTTTGGATCTGGGAAGTAAGGCTCGAACTTGAGCCTGTATGGTTTGTATCCTTTCTGTAGGTAGATAGACCCGCATTCGGTTTGAGTCTATCTCTACTCCGATGAATCTTATGCGTTGAGATGGCAGCAACACAGACTTTGGCCAATTGAAGGTGATTCCAAGGGAAGTGCCCAGTGATATTGTGGCTTGCAGGCTCTGCAATAGTAGATGCTTGGAGGTGGCAGTTAGGAGCCAGTCGTCTAGATACGGAAACACCTGGAATCCTAGACTTCTCAGGTGAGCAGTCACGACCGCCAAACATTTAGTGAACACCCTGGGGGTTGTGGTGAGACCAAAGGGCAGCGCGCGGAACTGAAAATGACTGTCTCCTAGGCTGAAGGGCAGATGTCTCCTGGACGCTTGATGTACCATGATATGGTAATAAGCGTCCTTGAGATCTATGGAGCACATCCAAACACCTTTCTCCAGCAGTGGGAGAATGGATTGTAGGGTGACCATTCGGAACTTGGACTTTTTGACTGAACGATTTAGAATGCTGAGATCCAAAATGGGCCTCAAGTCCCCGGTCTTTTTTGGCACCAAAAAGAATCTTGAGTAAGTCCCTAATCCGATCTGGTCTGCGGGGACCGGTTGGATGACTCCTTTTTGAAGCAGCTTTGAGACTTCTAAGGCTGCAATTTCCCGTTGACTGGGTGGCGGGTCCGGGATTTTCTTGGACTGAGGTGGGGAGTGAGAAAAGGGAATGGCGTAACCTCCGGCGATAATTCGAAGCACCCATCGGTCCTGAGTGATACCTTCACAGGCTTTTAGGTGCCTCGGCGACCCCGACTGGCTCCGGAGCTGCACAGTCGGGCAATCCCTCAGGGACTGTGAAAGGCTGAAGAGCCACGAAAGGACTCGCGGTCTCCAGTGTTGCGGGGGCCTCTGCCGCCTCTGGGACGACGTCGTCCAGAAGAATTTCCCCCTCCTCTGCCTCTAGAAGGGGGATCGTCCTGCTGTGAGGGATAAGACTTCTGAGATCTATGGAACCACATTTTCCCTCCTCTTTTAACCTTGGGGTAAGGCCGAAAGGGAGTGGAAAATCGTGCCCCTACAGCAGTCAAAGTCTTACCTTCTTGCTCGCAGCGGGTCAATGTGTCCTTTACCTTGGGTCCAAACAAAGAGGACCCATCAAAGGGGGCGTCGGCAAAGGAAGACTTGAAGGCTTCCGCAAAATGACACAGGCGGAGCCAGGCTTGCCTCCATAGAGTAATACCTGTACCCGCCGCTCTACTCGCCCCTTCGGCCGCATAAGAAATGAGCCTCATGGACGAGTTTGATATGGATGACAGCATAGCCAACTGAGAGCCAACCGTCTGGGCCAGCTGCTCAGGTAGGTTACCCAAGAGGGTATCTGAAAGCTCCTTGATCAGATCCCTCTGAAACCTGGTGAAGTGCGTTAAATAGTTCAGGGATCTCAAAGTAAAGGCCGCTGAACTTAGGGTGCGCTTACTGTACCGATCCATGCTCCTAGACTCCTTATTAAGAGGATGGACGGACGTTGAAGCCTCTGCTACATCCTGCTGGGTAGCAGATGCCACCACCAAGGCATCTACAGCCACACCTTTAGTCAAAAACTCCTTTTCTGGGGGTGCTGACAGGAACTTATTTGGGCGAGCAGGCACCGGTTCCACAGAGTCTGGGTGTTCCCACGCCCTTCGACAGATCAAATCTAGGAGCTCGTCGAAGGGCGGAGACACCCAGGAGGTGGAGGGCTGAGCCCCGAAGGCCTTAAGGAACACCGACTCGTCAGCAGAAGGGGGTTTGGATTGCCAGCCGCCTCGTTGTTTGAGGGTTTCCAGGATGTCTGCAAAGGAGACATCATCTGAGGACGACTTAGGGGACCCCTCTGCATCATCAAGATCAGTGTCTGACGTGAGAGACTCATCGGGGGAGTCAACGTGCTTCCTCTTGCACGATCTTTTCCTTGGGGGTTCCTCCGAAGAAGCTTCAGAGGGACCTCCAGGAGGGGAGGAACCCCCAGTGGGGGTGACCTCAGGCCCCGGGGCTCCGCTGTCTAAGGACAGGGGGACTGCCAAAGACCCAGTCTCCGTATGCAGGGAAGTTGCTGGAGAGACCGTGGAGGTAGCCAAAGAAGATTTGGCTAATGCACTCCTCATGGCCCTGAAGGCCGGACCACCAGAATCCTGGGAAGGTCCCACCTCCGTGGCCACAACAGTAGACAGTACCCCCACAGCCGACGCACCGAGAGGAAGGCTTGGGACCAAAAACATCAGTCCCGAAGCGTCCCACCCGGGGCCGACAGAGGAGGTCCGCGTACCGAACTCCAACTCGAGAGCCGGGGTTGGAGTAAGGGTCGGGCCCGACCCAAAAACCTCCATCGGCTCCACCAGCACCGGCTCCAATGGTGCCGAGGCTGTTGGAGGAGGAACCATAACTACAGGGTGGACCATCGGCTCCGAAGCCGAATGGGCTGGAGCCGAAACTAACTTTTGGAACACAGGAGACTGGAAAAGTCTCTGTCGATGTCCGAATCAGACATCTTGGAGGATCTAGATGAAACCGATCGGGTCCGAACCGACTTCTCCATCGGCTCCAAAGGACTGGGGGACTGGCTCCGAATGGACTCGACCAATATCTGTTCCGAAGGAGATTCCAAAACAATTTCCCTCGGTGGCGAGGAGGGCTTCAGCACCGAAGGGGAATAGTCTGAGCCAGCAACCCTCATCGGCTCAAAAATCAGTGGAGCCGATGAAGGTGACCCACCTCTCGACGCCCCAGTCCTCGGCTCCGAAACCAGAGGAGTCGAGACTGGAGGCATTGAGGCAGACCGTTCCGCCCTCGGCTCCGAAGTTCGTGGAGCCGATGGAGAAGCCTGCCTAGGTTTCTTAGCAGTCGGTTCCGACGGGCTGGTCGGAGCCAACGCTTTCTTCTTCTTGGTAGGAGAGGATGAGGAAGATAAGGCCTCCTCGAAGGAGGGTTTAATCAGCCCTTTCAATATTAATTTATTCTTCCTCTCTTGGAGGACTCTAGATGAAAAGGCGTGACACACGCTACAGGACTCCTGTAGGTGCTTGGCGCCTAAACAATATACGCACGAGGAGTGGTCATTGGTTATAGACATTTTATAACCGCACCTCGTGCACTTTTTGAACCCTGAGGGTCTATGTTCTTTTGACATAATGACTATCAAAAAACACTAAAACAAGTTAAAGTAGCACTATCTACTCAGAATGAAGATTTTACCACAATACAAAAATTTTAACCAACTTTTTTTTTTTTTTTTTAAACAACACAATACAATACAATATCAGAAAAAAATACTGAAAAGGAGGGCCAAGACCCTCTAACTTAAACAGGTACTTGACCTCCTTGAAAAAATAATAGACACTAGCTGAAGAATAGGGGAAGGCCCCTCTAACTTAAACGGGAAACCTTTCCCTTAATCAAACACACAATTTTCCACAACAAAATGCACCAAAACACACTCGTACGACAACAATAGCTGTTAAAACAGCTTTTTGGGTAAGAATAAGAAATTTCCTGACAGG
This sequence comes from Protopterus annectens, assembly GCF_019279795.1. Taxonomy (NCBI): domain Eukaryota; kingdom Metazoa; phylum Chordata; order Ceratodontiformes; family Protopteridae; genus Protopterus; species Protopterus annectens. The sequence continues at coordinate 1,047,226,597 of NC_056739.1, read as the reverse complement.
AAACTTTGAAAGAAAACAGTACTTAGCTCAGCCAAGTTTGAGACCACGTCCTAGCTTGTAAGCGGCAAACAAGATCTGGGGGATTAGTGGTGGTGCATCCTGGGATAGAAAATAGCTCAGCCAATAACAGGCTTCGCTCTATAGCATAGCGTGCCGAGTCGGAGCCGAGGGATCGGCTCAGAGCCCATCAGTACAGAATGTAGGCGAGATAGGATCACATAACATCAAATGGTTTTCATTTCATTTAAACTTTTAAACTGACAGAAAAAAGTGAGCTCCTGTTTAAAAGTACAGTCAAGTCTCATGACGCTCAATTAAAACATGCACTCCTAGTTTAAAAATAACAATCTTTAACAAGAAAGTGCAATAAAACTTTTTTTTAATGTGGAAAGGTTTTCCCCAAAGGGAACTTATCTGGCCAACAATGGGACAGGACAAATTCACCATAGGTCCTTGAAAACCCACAGAGGAGTGCTCCCTTCAGCAGCAGGAAAGGTCTAAAGGGCTTAGGCCAGTTTGGGTGGGTAGAAGGTGCCCTGAAGCCTTGCAAGCTGGTGGATATTATATCCTTACTTAAAAACAAGATATGAGCACACCAACAAAGCTAAGAAAAAAACATAAAACGTCCTAAAACACTTATTACAAAAGGATGAGCGCTTTCGCGGGGTTACCGTTTCATCAGCTCCATATAAAAAGCAACTCAAAGTAAAACATTTATACAAGTTAAAATCACATATAATTAAAAAATCAAGTTCACCTTCTACTAATTAAAGCTGGTCTTAAAGGAATACTAGCAATAAGCCCTGGAACTTTATGTGCTTGCAGGGCTATAATCCATTTCACTTCCAAATTCTCCAAGTAATTATTCACATTACCTCTTCTCATACCAGGTTTAACCAGTTGTAAAACTGTAAAATGAAAGACATTATACCCTGTTTTATCCATAAGTACTGCCAATGCATTTGTAAGGACTTTGTTTCTGATATTCCCAACATGTTCCAAAATCCTTTCCTTAAACTTACACATCGTCTTGCCCACATAAAAACGTTGGCACTCCGTGCAAGTCGCTAAATAGACCAGACAATTACTATTGCATGTGGCAGACAACCTAGGGACAAATTCTCTCCTAGTAATGGGGTGAATAAACACTTGTTCTCCGACTATAAAAGTACATGCTTTGCATTTACCACAAGGCATAGTTCCTAGTGTTGGCAAAGGATCAGTCACTGCAACCTTAGGGCCATAGCATAGCATCCTTTCCAAATTCTTATTATTTCTAAAAATAGAACTCAGATGAGACCCAGCCACTTCACTGGTGGCTTCATCCTCTAGTAGTATAGGCCAGTTTTTCCTAATGGTATCACAAAAGTCAGAAATATTACTAGAATAGGTAAACAGCACTTTAGCATGTCCATGATTCAAGTTACTACTGTGATGCTGCCTGTTATAATTCCTGTACTTATTAGAAAAATAGGTAGCTCCTTTATCATTCCTATGCACTTGTACCTCCCTATGAACATCAGCTGTCAATCTATCAGGGTATCATCTATCCAAAAGATCACGTAAAAAATTATCAATAGATTCACTCATACCTGTATCATCAGTGTTAAGGTGTGATAACCTCAAGGATTGTCCTTTCACAATATTTTTAAAAATATGTGAGGGGTGCATACTGGATTTATGCAATATACTATTCTTCCAGCATGTCTTCTTAAAGCACTTTGTGTCGAGCCCTCCCAAGCCATTCTTATGGAACATAATATCCAGAAAATCTATACTGATTAATGACCAATGCATAACAAATTTAAGGTAGCTGGTAGTCCCCTTCAAGATACATGATGAATTCAGCTGTACTTCACTACCCTTCCACAACAGAAGAATACCGTCCACAAACCTGCCATAATATATTAAATGTGCATTATAGGCATTACTATTCAGTACGTGTTCTTCTTCCCATTGTGCCAACACCAAATTCGCATAGGTGTTGGCACATGGTGTACCCATGGCCACCCCTTGCTTCTGCAGGAAATATCTATCATTAAAAAGAAAAACATTATGGTTCAAGAATAAATCCAATGGCGTACAAACCACAGTTATTGTATCATGACTATAATGGCCATGATGTGCCATATAAAGCCTAACTGAGTCTATCCCCTCTGTGTTAGGGATCACTGTAAATAAGATTTTGCTATCAAGTGTGACCAACAAAATTTCTGATAAACCAAGACCTTGTACTTTATCAAATAAAGTCAATAGACAATGTTGTGTATCCTTCAACACTAAGGGGGGCCTCCTCTAGAAGAGATTTCAGCATGTTCTCTACATACTGGGACAAGGGCTCAGTGGCCCAACCACGCCCAGAGACTATGGGTCGCATGGGAGGTTTCACTAAAGTTTTATGTATCTTGGGTAGGCCATTAAATGTTGGTATAAGTGGATATTCAACTAGCAAAAATTCATATAAGTCAAAATCTAACAGCCTGTACATAAGTAGCTTGTAGAGCACATCCCTGATGGTACTTATACTTCTATCAATAACCTTTGCATCTATCACCATGTATGTGTCTACATCCAAAAACATTTCATTCATAGAACTTAAAAAATCAATTCTATTAAGAATAACTACTGCGGCCCCTTTATCAGCTGGTCTAATGCTGATACTATCCAATCTCTGTAGTTGTTTGAGGGCTTCACTCTCTGACGCTGTTAAATTTGAGAACATGCCTCAACAGTAAGTACTAATACTTTTTCATGTAGTAAACGTAGTGCCTTTAACACAATAGAAGCTTTTGTCAGTGTGTGTGAGTTAGATATATATGAAGCATTTCATAGAGCTAAAAGCATTTTCTCTAACTTAAAAGCATCAGAGAGTGAAGGCCTCGAAGAACTACAGAGATTGTATAGTATCAGCATTAGACCAGCTGATAAAGGGGGCACAGTAATTATTCTTAATAGAATTGATTACTGAAGTTCTATGAATGAAATGCTTTTAGATGTAGACACATACACAGTGATAGATGCAAGGTTACTGATAGAAGTTTAAGTACCATCAGGGATGTGCTCTACGAGCTACTTATGTACAGGCTGTTAGATTTTGACTTATATGAATTTCTCAGATCCTAGACTCTCCACTCAAGAAATCCTTAAATTTTAATATCAACTTTAAGTGCGATAACAATAACAATACACTTTTCGTCAAGACTGTGTCTTAACTTCTTCAGAAATTTTAGAACAATGCCACAAACCACTATTTAAAGTGTGCCTATATTAATTAATCAATAATCCATTTAGTTGCTTAAAGGCACATACATAAATTCACATACTATTAATTTTACATTCTCTTCAAAACATCCTCATTAACTTTGTATACCCTCCTACAAAGTTAAACTCACTCGGACTTGCATAAGTTCGACATTAACTTTTACTCTGTTAAAAAATCGTGAAGTAATAAAATAATATAATATAATAAAAAAATACGTGTATATATATTAATTTTAACATTGGTTTAAATTACTTTCACTGCTTAAAACTAAGTGAATGTAGACAGTAATAATAAATGTTGAGTTAAAAATTAACCAAATGCTCATAACAGTAGTTACCAAAGCATTAGCATAAATACAATAAAAACAATAATAATGTATTTAATATGTAATAAGTGTAAATATTCGCTATTAAAACCTAATATAAATATCAAATATTAAAATAAAAATAATAATATTTGAAGTGAAAATAATCACTTCATTCAGTTGATCAAAATAAACAGAATAAATATGAATACGGTACACAATTTACCTTTAGAAGTTAAAGTCGTAAAGGAGAAAATTTTTGAAAGTATGAAAAAACAAGTGTATCTTTTTTAACATAAAAAAAAAATATATATATATATATATATATATATATATATATATATATATATATATATATATACATACACACACATAAACATGCCCCCACAAACTTAGTTATACACATCTTGAATGCCATTAAGGGTTGATTTTACCCTATCATTCCTATCTAAAACTCTTACCAACCACCCAGTTTTAAAGGTATTTTAGGTATAATGATCAATTATACTAGTTTTTACTAGTTCTTTACTTTACTGACATTTACCTAACTAAATTTTTTAACCTAAGTATAAACATAATGGAAGTCATTTCATTGATGCCTGGGTATTGACAGGCATTTACCCTGAGCTGCCATATGAGTTCCTTCTTCTCCAATTTCAAAGATTCTGGTCCTCCTCTTTCATCTTTCTTCAATTGGTCAATGACTCTAAATTTAAATTCATGGCCAACAAACTCGCTTGTATGTCTAGCTAAAGCATTCTCTAGTTTGTTCCTACTAATACAGTAAATATGCTCGTAGATCCTTTCGCCAAGCTTTCTATCGGTTTTCCCGATATAGAAAGCCGGGGCAACTTGTGCATTTAGCTAAATATACTACTTGTTTACTGTTACAGTTAAACTTCCCATTGGACTTGTATTTCTGTTTATCAATACTATAATTACACCCTTCATCAATATACCTACAATACCTACACATATTGCACTTGTACATACCTTCTTTTTTAGCATTCACTTTACCTTTGGCTTCCAGAATTTCTTTTAAATTGTTACCATGCCTATATGTGATTTTAGGCCTTTCTGGGAACGTTTCTCTAAAATATTTATCACTCGTCAAGAAGTCCCAGTTTTTTGTAATAATATTCATTATTTTATGGGATTCGATGTTAAATGTGCATAGGTATTAACCATTTCTTCTTTTGTCACTACCACTATGCCCCCACCATTTATCTTACTTAGTATTGGGACATAGTCCCCTACCAATCTTTTATACTGGACTTCCTTGATGATCCCCTGTAAGAAGTGAGGAGGGTATCCCCTTTGCCAAAAGAAATTAGACATTAAGATACACTCCTCTTCAAACTCCTCATCCTTAGTTGTCATCCTGGCTGCCCTAACCAGTTGCCCCTTTACTACAGATCTCTTCTGATGCATAGGATGGCAACTTGTAAAATGCAAGTACATGTTAGAATGGGTCGCTTTCCTATATATTTTAGAAACATACATCCTTTCATCATAATCCTTCCTTAAATCTACATCCAGGTATACTATTCTGTCCTTACTATGACTGGATGTGAAACTCAGGAAGTGGGTGCTGTTATTAAACATTTCTAACAAGCCCTCCAATTCAACATCAGTTCCCTGGAATAAGATAAATATATCATCCAGGAACCGTGTATAGAAAAAAATATTATCCTTATAGTCCAAATTGTTTAACACGAAAGTTCTTTCCCAATAAGCCATCACTAGATTCGCCAGGCCGGCTCCACATGGAGAGCCCATTGCCACTCCAACTTTTTGGTGGAAAATATCATTGTTGAACATTACATAATTGTATGAAAGAACTGTATCTATCAGTTCTTCCTCCAATTTAAATTCAATCCCATAAAATAATGAATATTATTACAAAAAAAGTACAGTTTTGTACCTACCATAAATGTAGATGTTCGAGGATCTACATTGCTGCAGTCATGACCTGTGGGTAGTCCGTTGTCCTCGGTCGGCCCGAATACCAAAGGGCTAGGCTGGCGTCGGTCATTGTCGCCTAGAGCTGACGTCAGTACACAGAAGTACTTAAGCGCATGACCAACGCCATATCCTCAGTCTTTCTTGCCCCAGATGTCAGAAGGCCTAAAAAGAAAAGCCAAAAATAGGAAATGCCCAACAACCCCTAGTGTGCAAATAAAAAATATCTCCAAAAGAAACCCAGCAACCCCAACCTATAGAGGGGAAGGAGGGAGGGAAAATTGGACTGCAGCAATGTAGATCCTCGAACATCTACATTTATGGTAGGTACAAAACTGTACTATGTTCTTCGTCTCACATTGCTGCAGTCATGACATGTGGGTAGAATCCCAAAGCAAAGGAAAAGGGAGGCTGGCAAATTACAAAGCATTAGGAGCTGCTAACATGCCCTGTAAAACTGCAGTGGCAAACCCAGCCCTGGACTTGGAATAGAGAGGGAGATGGTAATGCTTAGTGAAAGTGTGTACAGAACTCCAAGTAGCTGCCTCCAAAATATCCTTAGTAGCTACACCCCTCAAAAAAGCAGTAGACGTGGCAGTAGCCCTAGTAGAATGAGGCCTGATCCCCGCAGGAACATCCTTCCCATGATGAGAATAACAAAAAGCAATACAATGACCAATCCACTTTGAAATAGTCTGCTTTGAAACAGCTTTCCCCTGAGAACTCAAAGCAAAAGAAACAAATAACTGTTGAGTCTGTCTGAACTCCTTAGTTCTGCTCAAGTAGTAACGTAACTGCCTGTGTATATCCAAAGAATGCAAAACTTTTTCCCCTTTATTTTGGGGGTCAGCATAAAAAGTAGGCAAATGAATAGACTGATTCAAGGCCACACTAGAAATCACTTTAGGCATGAAAGTAGGGTTAGTCCGCAAAGAAACTCTATCCTTATGGAATATCAAAAAAGGTTCAACTGCCATGAGAGCCTGCAATTCAGATACCCTCCTAGCAGAAGTAATGGCCAACAAAAAAGCAGTCTTCCAAGACAAAAACTTCAGTTCAGACGTAGCTGCAGGTTCAAAAGGAGGTAAAGTAAGTTTCTCCAAAACAAAATTGAGATCCCAGGAAGGAGTAGGAGCTCTACGTGGGGGTCTTATATTCTTTGCCCCTCTAAGAAATTGTTTGAACAAAGGATGAGAAAATAAAAGAGGGTCACAATCATAGTAAGCAGAAATGGCTGCAGCATGAACCTTCACAGAAGAGAATGACAAACCCTTGTCCAGTAATTCAGTAAGGTACTGTAGTGCAAAACTCAAATTAGGCATTGAAACATCAAAACCCTTTGCAGTGCTCCAAAGAAAAAATCTCTTCCATTTATCAGCATAAACTTTTCTAGTGCTAGGCCGCCTAGCTTCCAAAATGACATCTAAAACCTTTTGAGGAAGCTGAGACCCCACCGGCTCCATCACAGAATACGCCAGGCTGTCAGATGGAGGGACTGCACCTGAACATTGAGAAAATGATTGTTTGACTGGGACAACAAATGAGGAACCTGGGCAGAGGCCAAGGAGGCTCCTGGATTAAACTCCTCAGCAGAGGATACCAATGTTGACGTGGCCAGTCTGGTGCTATTAGAATCATGCAAGGCTTGTCCCGTCTGACTTTCAAGAGTACCTTGGGGAGAAGAGGCAGAGGAGGAAAAGCATAAACGTGAATTTTGTTCTAACTGAAAGATAGAGCATCCACTTTCCAAGCATCTGGGTGGAACATCTTTGTGCAAAATTTTGGAAGTTGAAAATTCAGTGGAGAAGTGAACAGATCTATGTCTGGAGTTCCCCAAGCCACAGTCAATTGTTTGAAAATTTGAGGATCCAGTTTCCACTCGTGGGGATCCACCATTTGTCTGCTCAAAATATCTGCTAGGGAGTTCTGTGCTCCTGGCAGAAACCTTGCTTGAAGATTCATTCGCAAACTCAGAGCAGTCTCCCTTAAAATCATTGCTTGTCTGCAAAGAGGGTAGGAATGGGTTCCCCCCTGCTTGTTGATGTACCACATGACTGTTGTGTCTGTTTGGATCAACACCTGTCCTGGCTGAAGTAGGTCTTTGAAGGCCATCAAAGCAAATTGAACTGCTAACATCTCCTTCATGTTGATATGCAAATGTAGTAGCTTGGGAGGCCACATGTCTTGTATCCATTTTCCATTTAAGTGTGCTCCCCAAGCCAAGTCCGAGGCATCCGTCGTTAGGATCTGACTCGCCTCTGGTCGGGTCACAGAGAGTCCCTTGTTTAGGTGACATTCCTGCGCCCACCACAGTAATTCTTTCTGGATGCAAGGTATAATCCGAATGACAGTGTCCAAACCATGGCAGTGTTGAGCCCACACACTTTTGAGATACCATTGTAGCTTCCTCATATGCAGTTTGGCATTGGGAAGTACTAGAATGCAAGATGCCATGAACCCCAAGGCTTGGAGGACTGTCCTTGCAGTCAGCCTGGACATTACTGATAACTGCTGGAAGTAGAGAGGAAGAGTTCTTTGTTTGTCCGGGGTCAGAAATGCCATCTGAGAAGCTGTATTCAGTCTCACACCCAGAAAGCACATGTCCTGAGAGGGCACTAGACTGGACTTTATTTCGTTCACAGTATACCCTAGGCACCTTAAAACTTCCATTATATACTGGAGATGCTGTAGTAATTTGTCTTTGTTTTGAGCAAGAATCAGGCAATCGTCCAAATAAGGATAAATTTGTATTCCTCTCTGTCTGAAGAAAGCAATCACAGGAGCCAGAACTTTTGTGAACACCCTGGGCACAGTAGATAAGCCAAAGGGCAATGCAGAGAACTGATAATGTGAAGTACCAGCCCGAAACCTCAGGAATCTCCTGCAGCTGGGCTTGATAGGGATGTGAAGATAGGCCTCTTTGAGATCCAGGGTTACCATCCAGTGATCTTTGCCTATCATAGGCAGAAGTTGTTGTAATGTTAACATCTTGAACTTTGGAATTTCTAGGTAGGTGTTGAGAATGGACAAATCCAGAATTGGTCTCCAAGTGTTTCCTTTCTTTGGCACTAGGAAGAGACGGGAATAAAATCCTAGGCCTACTTCTGAAGGAGGGACCACTTGAATTGCCTCCATCTGCAAAAGTAAAGAAATTTGCTCCTGAGCCTCCAGCCTTTGCTGAGGAGGCACATCCGGCATGCCTTTGAAAGGAGGAAAAGTGTGAAAATAAAACTTGTAACCTCGATTTATTATATCCAACACCCATTTGTCCTGGGTGACCAAATTCCAGTTTTCTTTGAAAAGTCCCAACTTTCCTCCTAGAGGAGCTGCCAGTAAAGAAGGGTCTGGCAGCGGAAGATACAGGTCATTGGGTCTGCTTACGAAAGGGCTGACCCCTGCCCTCACCAGAAGACTGTGCAGGAGAACTCCAAGTCCTAGGTCTGAAGGAACCCTGAGCGTGAGCCCTGCCTCTACCACGTCTAGACCTGCCCTTAGGCTGATAATCCGAAGAAGGATAAGACCATCCCCTAGCAGGCCAATTCCTACTAAACTTAGGGGGCTGCACCTGCAAAAAATCCTTGACCGTCTGCATAGACTTAGCCTTATCTTCCATCTTTTTCAAAACTGATTCCACAGGAGGACCAAAAAGTACTTCAGATTGAAGAGGAGCATCCAAAATCCGAGCCTTTACATGTTCTGACAAATTTTGATCCTTAAGCCAGGCATGTCTACGAATAACTGAACCTGTAGCAGCCACCCTAGAAGAAGCCTGAAGAGCATCAAAACCACACTGCAAAGAATGCTTGCCAACTTGATCTGATGCATGAACCAACTCCTGGAGCTCCTTACACTCTATACCCTCAGATAAAGCATCCACCTTAGATTTCAATTGGCCTAATAAAAAGTTCTGATACTTCAGCATATGAAATTGGCAATTCAAAGCCCTCATAGCTAACGTAGAGGAGGTGTACACTTTTTTCCCCCACCTATCTAACGCTCTAGAATCTTTATCCAAAGGGACTGGATTCTTAGCCACAGAAGCCCTAACACCCTTCGGGCCTTGAATAATAGTTTCCGGATCAGCTCTAGGACTCTTATACAAATACTTATGTGCCTCTGGAACTCTGTAATACCTGTCTGGCTTAACAGGGGCCGGAGGCAGAGAATCAGGATTAAGGGAAGATTCAGAAAAAACATCCTGAACAACATCTAAGACAGGAGGAATAGCCAAGGGCCTATGCTGTGGCAGAAACAAAAATTCCTTAAGCCTTTTCCGAGAATCTGAAAAATCTTGACCTTCCCACTTGAAATGCTCCCTCATGGTATGTAAAGTTTCAGAAAAAGAAAAATCTTCTGGAGGAGAAGCAGAAGGACAGGAGTCCTCTGCATCCGAATCAGAATATGAAGGGAAATCCTGAATTTCTTCAGCTGAGGAATCAGAGTAGTCTGAGGAATGATCCATTCCCTCTAAATCTGCCTCCACCCTAGGCCTCTTCTCTGGGGGGGGCATAGAACCCCTGATCAAAGTAATCAAGTCCTCCGCCATTTTCAACATATGCTTTTTAGGAACAGGGGCTGGAGAGCTAGAAGTATGACCAGGGCCAACAAGACCAGGTTTGGCCTTAGCATGGCCTTTAGCCACTGAAGTAGAAGGCCTAATAACCTTTTGTAAGGATGGAACTACTGAAACCTGAGAAGCACCCTCGGCCTGGCCTAACTCCTGAGAGGCCAACTCCTGTAAAAGTAAAGGTTCCCCCTGGGATTCAGCCGAACCCTCGGCAGGATCCACAGATTCAACCAGAGGCTCAGAAGAACCGGCGTCCGCAATGGACGACTCATCCGGTTTAGACCTCAAAGATTTATCCTTACGCTTTTTAGCGGTAGCGGGCGTCGGAGGATCCGACGGCATGTTATAGTTACACCGCTTACCGAAAACAAGCCTGGCACAGTCTAACCTTCGTTTAATGGTGCGCTTATTAAATCTAGCACAAAAGCGACACCCGACTACGCCGTGCTCAGGCCCTAAGCAAGGAATACAGAAAGAATGATAATCCCTATGAGGTATCTGTTTCCCACAAGAAATGCAATTATTAACTTTTTCTGACATCCGGATAACTGAGGCAAGAAAAGACAAACATTTCCCCAGCGGGGTACTTAGCCCAACTTGGTCTTCGGTCTGAAACTCGGTAAATGAAAATTTCAGAACGCCGAACGGCACTTGCAAACGCTGCTTCTGCTTCGGACCACGCGGCAAGAAAGACTGAGGATATGGCGTCGGTCATGCGCTTAAGTACTTCTGCGTACTGACGTCAGCTCTAGGCAACAATGACCGACGCCAGCCTAGCCCTTTGGTACTCGGGCCGACCGAGGACAGCGGACTACCCACAGGTCATGACTGCAGCAATGTGAGACGAAGAACATCTGGGACTTCTTGACGAGTGATAAATATTTTAGAGAAACGTTCCCAGAAAGGCCTAAAATCACATATAGGCATGGTAACAATTTAAAAGACATTCTGGAAGCCAAAGGTAAAGTGAATGCTAAAAAAGAAGGTATGTACAAGTGCAATACGTGTAGGTATTGTAGGTATATTGATGAAGGGTGTAATTATAGTATTGATAAACAGAAATACAAGTCCAATGGGAAGTTTAACTGTAACAGTAAACAAGTAATATATTTAGCTAAAGGCACAAGTTGCCCCGGCTTTCTATATCGGGAAAACCGATAGAAAGCTTGGTGAAAGGATCTACGAGCATATTTACTGTATTAGTAGGAACAAACTAGAGAATGCTTTAGCTAGACATACAAGCGAGTTTGTTGGCCATGAATTTAAATTTAGAGTCATTGACCAATTGAAGAAAGATGAAAGAGGAGGACCAGAATCTTTGAAATTGGAGAGGAAGGAACTCCTATGGCAGCTCAGGGTAAATACCTGTCAATACCCAGGCATCAATGAAATGACTTCCATTATGTGTATACTTAGGTTAAAAAATTTAGTTAGGTAAATGTCAGTAAAGTAAAAAACTAGTAAAAACTAGTATAATTGATCATTATACCTAAAATACCTTTAAAACTGGGTGGTTGGGTAAGAGTTTTAGATAGGAATGATAGGGTAAAATCAACCCTTAATGGCGTTCAAGATGTGTATAACTAAGTTTGTGGGGGCATGTTTATATATATATATATATATATATATATATATATATATATATATATATTTTTTTTAATGTTAAAAAAGATACACTTGTTTTTTCATACTTTCAAAAATTTTCTCCTTTACGACTTTAACTTCTAAAGGTAAATTGTGTACCGTATTCATATTTATTCTGTTTATTTTGATCAACTGAATGAAGTGATTATTTTCACTTCAAATATTATTATTTTTATTTTAATATTTGATATTTATATTAGGTTTTAATAGCGAATATTTACACTTATTACATATTAAATATATTAAATACATTATTATTGTTTTTATTGTATTTATGCTAATGCTTTGGTAACTACTGTTATGAGCATTTGGTTAATTTTTAACTCAACATTTATTATTACTGTCTACATTCACTTAGTTTTAAACAGTGAAAGTAATTTAAACCAATGTTAAAATTAACATATATACACGTATTATTTTATTATATTATATTATTTTACTACTTCACGATTTTTTAACAGAGTAAAAGTTAATGTCGAACTTACGCAAGTCCGAGTGAGTTTAACTTTGTAGGAGGGTATACAAAGTTAATGAGGGTGTTTTGAAGAGAATGTAAAATTAATAGTATGTGAATTTATGTATGTGCCTTTAAGCAACTAAATGGATTATTGATTAAATATAGGCACACTTTAAATAGTGATTTGTGGCATTGTTCTAAAATTTCTGAAGAAGTTAAGACACAGTCTTGACGAAAAGTGTATTGTTATTGTTATCGCACTTAAAGTTGATATTAAAATTTAAGGATTTCTTGAGTGGAGAGTCTAGGATCTGATATTTTTTGTTGCTGAACTTGTCGGAACACTTTCTTGGTTTGTCTTCGTTTATATGAATTTCTGCTAGTTGAATATCCACTGATACCAACATTTAATGGCCTACCCAAGATACATAAAACTTCAGTGAAACCTCCCATGTGACACATAGTCTCTGGGCGTGGTTGGGCCACTGAACCCTTGTCCCAGTATGTAGAGGACATGCTGAAACCTCTTCTAGAGGAGGCCCCCTTAGTGTTGAAGGATACACAACATTGTCTATCAACTTTATTTGATAAAGTACAAGGTCTTGATTTATCAGAAATTTTGTTGGTCACACTTAATATCAAACCTTATTTACAGTGATCCCTAACACAGAGGGGATAGACTCACTTAGGCTTTATATGGCACATCATGGCCATTATAGTCATGATACAATAACTGTGGTTTGTACGCCATTGGATTTAATCTTGAACCATAATGTTTTTCTTTTTAATGATAGATATTTCCTGCAGAAGCAAGAGGTGGCCATGGGTACACCATGTGCCAACACCTATGCGAATTTGGTGTTGGCACAATGGGAAGAAGAACACGTACTGAATAGTAATGCCTATAATGCACATTTAATATATTAAGGCAGGTTTGTGGACGATATTCTTCTGTTGTGGAAGGGTAGTGATGTACAACTGAATGAATTCATCATGTATCTTGAAGGGACTACCAGCTACCTTACATTTGTTATGCATTGGTCATTAATCAGTATAGATTTTCTGGATATTACATTCTATAAGAATGGCTTGGGAGGGCTCGACACCAAGTGCTTTAAGAAGACATGCTGGAAGAATAGTATATTGCATAAATCCAGTATGCACCCCTCACATATTTTTAAAAATATTGTGAAAGGACAATCCTTGAGGTTATCACGCCTTACACTGATGATACAGGTATGAGTGAATCTATTGATAATAATTCTTTTACATGATCTTTCAGATAGAGGATACCCTGATAGACTGACAGCTGATGTTCATAGGGAGGTACAAGTGCACAGGAATGATAAAGGAGCTCCCTATTTTTCTAATAAGTACAGGAATTATAACAGGCAGCATCTCAGTAGTAACTTGAATAAAGGACATCCTTAAAGTGCTGTTTACCTATTCTAGTAATATTTCTGACTTTTGTGATATCATTAGGAAAAACTGGTCCATACTACTAGAGGATGAAGCCACCAGTGAAGTGATTGAGTCTCGTCCGAATTTTATTTTTAGAAATAATAAGAATTTGAAAAGGATGCTATGCTATGGCCCTAAGGTTGCAGTGACTGATCCTTTGCCAACACTAGGAACTATGCCTTGTGGTAAATGCAAAGCTTGCACTTTTATAGTCAGAGAACAAGTATTTATTCACCCCATTACTAGGAGAGAATTTGTCCCTAGGTTTCTGCCACATGCAGTAGTAATTGTCTGGTCTATTTAGCAACTTGCATGGACTGCCAAAGTTTTATGTGGGCAAGACGATGTGTAAGTTTAAGGAAAGGATTTTGGAACATGTTGGGAATATCAAAACAAAGTCCTTACAAATGCATTGGCAGTACATATGGCTAAACAGGGCATAATGTCTTCCATTTTAGAGATTTACAACTGGTTAAACCTGGTATGAGAAGAGGTAATGTGAATAATTACTTGGAGAATTTGGAAGTGAAATGGATTATAGCCCTGCAAGCACATAACATTCCAGGGCTTAATGCTAGTATTCCTTCATAAAATTCCAGTGCTTAATGCTAGTATTCCTTTAAGGCCAGCTTTAATTAGTAGAAGGTGAACTTGATTTTTTAATTATATGTGATTTTAACTTGTATAAATGTTTTACTTTGAGTTGCATTTTATATGGATCTGATTAAGGGGTAACCCCGCAAAAACGCTCATCCTTTTGTAATAAAGAAGTGTTTTAGGATGTTTTTTGGCTTTTTCTCAGCTTTGTTGGTGTGCTCACATCTTGTTTTTAAGTCTTGATTTTTGTTGTTTGTGAGCCACCTTTGGCAGGAGTGTGTACTGTTTATTTTACTTTGATATTATATCATTGGCAGGATATAACCCATACAGTTAAGGCTACTGCAGCAGTGATCAATATGAACATTTATCTTTAGTCACTAATTTTGTAGGCTAAAATAAATGTAGTTTGAAAATGTATTGTGTCACTATTGAAAGAAAGCTAAATGGAAAATGTAAATGATTAAATGATAAACACCCTACACTAACTGGTATACTAATAACAGTAATTTAAATTCACACAAATTAACAGGAAGTTATATTAAATAAAACATATATTCCTCCCAGCTCTTTAATACAAAGCAGATAATGCTGAACTTTGCCATGCACTTTACACTTCTTTACAGGGTCACAATTTCCATTTACAAGTAACACCACTAAAATCATCAAAGTTAGGAAACCATATCAAATCAGAGGCAAATTGAAAAATTTACCTTATCTTGTTCCTCCTTCCAGCTGCTCTTGGCAAGTGCAACTTGTGTTTTAACTTTCTCCATAACATCAGCTTCCCGCTCATTTATATACTGCTTTTCTATTATTGTTAGAGCAGTTCTGTGCTTTTCTTCAAGTTCATCCTTTAAGCTTTTCAGCTCATTGTCTTTTTGTTTGGACAACTGTTCTTTAAGCTAAAGAAATACAAAAAAAAAAAAAAAAAAAATTATATATATATATATATATATATATATATATATATATATATATATATATATATATATATATATACATATACACACAAGAAATATGACTATTTTAACAAAATATGTAATCCCAATGGAAATAACTACTCAATGAAACAAAATTTATGTACTTAGCATAAGAATAGATCCCTTTATTCTAGTCCGTAGATCCCTTTATTCTAGTCCGTCTAATATGACATATAGGTCCTCAAGTCACCTCTCAAATCTGAGCCATCAGAGTGTTCAAGCCTCATAACCCTTTAAAAAAATCTTCCTTCCCATAAACCCTCTGCCCCTGAGCTATCTCAGATCTTGACATCTGCTTGACAGAAACCTGAATAAACAGCCTTGCTTTGGGATCCAGGCATTAAGTACGGCACTCCTTTAGGTCCAATAAGATGGAAGAGGGACAGGAAAGAAGCTTGCCTTTCGAATGGATTGAATGAAGGAATTTATTGTTAAGTACATAACTTTCATATTCTCTTCCTTCCATCCAGCTGATCTGATGTGTGAGTCAGAATCCCTAGCTAAGTATATCCCAAGATGAAGTCAAGACAGGAACCCTTCCAAAACAGAGGCACCAAAACAGGCTCTAGCTCTGGAACTGCAGTCCAATCTACAGTGGTTGATGAAGGTATGTCTAGAAGACCAGATGGATGCCTCAGAGATGTCATTGAGGGAGTGAGCTCTGGGGAAGCAGTGGAAGGAGCTATTGATCTGGTGGAATAGCCTTTGGGTCTGTCAGATGAAGATTTATTTTGAAATTCATAGATGAAGGATATGTAATTTGATAGCCACCTTGAAAGGGTGACTTTAGACACTTTCTTGTCCAACTTATTTTGTGCAAAGGATATGAATAACTTTTTATTCTTCTTAGAAGAAAAAGTCCTATGACGTTAGAATCATAACTGTCAGTGCACATCTAGGGTATGCAGAAGGTATTACTCTTGTTCTGATAACTAGGAAAAATACTGGTAAATGGATTGATTGAGACAAGTTATGTTCAGAAGCTACTTTAGGAACAAAAGAGGAATTAGTTCTCACACTTACCCTGTCCTTGTGAAAAACAAGGTAAGGAGAAATTTTAATTCTGAGGTAGTGGCAGGCTCAATGGGAGATTCTGTTATGGCCTCCAGAATGAAATTTAAATCCCATGCTGGCAATGGATCTTTGATTCGGGGAGGGGGGGGGTGGGGAGTAGGAAGGTAAATTTCAGAAAGCTGTTACACAATTTCTGGAACGTCAATGGATGACCCTGAAATTCAATATGGAAGGATGAAATTGTCATTAATTGAACTATAATGGTAAAGAAACTAGAACCTGCGTGGAAAAGTCTATTCCACTTCCTGTGATATGTCATCCTTGTATATGGTTTGTGAGAGGCTGTTAGGATGTGAACTATGTTGTGGGGAAGGGGGGAGTCTCTCATCAACAGAATTGCAAATACCATGTGGTTAGTTTCAATTTGGGAAGATCTGGGTGAGACTTTCCTGAGGGAATGAGATACAAGAGCAGATGTAGAAGCCAAAGGGTCTCCGTCAGGTGAGGCTTCAGGAGGGGGGAACCAGATCTGTCAAGGCTAATATGTAGCAATGAGGATGACAGTTGCCCTGAACCATAGGGCTTTCTGTAGATATCTTGGGATCATGGCAAGAGGGGGGAATGCATAATGTATCCCAGTTGGCCAACACTGCAACAGAATGTCCCTGAGTATCTGTCCTCGAAGGGGAATCTTGGCAAAGAATCTGCTGTATTTGGTATTGCTCTGGTTAGTAAATAGGTTGCAGCATGCTTTAACCCGATGGCAGAATAACTGTTGGGCAACCATTGGATTGATGGAACAGTCACAAAGCTCCAGGGATTCCTACTGAACTTCTGAGCTGGAGAAACCCTGGATCCGGGAGACGGCTCTTGGCTCTGGAGACCTTGGATCCAAGACAGACTGGGCTGGGATCGGATTCGTGGACCAAGGATCTGACATTCGCGGTTTCTTAGGAGCCGACGGTACTGAAGGGTCTTCTTATTTGGATCTGCAGAGGAAGCCTTAGAGGGGAGAATACAGGGTCCCCCTGAGCAAGACCTTTCAAAAGGAGCTTGTAGCAGTGCTCCGCCAAGCCCCTGGGGTTAAATACGGCACAAATGTTGCATTCAACTTCCAGGTTCTGATATCTGATCCTTGGCAAGATATGTCCCATACAGCTATATATATTTAAGTGGCACTTAGTGACCTGTGTGGTAACACTTTTCTTAGCACTTTTCTGATTTATTTCCCCATATTTTAGCCAACAAAGTTATCTGACGGCACTTTGTAGTTTGTTCTGTGACCTTATATTTTGTAGCTTCATTTGCAGTTGTGGGAAGATTGTGCACATCACTGCAAGAGCTTAGCATTGGTAATACATTATACTGCACTTCTATCTCCATAAGTAGAATTACTTATAAAAGCTACCTTGCTTGTATTTCTTTTCCCTGTGTGGGGCCTTAGTCTTGTAGCATCATTCGCAGTTGTGGAAGAAATATTAACTACTGTCCTGTTTCAGCCTCATCCATCTATCAGCAATCACTTTTTCTCATTTTTGCATATGGGGTTGGGGTGTCACAGTGACTACCATTCCAGCACCAAGGTTCACACTGCCAGGTGCCTAGCCCTGCCGCAGCTGTACTTCCACACCACACACTTGGAGACACACACAGCTATGGCCAATAGTATCCAATATACCTGCTGCATATTTTTGAGCTTCATTTAGTCATTTATTACTGTATTTTTCCATAAACAGCATTACTGGTATACTTCTGCACAGTCTTGTGCCTTAGCCAGTGGTGAGAGTGTGGTAGTGGCAATATTGTGAATTCTGCTCCAGGATTGGTGCTTTAGTGCTTTTACAGCAGTTTATACTGCAGTTTTGCTGACAGCTCCTTAAATTCTTCTCATTTACTTGCTTAAGGTTGCATTCCAGTTCCTTTCTCTTTGCTACTGTTTTCCATCATTTTTGTGTCTGCCTCAGCACCCAATCAGATTATTAAAAAAGAAGTTATGTACTCACCATAAAGTTCCATGTTTGTTGTCCAGTAACTCGCCTTCAGTCCTGCTGGTTGGGTTCGGAGCCAAAACTCGGCTACGACTTGGCTGTATACCAAAGCTCGAGAGCTTCTACTGGCTCGAGGCTGAGTCCTATCCCATGGTGCTTAGCAGCTGTTCCCCAGATCTCGTTTGAGGGAGAAAGGTTCCCATGATATATTCAATATCCAAAAAGATAACATATGAAACATATTGTCATAAAATTAGCAAGAAAAAGCAAGAAAGGAATTGGACCTTATCTGCCAATTTTTGAGAAATTTCCTCTAGATCCTCCAGGAGGGGGATGGCTGGGGGGACGCAAGACTGCAGGTGACATACTGGACAACAAACATGGAACGTTACGGTGAGTACATAACTTTTTTATGTTATGTTGTCCCATCTCGCCTTCATTCTTGCTGGTTGAGAGTCCCCAGCACCCTTTTTCTTGGGTGGCTCAAGGGAATAAACTCTTCAGGACAGTGGAACCAAAGGATGCCCTGTTCTGGGAGGCCACATCTACTTTGTAATGAGTAATAAAGGTACGAGGGTTAACCCATGTAGCAGCAGCACAAATTGAATCCAGTGGAAGTCTGGATTGAAAAGCAATGGAGGTAGATACCACTCTAGTTGAATGCCCTTTAACTTTTCCTGGCGGTTCTTTATTGTGGGAATCATAGACATGGCTGATGGTCTCAGTAAGCCATTTAGACAAGGTAACTTTTGAGATTGCCAAACCTTTTTTATTTTCTGAATAGGAGACAAACAATTGGTCTAACTTTCTGAATTCTTTGGTCAGCACAAGGGCCTCTCTTATCATGGAAAGGTTTCATTATGTTAACATGGTACAGTTTGTGCCCCTGCCTCCTGCCTACCAGTTCTACCAATGCAGTTAACATCACTGACCTTCCTTACCACTTTGAAGGGTCCCTACCAAGTTGCCTGCAGCTTGAGTCCGACAGGAATGAGAACCATTACCTGCTGCCCTACATACTCTGTAACTTAAGCATTCCTGTCATACCAGAGCTTTTGGGCTTCTGTCAGGTTAAGGGCCAACCCCATGAGTTCCCTGAGCCTTGTCTTGAGGTTTAGGACATATGCTACAACAGACTCCGTGTGGGAATCACACTCATTTCCCCCCCACTCATCTCAAATCAAATGTAGAGGTCCCCTCACCCTACGCCCATACAGCAACTCAAACGGTGAAAACCTGTGGATTCCTGGGGCACCTCTCTGTAAGCAAACAGCAGATGGGGCAAATATTTGTCCCACTCCCTCTTAAACTGGTCTGTAAATGCCCGTAGCATGGTCTTGAGTGTAAAGTTTAAACTCTCAACCAGACCATTAGTCTGGGGATGGTCTTTAGGTTCTTTACCCCACAGTGCTTCCACAGACAAGCCAACACGTCTGATGTGAAATTGGTACCTCTGTCAGAATTCCTTTTGGGAAACCTACCCTGCTGAAACTCTCTAACAAAGCATTTGACACCTTCTCTGCCTCAATGGAGGACAGAGCCACTGTCTCATGATATCTGGTAGCATAATCTACTACCACTAGGATATACTTTTTCCCTGTGCAACGTGGAGTACTCACAGGCCCCACAATATCCATAGCTACCCTCTGAAATGGCTCCTGAATCACAGGCAAAGGCATCAAAGGAGCTTTCATCTTGACCCTGCCTTGACTATCTTATGACACTGCTCACAGGTTCTGCAGGACCCTGTTACATCTCTGGAAATCGCAGGCCAATAAAAGTTCTGCATAATACATCTCTTTGTATGCTCTAAGCTCATATGAGCTGCAAAGGGAATGTCATGGGCTATGGCTAGCAGTGCCAGACAGTAGGCTCTGGGCACTACCAACTGCTGTATTCTCTCACCCTCTAGCCCACCCCCATGAGTCCACACGCTATACAGTAACCATTGTCCCAGTATACAGCTCCCCTTTTCCTTGATAACCAAGTGCCTCACTAGCTACCTCCCTCAGGCCTTGTAATGTAGGGTCTGAGAGCTGAGCCCGTCTCAACTCTCTCTTTGTAATCCTTCTCAGCGGTGCCTCACTGTCAGCCTGGGTACTACTACTCACCTCTGCCCTTGTAGTCACCATGTCCAAGGGAACATCAGTACCCACAAGCAGCTGTGTTTCACCTTCAGTCTCACTGCTACATGGTAGCTCCCTCCCTGAAGTAACCCCCTCACCAGTCTTGGATGCAAGTACGTGGTATCTCTGGGTCTCCAAAGGCTACCAGACCCACATTCTTGTCTTCAAGCCTGACAGCATGTCACTGCATGCACACTATGTACTGCATTATCAAAATCATGCCTTATCAGGACATCTGCATCCTCAAGCACACCTACTTGCTGGCTTCCTTTTCCACCCTCCCAGACAAGGTGAACTCTAGCCAAAGGTATTTGGAATGGGGTCCCTCCTAAAGCTCTGACTGGAGTAGACTACTCACGCAAGTAGTGCTACTCTTTAACCACTGCAGGCTTCACAATGGTTAGGTCACCGGCTGTATCTAGCAGTGGCCAATTCCCAATTTATTAAGACAGGATACAACCTCTTGTGGTAGTTTGGTACCCTTGTTTTCTCCAGACAACTTACTGCTGGCATTCTGCCATTCCCACTTATTGGCTCTCCCACCTTTTGTTCCCCAACTTGCCTCCATGGACATGTATATATTACATGGCGCCACTGGTTTAATTTAAAACATTTAACCCTTCGTCCTGGATGTGTACATGGACTAGTGACTTCCCCTGCTACTGGTGGACTCTGTTGGGGCAGTCTAGGCTGCTCACCATGGGTTCCCTTAAACCCATGAGCAGAACTGGGTATCCCTTTCCTGTGCAGTGATACCTGCTAGCTAGGTATAGATCTCCATTTTTCTCCAACTCATCTGCAGTATTGCATTGCCTATCAGCTAACCAGATTCTCATGTCCTCAGGCAAAGTGCTAAGGGCTTGTTCCCTCACCAAAAGGTCTGCAAGCCCTTCAAAAGTGATCTGACACCCACTCACTCACCTATGAAAATAAGCGCTTAGTTCAGCAATATATTCTCACACACTTTCATCTGCCTTGGGTCTATGCTCACATTTCTTATAAGCGTCAGGTGTTAACTTAAAACATTCTAACAAACAATTTTTAACTGTACTATAATTTAAGCAATCAGTACCAGACAATTTAGAAATAGCAGTTACAGCTTTACCCATGGAGTAAGGGGGTCAGAAACCATACCCAGAGACCTTGGTCAACATTATACTGTTTACATACCCTTTCAAACATATGTATGAAACTATCAAAATTATCCCAGTCTGTAAATTGTGGAAGAAATTTACTGACCTTTCTTGCTTCTGGGGGTCGGTTACTCCCTTCCCCATTACCTCCATGACCCTGATGAAGAGTCAGCATCTCCTTCTCATGCTGCCTCTGCCACTAATTCTCCTCAGCTTCCAGAAGTCGCAGTTTCTCATTTTCCTCAGCTTCCAGACATCTCAGTCTCTCTGCTGCTTCTATTTCCAAACACTTGGCTTCCAGTTCAAGTCTAACTCCAGATGGATTTTTAAGTCCTCTGTGGAAAGGGTGAACTGTCCATTTACTAAGAGTTGTACATCCCCAAGGCCAGTCTGATTGTCCTCATGGTTGCTGGTCTGTGATGCAGCTGTGCTCAAGGCTGCAATAATTTCTGCTTTAATCAGGCTGCCATGCACCAGTCCTTTGGCCTGGCACATCTCAGCCAACTGGGGCCTTGTCGGCTTGTCATACTACTCTGCTGACATCCTTGCCTGCTCTCCCTAAGTAAGCTAACACAAAATAAATAAATGCAACTACTGTGATATGAAATTCTGAATGTTCACTGTATGGCTGGTTGAGAGTACAAACACCTTCCTTAGTGACCAATGTTTACAGGCTACATGAATTCAATATCTACACCACTGAATCCAATTATGTGGATATCCCACCATTGCCACCAATTAATATGTGATGCCCCAGCACTGGCCCAGTAATCAAGGTGCCTCAATCCTCACCACTGGCAGCAGTGGGGAAAGTACACACTGGGAAGATGACAAGTATATGCACAGTAAAGTGCAATTTCCTTTAATTGCACACAGAGACCACAGTCAGTCTGGAGTTGGTTTCACCCTCTTTCTCCAGATCGCCAATAAGATTCCCCACTGGCACAGCTATAGAGTTGAGATCTCAGCTGAGGGACCAGGCCAAGACCTCTAGAAACCTCTCTGTCCAACCCGTGCTTCGTGTCCCTGCCCAATTAGCTGAAACACATACACTCTGAGAATTTATATATATATATATATATATATATATATATATATATATATATATATATATACAGACACAAACACACACACCTGGGAAAGGCTGGCACAGGTTTACTAGCTATGCCCCCTTCTGCCCAAACTATAAGGTAGTTCTGACTACCACCAGCCACTCCTTATCAGCTACTTTATGGCCCTTAACAAAGGGTGTCCAATCTTACTGTGTAATGTTGCTATTAATCCAAACGGTAGTTTGACCAAGAACAAGGCTCTTAGGAGTGTCCTGCACAGTGTCACCAAATAGATATGCAAAGTACTCTAAGAGCTTAAATATGTCTCAGAAATATCAGCCACCATGACAGGTTTAAATATATTTAATAACAAATAATAAAAGAACAAGAAAATACTCAGTAAATCATTATAGTAACTTCAGAGTTCAAAATCACAGGAAATATTTAAAACAACATTGCATATCAGTCTCAAATAAATACAGAAAACATATAAACTAATCTTTACTATATTCCTTACTGAATCTAAAAGAATTACTATACCCTAGAAATTTACTATTACAGCAAGGCAAGTCAGATGTAGAGAGTGGTTTTCCCAGCTGATGGTGTCAGGTCAAAGACAAATGCAAAATGCACAGTCACTCTCTGAGGGTTCTTAAATTAATATCAAATATTACTGCAGGGATACTTGTAACATGACATCACATTTCGTCACCCAACTTCAGTTCCCCGGCTCAAAAACAAACAATGCTAGAAACTGCCAGCATTTAGCATCTCCCTGTGAAAATATATTGCCTTCAGATGTTTGCAACTGCTAGAAGACATAGAACAATAAAACGCTTACATTACAATGCAGATGGCTCCCTAATTCTAGACATTATGTCTCCTGTTGTACTGAAACTGAAAGATAACATCTCTTTTATTACATGGCTGTAAAATACTTTAATTTCAATTAAATTTTCTCAGGTTTTTGCAAGTTAACCTTCTATGTGCCAGTTCCCACTCTTGAAACATATAGATTTACACAGTTACAACAGTTTATATACATTTCTGTTCTAATCCAGCAGGGTACACGATGGTCACACCTCTAAGCTTAGGACTGTACAAACCCTTTTTACACACACTTCTGTACCAGCAGTTTGATATACATATAACATACAGTTCTAATAAATTTTAACACCAACATATGAATTGTGTTGACATTCACAACTGACCTATACTTGTTTACAAATTTCCAGATAGCTGGGCTGGCAGCGTCTCCTTCTGTCACACTTCTATATAAATCATATTAATATTCACAAATGACATATAATTATTTACAAAATTCCAGCAGCTGGGCTGGCAATATTCCCTTTTGTGACCAGGGGATTTTCAGAAGAAACAGAAATGTCTTCTGATCCTTGTTCAAGGTACCATAGTTTCTCTGTCCCTTGGGACAATGATAAGGACTCAATGACTCAGACAAACCTGTGCAGAAGGCAGAAATCAAAACAGAGGATGCATCCATTTCTTGCATCATGGGATCAGCGATAGTCCCTTTGAAAAACTTGAATGCCAACACACCAAATGACAGTATGGAGGTCACCCCCATCAGTACTTACTCCATCCTGAAGGAAGAGAGGCCAGACAGCCCCAACACAGGAGCTCCCGGCACCAAAAGGCCTTCCGGCTCTAGCACTAAGTTCAGAACCAGGACACACTATGCAGAAGCCCCAGACACACAGAATGGTACTGAACAATTCAGCACAGAAAACAGCACTGAGAATTTTACGTCAAGAGCCTGTCTCTAAATGGATAGGGGGTCTAATTAGTCAGATGTAAAAGTTGGCACAGATGGATCAGTCCCAGTCAGTGCCGCACAAAATGAGTCAGAATTGTCTTCAGCTCAGAAACCACCTGCACCATAAGCCAGAGAATAAGCAGTAGTTATATGACTGGGGGCTACTGAGAAGATGACCTTTGAGAATCATTGTTTTTTTTTCTTTTTTTGAGGTCCTGGAGACCAAAGATGACTTATGACTTTCAAACCATCTATAACTGGCATAATCTCTTCTGCATTTACATGCTTTTGTCTGTATTGTTTGTTATACAGACCTTGCACTTGCATCATTTTTGAAAGTAGCTCCCCATACCAGGTTCGAAACATCTGTTGTAACAGACTGAAGAGGACGTCGGGGGGGAGGGGGGTCAATGACAGACCTAGATTCCAAGAGAATTGGTCTACCCTTGACAGCACCTCTCTTTCCAAACCCCAAATCAGGATATGAAAAGACAAGAGAATGCAGACTATGTGTCCAGGCTGACATGAGATGAAATGGAATTTTGCTCATGTGCAGTCAGGTTAAGGGAATCATAAGAACCATAGAAACAACATATCTCATAATCCTGAACAATTCCATGGCACATGCCTGGTTTTGATCAGAAAAACTTATTAAGCACTAAAGGAACATCTCTACTTTGTAAGAAGAAAAGCTCTTCCCAGGCCAGAATCCAACAGACATCAAGAAAACTATTCTGTGAGAAAAGATGAGAGAATATTTGTTTAACTGCACTTGAAAACCCAGACTGTGCAGAAGATTCTGAACACCTGGCATAGACTCTTGACACCTAGAATAAGACTCTGCAAATATAAGACAATTATGCAAATATGAAAAAAAAAAGGGAATGCCACGAGATCTGCAAAATGCAATTACTGGAGCTAGAGACTTCATAAATACTCCTGGAGCAGAATGTAGTCCAAAAGGTAAGACAGAACTGAGACCTGACAACTTGAGCCAGTTAAAAAAAAATCTTAAAAAATATCTGCAGTATTTGGCAATGGGAATATGATGGCAGGCATCTTTTAAGTCTAGCTATGCTAAGAAAGTTAGTAAAGGGGCAAGAGATAACACGATGTGAAGGGATAGCATACTGAACTTTGGGACCCTGACACAAAAAATTGAGAAAGCAGAGGTCTAGGCACAAGCCACTAAGGTCCTCCTTTCTTACTTTAGAATCAGAAAATTAATGGAATAAAACCCTTTTCGTATCTGGCAGGCAGGTACTGGTTCTCTGACTCCCCAAGATGACAACTGTTCCACAACTAGAGAAAATGGGGATATCTGGTTTACTGGGCAGATGGGATACCTTGGAAAGGAGGAAGGAACCTCCATAGCCAAGTGCACTTTTGCTGAATTACTTTCAGATCCCGAACCCATTTATCTGAAACAATCTAATGTCACAAAGGAAGGTGTATATTCAGACGGAGGGAAAGGTGTGTGTGTGTGTGTGTGTGTGTGTGTGTGTGTGTGTGTGTGTGTCAGTGTTGGGGGGGGGGGGTGCCTGAAGAACCAAACAGTCATTCTAACTTTCTGGAATGTACTTGTTTTTGACAGGCTTTCCTTTCTTTCTAGAACCTCCTTGTCATTGCTTTTTAAAATCCTGTTTGTTATAGCACATTGCTGGTTTTGAATTGCTTTTTGAGAATGGGAGCTGAGATGGAAGGATTTTTTTTTATTTGCCTTAAAAAAGGGAAGGTTGGAGGATTTGGGTCACCCAGTAAAACAACTTTCTTCAACAAATCTCTTCAGCACCACAGCTACAGAAGGGTCAAATGGAACTTCTTTGACTAAAGAAGAATTTAAAATATCAGTCTTAACATCTTCAGTTAGATTTTTGTAAATGTAACCAAGTAAATCAAACAAATTGTCTCATGACAGACCATTCAGTAGCACCCCTGTAGACACTAACAACAGTGTCATTAGATGTTGTAAAGCATGTTTAATTACATGAGAAGCAGATATAAAAGAGTCACTGAAAGAATTTTTCACCTCAGAAGAAAGGAGGTGAACTTTCTGATGCTCTTAAAAGAGAGATGTGAAACTTGAGGGGAATGGATATAACCGGCAATGGCTCCCAGCCAGAAGCAGAGAAACATTCTGGATTCTTTTGTGATCTTGATGCATTAAGAAAGCATCCTGAATATCCGATGAGGACATCCATAGAGAGAGGAGAGATTGTGTTGTGACCATCCAGAATTTTGTCTTTGCATGCAGATTTAGGCTACTGAGATCCAGAATTGGTCTGAGGTCCTTATGTAGATATCCCACCCAACATGATTCATTGTCCTGGACTCCCTTTTAGAAGGGCACACTGCAGATTTCTCCTCTGACAGCTCCTTCTAAGGGGCTGCTGAAACCACCATGGAATCATTGACTCTGAATCAAATACTATGCTTCATCAACCTAAACAGCAATAGAGAACACTACTGCATTATAAAAAAGAATGGTACGTACATACATACAAATATTTTAGGCACAGGCAATAATGCCCTTCTAACCCACCAGTGACAGAGTGTTTCAGCAAGAAATGAGCTACTGCTTAGCACCATTACTTACAAGCTCCATAATGCTGGATAATATCCACCTTTAAAGAACAGACTCTAACAAGGATTGTAATTATGTTCTCACCAATATCAAATACATTTGATTACTCAGCACTGCTTTACAAATTAACCACTACTGAAAAACATTCTGTAAAAATGCACTTTCCAGTTCGATCAAACTCCCAGAAAAAAATAAGGCAAATGACTGAACTTGCTAGCTTTAATTTACAGCTAAAGAGCTATTTGATAAAACAGCACGCCTGTAGGTGTTTCAGAGATATTGGTTAGAAAGCACCTACAAGACAAGGAATAATCGTGTATTCCATCTACTGGACTAATAAAAATTCAGCTGTTACCACATTCAATGAAATACTTCTTTGGAACTGAACTAAAAATTAATTTGCTCTGTTAGTAATGAACTGTACCTACCTGAAAATTCAAAATCACCTGTTCCTAAATGAAAATTCATCATTGTGCTATATCTACATCTACCTTACTGTCAGTGCCTATGTACATTTCTATGTAAATAGTTCTACATTCTGTTGTATGCTTAGCTGTATTATCTGGCCTAGCTTACGACTTGAAAGGGTCCTTGTGCCAGTTCACCAACTCGGTTAAACAAATAAAAAAAAATTACAATTACTCCAATAGGGACAGTCCTTAACTAGTCTCATCTTATCAGGTTTAGGGGGTATTAGTGCTACTACATGGGGTTCCTACCATACACACTCCACCACTAGGGCAATAAGATGATTGGTGTGAGGAAAAACCCAGGAAAAAGAGGGACCAGCTGTACAGGCACAAAACACACATCCTAATCCAGGGGAGGGGGGGGCATCAGTTCCCCTGTGATGCATGTTTTTCATAATTTTTCCAAAGAAGGAGTCTTCTTTAGGGAGGTGTAAGGGAAGTTCCTCCCCTTCTTCAAGGTCTGTACTTTAAATGATATTTTTTGTGAATCGAGGGGGGGGGGTGTATGTCCAAGAAGCAAGAAGTGTTTCTAGGAGCTTCATGAACAAATGGCTTTGTACTTAGTTGGGCTGTAGGAGCTGGGAGCTAAGAGTGTAGCTGAAGGTGAGGGAGCATCCCCCCTTTCACATGAATGGAAGGGAGATGATCCTTTCACAGAACTCAAAGACTGAAGCCAGCTCCAACAGCACTGAGGAAGCCCCCGAAAGAGCAGTTTCCATCTACGAAAAACCGTCAGATGGAAATGATGGTGGCATACTCAATGCCGAGGGTCTGAGGCTGACATCACAGCTGTGTCAATTTACAGAGAATCAAATAACCGATGGAAAAGTGAACAAAACAAACTAATAACAGCCACAATAGTTCACAATGGAGAAACCAAA
This sequence comes from Protopterus annectens, assembly GCF_019279795.1. Taxonomy (NCBI): domain Eukaryota; kingdom Metazoa; phylum Chordata; order Ceratodontiformes; family Protopteridae; genus Protopterus; species Protopterus annectens. The sequence continues at coordinate 1,047,198,335 of NC_056739.1, read as the reverse complement.
TAAGGGTATTGAGACCGAGACCGATATTCAACACACAAGAACACTTTAAAAACGCAAAACACTAACAGTGCGTTTTCAAAAACCTTCTTCAGAAACCAAAAACTGGTTGTAATGTGTTGGCAATAATTTATACATACTGCTATAAAACAGTAACCAATGAGCAGTTGATGACAATAAAATATTTAAATGACTTGTTTAAAAACACCAATAGTAAAGGACAACAAGTATAAATAAACATAAAAACAATATATACACATAAATATCAAGTTAAAAAACGTTTTATATGAAAAGACATAATACTTGAAATTTCATACCAGAAGTTTCATCTTATATTGTAAAACAAACATTTAAATATTTATTTCAAACAATGTACAATCTATCAACTTGTGGTATACTAATTACCTAAATTTCTTGTCTATAATTTTGCTGCTCTCAATTTTAAAACAGGAAGAAGCGAGACCATGTCATTTAGACCTGGTGCTCTTGTGACATCCAAAGTTAATTGCCAGAATAATTCCCTGTATTCTAATTTGGTCTCCCACATGCCACCCCTCACCTCTTTAGGTATTACCTCCAACACAAAAAAATAAAAAAAGAGCTTGATTACAAATTTGTGAATGGCGAAATAGGGCATTGTTGGTGTTCTGTCTTCCTATTTCGTAATAATGCTCATAAATTCTGTTTTTTAGTTTTCTTTCGGTCTTCCCCACGTAAAAAGATGAACAGGACTGGCATGTGGCTAGATAGACAACTCCACTGGTGTTACAGTTAGAATGTGTAAGACTTTTTATTAACCTATTCCTACTGGGAATTTCTATGTCAGATTTATTACAAATATACTGGCACTGAGAACAAAAACCACATCTAAATGTACCTAATCTACGAGAACCTTTTAATAGATGCCCACCACCCCCAAACTCAAAAATATTCTTAAAATTTTTATCTTTCCTGTATGTAAATTTTAAGGGTTGAGAATTAGAAAAAGGTAAATCTGAAATTTGCTTATACCTCTCCCATTCTCGGTTTACTGTTTGTTTTATAATAGTTGAATCTGCAGTATAATCCATTACATAAGCTTGAGTCAAATTGTTGTTAATTGTTTCAGTAGAATTAGAAGGAAAATTTTCATCCTGACCCAAAATGGGAAGGAATCTACCTTTTGAGGTACAGGAAGGTAGAAAAGGTAGATTCCTTCCCATTTTGGGTCAGGATGAAAATTTTCCTTCTAATTCTACTGAAACAATTAACAACAATTTGACTCAAGCTTATATAATGGATTATACTGCAGATTTGGTTTCTCAATTTACAGAGAGCTTGAAGCCACGAATGGGCCCAAAAGGGTGAGTGTCGAGGAGACCTCCAAGGTACCTCTCTCAATTGCTGTGGAGACTGTCAGCACAGAGGGAATTAGTAGTGTGTGTCTGTTGCAAGGCAGGTGTGAAGGGGGGAGAGTACCACTAACACCAACAGGGGGAGGACTAGGACTGGCTTTTGCAGCAGTATCATCAATGCTGAGATAGGTATTGGGGAAGGAGAGAAAGAAATTAGAAGTTATGTACTTTGGCATCTGTGTTGTCCATTTTCATTCTACCTCACAACTGGGTCTAGGATCCAATCCTCAGATCTGACTTAGCCATAACTACAAGACTTCAGATTCAAGCCTCAAGCTCCTCCCTCAACCCACAATGCTCTATTCCATCTCCAACTCCTTAGATCATGTTTGCTGCCTTACTACCCTATGAGTCATAAAAACACACAAACAAAGGATAGATGAGGCTTAAACTAGGAACATGATGGTTCCTATAATATCTATGGATCCTTCTAGGAGCGTCTGGGCCAGGGGATGGTTTGAAGAGAAGGTGAAGAAGAATGAAAATGCTTAACACAGATGCCAAGTTATGGTAAGTACATCTGATATTGTCCTTTTCATTCTTCCTCACAAATGGGTCAGAGTCCTCAGCTACGTTACTCTCAGGTGACCCTCAAGGAAGCACATGCTGGAGCACTGTCAAACCAAAGGAAGCTCTACTTTTGGAGATAATATCTAATTTGTAATGTGTAACAAAGGTACAAGTCTTTGACCAAGTGGTTCCAGCGCAGATGTCAATGGAGGTTCTTGAACAAAAAGCATATGAAGTAGCCATAGATCTAGTGGAGTCTGGTCTACGAGGATGAGGCAACTCCAAACCCTTTTGAGACTAAATCAGCAAGATGCAATTAGTAATCCATTTGGCCGGAGTAATTCTGGAAGCTGCCTGACCCTAGTAGTTAGAGACAAAGGACACAAAAAGATGATCAGACTTCCTGTACTGTTTTGTTCTGTGAAGATAAAAACGTAATTGTCTAAACATCAAGCAGGTGCAGCATATATTCGCCTTTATTAGTAAAGTTGGGGAAGGAAACTGATAACTGAATGGACTGGTTAATATTAGTCTCAGTAGTGGTGATGGCTTGTGATATTGAACTGCAGGACTGCAGCCCCCGCCCAGCTGTAAGCCAAAATAAACAAAACACATGCGTACTTAGTAACTTGAATCCAGACTGAAGTTCAACCAGTCCGGATTCAGAAAGAAGGCAGCAGTCTACAGAAGCCCCAGAAGTCTATGTGGTTACAACCGCATAGACTGGAAGGGGATCGGACTGCAAGGTCTGCAGTCTTTGAATGAGTGACGCACCTGAGAAACAGGAACTGGCAGCACACACATGGATGACACATTCCGGTGCCGGGTAAGCGCCAAGAATGGGGGAAATGGTTCTGTGGACTTTATTTAGTCATGTCGCCAAGTATGGGATACAGTTGTTTAATACCAGGTGTGTATGAGTTCTGTGGACTTTATTTTATTTAGTCACGTCATCGCTGAGAATGGGAAACATCCTGTGGACTTTATTTGAATCAATCAGGTGTGTGTGGGTTCTGTGGACTTTAAGTCATATTGCCCAGAATGGGAAACAGTTGTTTCATATCAGGTGTGTGCGTGGATTCTGTGGAATTTATTTTATTTAGTCATGTCGCTGAGAATAGGAAATGAGAAGTTATGTACCTACCATAACGTTCCATGTTAGTTGTCTTCTTCTCGCCTTCTTTCTTGCTGGATGGGTTAGACTCGGCCAATACTAAAGCTCGAGAGCTAATTCCACCGGCTTGAGGCTCCCCTAAATCCCACAATGCTAGGCAGTAACTACTCAGATCTCGTTTGATAGCTAAAATCAAGCAGTTCTAGTCTCCATAGTATGGAGAAGAGAGAAAAAGAACCCACCTCTATATAAACCTGTATGTAAGCTACCACAAACATAAAAGGGAGAATAGAGGTGGTAGAACATGTGGGAAGGAAGCCCCAATGGAAGATCCCAAAAATTCCTATCAGTCTGTCCAGGCTGGGGGGAAGGAGGGTGGGACGCAAGAAAGAAGGCGAGAAGAAGACAACTAACATGGAACGTTATGGTAGGTACATAACTTCTCAATGTTAAGTTGTCAATCTCGCCTTCATTCTTGCTGGATGGGACCGCGTCCCTAGCATTTTACCCAGGGTGGCTTATCGGAACCGACTCTTGAGAACAGTAGAACCAAAGTTGGCATGGTTTCTGGAGGCCATATCCAATTTGTAATGTGAGATAAAGGTATGAGGAGAAGCCCAAGCGGCTGCTGCACAAATGGAATCTATTGGTAGCCTGTCCTGAAAAGCTACAGATGTAGCTAATGCCCTGGTTGAATGAGCTCTAGGTCTTGAAGGCAGTTTTTGATGTCTGATTTCATAGATGAAGGTAATTACAGAGGTAAGCCATCTTGAAAGGGACACTTTAGAAACTGGAAGGCCCAACTTCCCTGCCGCATAAGACAGGAAGAGCTAGTCAGATTTCCTGAACTGTTTAGTCCTGTCTAAATAATATCGAAGTTGGAGATGAACATCTAGAAAATGTAACTTTTGTTCTGACCTGTTGGAATAATCAGGGAAGAAGACAGGGAGATCGATAGTCTGGTTTAGATTTGCCTCAGAGGAAACCTTAGGCAAGAAAGACGGATTAGTCCGGAGGGACACCCTGTCTTTATGGAAAACTAAGTAAGGAGGATGACTGCAAAGAGCATGAAGTTCAGATACCCTTCTAGCTGATGTTATGGCTACTAGAAAAAGTGTTTTCCATGAGAGCAACTTAAGAGGGCATGAAGCCGCAGGTTCGAAGGGGGGGAGAATCAAGGTCGCTAGGACCAAATTCAAGTCCCACTGAGGTGGGGGATCTTTGATTGGGGGCTTGAGCAAAAAGACACCTCTTAGAAAGGCTTTGCAGAGTTTATGGGACATGATACTGGAGTCCGAGACACCTACATGAAAGTTAGATATAGCAGCTAGTTGTACTCTAATGGTAGATGAAGAAGAGCCTAAATGAAAGAGCTCTGACAGGAAGTCTAGGATAGACTGGATAGGTGCAGTGAAGGGGTCTATATTTTTTGATGCTGCCCAGAAGGAAAAAAGTTTCCACTTACTATTGTAAATCCTTCTGGTAGAAGACTCCTTCTGATAGAAGACTTGTGAGAGGCTATCAGGATGTTACGGACTGAATGAGAAATTAAGGGAAGCCTGGCTAGGGTAGGAATCGGAGAAACCACGCTGTGAGGTTGAGAGATTGGAGAGAGTGGTGCAGCTGGCCCGACTGGTGGGTCAAAAGATCTGGCACTGGGTCCAGATGCCAAGGCTGCTCCAAGAGGTAATGATGCAGGAACGGAAACCATATCTGTCGAGGCAAGTAAGGGGCAATGAGGATCATAGTGACTCTCGAGGCGATAGCTTTCTGAATTAATTGAGAGATCAGTGGAAAAGGGGGGAAAGCATACAGAAGTCCCCGGGGCCAATCGTGGACTAGAGCTTCTCTGGTGGGTTGGCCTGGTAGAGGGAAGAGGGTGAAGAAATCGTGACACTTGCTGTTTTGGGGAGTAGCAAAAAGATCGCAGCAAGGCCGGCCCCATCTTCGAAAGATTTCTTCCAGCACTGATTTTTTTTAGAGACCACTCATGAGGCATGAGAATAGCTCTGCTCAACTTGTCCGCAATCACGTTGGACTTCCCGGGAATGTGCATTGCTATCAGAAACCGCTGAGAAGAAATTGCCCACTGCCAAAGTCTGAGTGCCTCTCGACATAAGGGATAGGACTTGGTTCCGCCCTGTTTGTTGATGTACCACACTACGGACATGTTGTCCGTCTGAATTGCAAGTCCTGAAGAGCTTGCAACGCTAAAAGCACTGCTCTCATCTCTAACACATTTATGTGCAAGTGGCACTCAAAAGATTGCCACGTGCCCTGGACTGTCCTGTCCTGATAATGCCCCCCCCCCACCCGATCACGGAGGCGTCCGTTGTCACCGTGGCGATTGGGGGGGGGATGAAGGGTCTGCCCTGAAGAACTTGAGGTGATGTCATCCACCAAGACAGGTGATTCTTGCATGATTGGGTTAGCAGAATGATGTGAGACATCGGGAGCTGTTGGAAAAACCATTGGGAAAACAGCATCCACTGGAGGATCCACATGTGAAAATGAGCTAAGGGGAGGAGTGTAATGGCAGCTGCCATGAGTCCTAATACCTTCAAGACTACCCTGGCTTTGATCTTGTTGCATTGAAGCAGGAGGTAAACGTGTTTGCGGATATCTGATACTCTTTGCTCTGTCAGTCTGGCAGAAAGATGAACTGTGTCTAAGGTGGCGCCTATAAAGGTAATAGATTGACAAGGTGACAAGGCAGATTTTTTGAAATTTACTGAAATGCCTAGAGCTTGGCAAGTTTGAATGGTGAAGTCTATGGATAGAAGAAGTTGACGCATGGTGGTGGCGGTAAGGAGCCAGTCGTCCAAATATGGAAACACCTGGAATCCTTGACGTCTCAAGTGAGCCGCGACCACTGCCATACATTTGGTGAACACTCGGGGGGCTGTAGTGAGACCAAAGGGCAGGGCTCTGAACTGGTAGTGACTGGCTCCCAGCCTGAAGCGGAGAAACCTCCTGGAGTGTCTGTGCATTTTGATATGGTAGTACGCATCCTGAAGGTCTATTGAGCACATCCAATTGTCCTGACCCAAGAAGGGTAGAATGGACTGTAGTGTGACCATCCGGAATTTTGTTTTCTTCACATACTTGTTTAGCTTGCTGAGATCCAGTATTGGTCTCCAGTCCCGTTTTTTTTTGGTACCAAAAAGAATTTGGAGTAGATTCCGGATCCTTGCTGGTCTGCTGGGACTGGCTGGATAGCTCTTTTTGACAGCAGCTTTGATATTTCTAACGCTGCTTGTTCCCTTAGACTGGGTGGAACGTCTGGAAGGGATCCTTTGGGTTGGGATGGGATGTGAATACAGGGGATTTTGTAACCCTCGGATATGATCGACTGTACCCATTTGTCTTGAGTGAGGGAAAGCCAGGCTTTTGGGTACAGTGATAATCTTCCCCCAACTGCCTCCGAAGGTGGACAGCCGGGCAGCTCCTCAGGGATGCTGAAAGGGTTTATCAGAGAAAGTCTCTCTGCTACCCTGGTTTTGCGGACCACCTCTGCTCCTAAGGCGGCGTCTATTGTTGTTCCCCCCTCTGCCTCTAGAGGGGAATCGACTTTGTGCGTCAGATGAGACTCCTTGTGGTTTGCGGAACCACATCCCCCCCCCCTCTGACCTTTGGGATAAGGTCTGGAAGAGGTAGAAAAATGGACTCCCACGGCAGAGAGAGTCTTACCTTCCTGCTCGCACCTAGTCAATGTATCCTTCACCTGAGGTCCAAACAACGTTGAGCCATCAAAGGGGGAATTGGTGAAGGACGCCTTGAAAGGGTCCGCAAAATTGCAAAGCCGCATCCAGGCGTGGCGTCGTAAAGCTACACCTGTGTCTGCGGCCCTACTCGCCCCATCAGCCGCATATGAGATAAGCCGCATGGAGGAGTTGACAATCGAATTCAGGGTTGCCAACTGGGAGTTCATTTTGTCTTGGAACCCCTCAGCTGTTGGATCCTGCATAGCATCACCCATATCCTTGAGTAAATCCCTCTGGAGACGGGTGAAGTGACACAAGTAGTTCAGCGACCGCATGGCAAAGGTTGCTGAGGAAAACATCCGCTTACCGTACCTGTCCATGGTCCTAGACTCCTTATTAGGAGGATGGACAGGTACCGAAGGATTGGCTAATTCCTTCTTAGTGGCTGCGGCCACCACCATGGCATCAACAGAGACACCTTTAGATAAGAACTGTTTCTCTTTCGGGGCAGTAATAAATTTTGACGGCCTCCTTGGGGTAGGTTCCACAGAATCAGGGACCATCCAAGCCTTCCTTGCCACCACTTCCATGAGGGGGTCAAAGGCAGGAGACACCCAGGAGGTGGAAGGGCGAGAGCCAAACGCCTCAAGGTAGACCGACTCGTCCTCTGAAGGTTTAAGGGCGGGCCAGTTCCCCCTCTGTTTAAGGATTTCAAGGATGTCAGCAAAAGAGACATCCTCAGAGGGGGACCGAGGGGAACCTTCAGATTCCTCCAAGTCGGTGTCGGAGGTGATAGACTCGGGGGAGTCAATGTGCTTCCTCTTGCACTGTCTTTTCCGAGGGGGTTCCCCTGCCAGATCAGGAGAAGCCTCGGAAGAAGAGGATATTCCCAATGGGGAAACCTGAGGGGCTGGCTCTCTATGGTCTGGTACAAGGGGGTGGGTAGAAACCACCGCAGGCACTGAAGAGGGAGGAGCTGACGGAGCCGACCGTGGGGTAGACATGGGGTCTAGCACGCTCCGCATGACCTCGAAGGCGCCCCTATCAGCCAAGGCCAGAGGACCCGCTCCAAGGAGACAAGGACCCCCCCGGCACCGACAGGGACAGCTCCGAGGCTGATGTCGGAGCCGAACTCACCAGCGCCGACGCTCCGAGAGGGAGAATGGGGTCGGACAAGGGTCCGATGCCACTCACCCCCTCGGAGCCGAAGAGGGAAGCCCGGTGCCGAGATCCCTCCAAAGAGGAAATCGGAGCAGACGACGGAGCCGAAAGGGAGGGTATCAGCTCCGATGCACCGACAGCCACGGCTCCGACGAGCCCCGGCTCCGAACTCAAAGGAGTCGGAGGAGGAACAGAAGCAGGGATGGGAATAGCCGCTGACTGTTGAGTAGGGCCATGCAGCATTTGGGTCAGTGCCTCGGACTTGAGAAGTCTACTCACCACCCTTTGTAAGTCATGGTCGGACAGCCTGGAGGACCGAGAAGAATGGGACCTATGGCTCCGCTCCGACAGAAGAGGGGATCCCGGGGCCGAGTGGATGGAGCCGATGGAAGGGGACCTCAACCTCTTCTTAGAAGGTGGCTCCGATAAAACTATCGGAGCCGACTGAGTCTTAGCAACCCTGGCTCCGGCCGGAGCCAAGGTAACTGTTTGAGACTTCAAAACATCGACTCCAGCCGGAGCCGATGTCGAAGCAGCCTTAATGCTCCCAGCGGACGGCTCTGAAGCTGGAGCCGACGGCCTGGAAGTCTTTGAAGGCTTCCCCGACGCAGACTGGGTCGAGGGGCCTTCAGGCTTTAATAAGCCTCGAAGAATAAGTTTATTTTTGCGTTCCTGCAGGACTCTCGGGCTGAATGCATGGCAAACAGCACAGGAGTCCTGCAGGTGCAAAGGTCCCAGGCAATAGACACAAGAAGTGTGACCGTCTGTCAGAGACATTTTCTGACAGCACGAGTCACACTTCTTGAAGCCTGAGACCTTGGAGTCTTTAGACATCCCAGAAAAGGAGTAAAAAGACACAGACACAACACACAGACACATCCTTTAACCAAAAAGAAAACCCCAATCACTCTGAATGACAAAGGGAAAAAGGGGAGTGGGCCAAAGGCCTAGAACTTAAAAAGGGAATAAAAACGAGGGAAATCCGATTTAAACTAAAAGGATACCCTGTACTATAAACTTAACTAAATAAAAGGATAGGGGTAGATATTTGAAGTTTTTAAGTAGAAAAAACTCACTAAACTGCCAGAGCCGGTAAAAGAAAGCACCTCGCAGCTAAGCGGCAAACGAGAACTGAGTAGTTACCGCCTAGCATTGTGGGATATAGGGGAGCCTCGAGCCGGTGGAATTAGCTCTCGAGCTTTAGTATTGGCCGAGTCGGAGCCGAGGATCGGCTCCGAACCCATCCAGCAAGAATGAAGGCGAGATTGACAACTTAACATCAGTTGTTTCATCAAGTGGAGCTTCATTTGAAGAAATTAGAAATGTGCATGTTTGTGTGCGCGTGCGCATGTGCAAAATGCCCCAGTTGATATATACTGGTGGCTAGAGAGAACTCAGAATACCTGGTGGTTAGTGAATACCTCAGGCTTGAACCCTGTACATCGGGTGCAGGTAGCAAGGACTTGAATTCCCTAACCACCACCATTTATGAAAACTTTGCAGATTTTTGCCTCATATTTGTGTTCTGTTTCTTCCTCATAAAATCTGCGGTTTCTATATTTTTAATTCATTAAATAGTTGATGGTGCAGTGGTAGCATTGTTGCCATACAGCTAGAGGTTCTCTAGTTTGATTCTTCGCTGGGGTGCCTTCTGTGTGGAGTCTGCATGTCCGCCCTGTGCTTGTGTGGGTTTCCTCTGGGTGTTCTGGTGTCCTCCCATGTTACAAAGACATGTGTCTGGAGTGTTTGGTTAACAAATGTTAAATAATTTAAAATGACAGGCATTTGAATTTCAGACTTCATATTCTTCAGAAAGTACACGGTAACACAAAACATTTTATTCTAGCAATTGTCTAAGTTTATAAGGTGAATATTTGAAATGAGTCCCTTTTTGGGACTGTATTCCTCCATTATTGGCTTCATCCAGGTTTTTTGTACTAAGGTTGCGAGCTATGGTGAGAACTAAATTCACTAAATATGTTTGGGGGCTGTATTCCCCCATTACTGGCTTTGTCCAGGTGTGTTGTGCTAAGAGGTTGAGAGCTATGGTGAGAACTGAATTCAACTAATATGTTTGGAGGCTGTATTCTCCCATTATTGTCCAGGTGTGTTGTGCTAAGAGGTTGTCAGCTATGGTGAGAACTGAATACACTAAATGGTAGCCATTTAAGTTTCATTCTTCCCCTCTTTCACAAATCAGCACCATACATAGTGGTATGATGCTCTGACTGTTTTCCATAGGGTGCTGGGTTCAGAACTTAGCAGTGAAATGTATGGTGGCAAAGCAACATTTTAATCTAGCAACTTTCCAAGATTATACAAGCAATGTTTAAAATGTGTCCCTGTTTTTGGGCTTTTGTACCCCCCAATAAATTTTAGCTTTTTCCAGATTTCTTGTGCTACAAAGCTGACAGATACAGCTGAGTGCCGAGTACATTTTAGAAGGAACTGAGAGCTGCAGGGGAAGAGAAATTTAGTGCTGCTTATGCTAAGTCTTCTTGCATTGTTAATAGCAGAAAAGATAGTGTACTTGCTTTTGATGCAGAAGGCTGTGGGTTCTACTCCCAAAGTATGTAGATGCATTGTTGATACTGTACTGTGTTGTAAAGGGGGTGGACATTGCAGTCCTTTTTGGTGAAGATACCTAGTAACTATGAACCTGTTATCAGTTTGCCATCCATTCCCTATTGCAATATTACTAGCTTATCATTTTTTTAATGTAATATAGGCAATGTATTCCTCAAGGGCAACAGGCACTTTATTTGAAGATGAAACAATAAAATATAAAGTTGTTTGCTACCAGCAACCTCTTCATCGGTTACAGATCTGTTTAATGTGGAATTATTTAGATGACTTTTACTTCTTCAGAGATTGTGCATATTTTACTGATACTGGTGGACTGTAGAAGTCTGAGTAGACTTTTATGATGGATATGTTCTGAATTTGGCAGTTTTGTCATTATTGGTGCATGCATTTTGCTTCATTGTTTACTGGAAAAATGTTCAAAATAATACATTTAAAATGACCTCCAACAACTGTACTGTATTATACAAGGAATATAATTTAATACAATCAGGAAGGTATATCAAAGAACACATGTATGTTTCGCGTGCAAGGGGCCTATGATTTGAAAACAGTTCAAAGTTGATCTTTATCTGCCACTGGCAAAATGTATTTTCTTTGAATGTGGGTTTCAATGAATGTGAGTTTCAAGGCCAGTGAAGTTTTAACACCAAGTCTATTTTCATTGTGAGACTGTATTGCTTTGTTTAGCAGATATCTGTTGGTGTTTGTGCTGTAAAATGCAAAATAAAACTTTCAAATGAAATGCAAATTATCACAGAAGTAAAGCAGTATGCACATTACAGTGTTTATGGTAAATGGGGCGAAAAAGCCAAGTAATGGCATATTGGAATGGCTGCAGGTGGAGGCTCCATTCGTCCATGATTTTGTGAGGGGGGAGGGCGGCAAACTCAAAGACATCCCCAGCTGAACTATACCTCTAAACTGTCCAAGTCTTTGCAGAATGAATAGATTTTTGCTTATTTTTGGTTTGTTTCTCATAAAATTTGTGGTTTTCTGGCAAATCATTTAGGAATGAAGTCACTAAATAATGACATACATTGAGTTTCAGACTTCATAACCTTCAGAAAAATGCATGCTAAAGTAAATTGGGGCAAAATAGCCAAGTAATGGGACAGTGAAATGGCTGCAGGGGGGAGTCTCCATTCTACCATGATTTTTTGAGAGGGGAAGGGCGGCAAACTCAAAGACAGCCTCGGCTGAACTATACCTCTCAACTGTCCAGATTTTTGAACAATGAATAGATTTTTGCTTTTTATTTTTGGTTTGTTCCTCAAAATATTTGTGGTTTTCTGGCAAATCATTTAAGAATGAAGTCACTAAATAATCACAGGCATTGAGTTTCAGACTTCATAACCTTCAGAAAAATACATGCTAAAGCAAGACCTGTTATTCTATCAACTAAGTTTATACAAGAGCAATGTTTAGTACTGTTTGTATGTTCGCCCAATATATTTGGCCTTAACCAGATTTCCTGCATTAAGAGGTTGAGAGGTACGTGCAAATAAATCCCTTTATAGAATTAGGAATATTCAAACCTCTCAACTGTCCCTGATTTTGTCTCAAAATGTTGCTCTCCCTCTAATAATCCCTCCACAAAAATGGCAATTTTGGAAGAAAATGTGGAGGGTTTAGAATTATAAATAACTGTAATGATCAGAGCTATAGATTACTTTTATTTCATTAATGCATGTAGATTCTCTTATTTTGTCTGCTGCTCAAGTTAACAGTATCATTAAAGAATGAAGTTAGAAAATAATGACATGCATTTGAGTTTCAGATTTCATACTCTTCAGATAATTCATACTAATACAAGACCTACTACTATTCTATTATCTTTCGAAGTTTATAAGCGCAACATGTAAAAATTGTCCTTATTTTTGGGCCTTTGTCCCACTCCTATGTATGGCTTTGTCCAGATTTCTTGCTCTGAGGTTGAGAAGTATGAGTGTCAGAGCCATCACCGTCAGCCAGAGACATTTTAAATTGTGACATACTTGGCAGTCCAGTAATGTATTTAAAAAATATTTTTTTTTCATGCCTCACAACCTTTTTGTTTCCATCTAAATATTAAGTAAGCTGTCATGCAGCCAATGCACTGAAATATCTTTTTTCTTCTACACTTCATTTTGTCTTGATTGGACTCTCGTAATGACAGTTTGGCACCCAGGGCAGTGTATTTAATTAAAGTTCCATTTGTTGAGGTTTTGAGCATAGCTTTGACCCTTTCTAGTTGGCCACACCCCTTCCCACTGGTCTCACCCATTCAGCTGTCTCCTGCAGCCCCCTCCCTTTTGATTTGAAGTCACCAGTCTCCACTGTTCAGTAGTCACTTTAGGTAGAAAGGAAGGATTAGTTCAAAGAGCCACCCTATCCTTATGGAAAATAATGTAAGGAGGCCTAGCCAATAAAGCCTGGAGCTCAGAAATTCTTTTTGCTGAGGTAACAGCTACTTAAAATGATGTTTTCCAAGAAAGAAATTTCATATCGCATTTGTCTGCCAGTTCAAAGGGCTTCTGAGTTAAACCTTGAAGAACCACTGTCAAATCCCAAGGTGGGGAGGGATCCTTGATTGGAGTTCTAAGGTGGAAGATTCCCTTTATGAAAGCTTCACAAAATTTGGAAGATGCCAGAGATAAAGATTTATTTCCAGCATGAAAGTTGGATATGGCTGCCAAATGAAGTATAATAGTAGAAAAACTAGTCCCTTCCTTAAAAAGAGTATTGAGAAAAAGAATAGCTGAAGTAGGTGATGAAAAGATGTCCATATTCTGACCGTATGCCCGAATAGAAAATCCTTTCCATTTGCTGCTGTAGACTTTCTTGGTGGAGGCCTTCTGAGAAGCCAAGATAATGTCACAAAATGGGGAAGCAAACCTTGACCATCTTACTATCACTGGAAGTGGAGAAACAATGTGGCCAGCTTGAGGCCATGCAGATTGGGATGTTGACTTTCTTGACAGATGAGATAAGAGACCCTTAGTGAGCTCCAGTATCCATGGAGGGTATTTCAAGTGAGACCAGAGGAAGGGGAACCTTATCTGTTGAGGGCAGAAGAGGGCAATGAGGATGACTGAGCTCTTCAGTCTGTTTGCTTTCTGTAAAAACTTTGGGATCAACAGGAGGGGGGTAAGTATAGAGGAAACTGGGGGGGGGATCGTGACTCACAACATCCTTTGGTGACTCCCCTGGAGGGGGAAATCAGAGCAAAGTACTTGTTGCACTTGTTTGTTGATGGGAGAGGCAAACCGGTCACAGCAAGGCTGGCCCCAGCCGCTGAAGATCATATTTGCTACAGTTTGACTGAAGGACCACTTGTGACAAATCACAACATGTAGGAATGGGTTCTTCCTTGTTTGTTGAATTACCAGACTACTGGCATGCTGTCTTCTGTATGAACTGCAATAGTCCCTAGAGGGAGATAGTCATGAAAGGCTTGCTACATCAGGAGGACTGCTCTCATCTCTAAAATGAAATATGTAAACGTATGTTTATATTATGTTATATTATATTATGTAAATATGTAACTTGGTCTCTGGGAGGATCATGTGTCCTGGGACCATCTTTCCCATGAAATGCCTCCCCCACCCCAGTTGGGAAGCGTCCATCGTCACTGTGGCTACTGGGAGAGGAGAGAATGGTTTGTCCAGAAAAAAGTCATCCAACTGGGTCCCCCAGCAAATATGGCATTTGCAAATCAGACTGAGTTTTACTGGAATAGATAGAGGCTGGTACAAAATGGACCAATGAACTGCCAGCATCCATTAAAGGATTTGCATAAAGAACCTTGCCAGAAAAACTAGTAGAATGGCAGCTGACACTGATCCAAGAGCTCATAACACTAGTTTTGCTGGGGGAGATAGATGAGGCAGTAAGTCCAGCACTTGATTTCTCAATAATGTGATGTGATGAAGAGGTAATGTTGCCACTTGAGACACTGTATCCAACTGAGATCCTATAAATTCCAGCATCTGTACAGGAGTCCACTTCAATTTGTATTGTAATGCCTAGGTGTTGGAGATTTGAAGCAAGTAATCCCTGGTTTGTAGAAGTTGATGTCTGGTTGGGGTGTTGAGGAGCCAATCGTTGAGGCAGGGAAACACCTGGCATCCTCTGAGTCTCAAATGACCTGCTACGGCTGCCATGCATTTGGTAAACACCCCGGGGGTTGTGGTGAGACCAAAGGGCAGTGCTCTGAAATTGCAGTGATTAGCCCCCAGCTGAAAGCACAGGTGTTTTCTGGAACACCTGTATTTTGGTATGATAGTACACATCTTTGAGATCTATACAGCACATCCAATTATCCTTGCACAGAAAAGGCAGGATGGACTGAACTGTCACCTTTCGGAACTTCGGTTTCTTTATATACAGATTTAGATTGCTTAGATCAAGATTTTGTCTCTAGTCCCATTTTCTTTGGCACTAAAAAGAAGCTGGAGTAAGTTCCAAATCCTGTTTGGATAGGACCCCTTGGATGACACTTTTTTTTTTTGAAGAAGCTTTTGAATCTCTTGAGTTGCAAACTCCCTCTGACTGGGTGGAACTTCAGGGAGTCTCTTCCTTTGAACAGGAGGTGTAAGGGTAAAGGGTATGTTTTAACCTCTGAATATGATTCTCATTACCCATGTATTTTTTGTGGTATTGGTCCAAGCATCGAGGTGCAAGGAGAAACGATCCTCAACAGCCTCCAGAGATGGAAGTCAGGCGATGCTTCATGAGCACTGATAGGGCTTATTAGAGAAGGAATCTCTGAAGTCCTGATTTTGCGGACCCCCTCTGTCCCTGGGGCGGCATCCACCATTGAAACAGTACAGTTTTGTACCTACCATAAATGTAGATGTTCGAAGATCCACATTGTTGCAGTCCTTACATATGGGTAGTCTGCTGTCCTCGGTCGGCCCGAATACCAAAGTATAAGGTTGACGTCGGTCATGGGCGCTCAGATCTGACATCAGAGCGTCAGGGTATAAAAGCGCATGACCGACGTCATATCCTCAGTCTTTTCTTGCCCCAGATGTCAGAAGGCCCTAAAAAGAAAGGCCACAGCCCAAAAACAGGATACCTCCCAAAAACATGCCCAACAACAACCATCACCCAAACCATATAACCATGCCAAACTACAGAGGGGAAGGAGGGAGGGTAAATTGGACTGCAGCAATGTGGATCTTCGAACATCTACATTTATGGTAGGTACAAAACTGTACAATGTTCTTCATCTCACATTGCTGCAGTCCTTACATATGGGTAGAATCCCAAAGCAGAGGTAAAGGGAGGATGGCAAAATCATAAAGCATTAGGGGCTGCTAAAATGCCCTGTAATATTGCAGTGGCAAATCCAGCCCTAGACTTAGAATAAAGAGGAAGGTGGTAATGTTTAGAAAAAGTATGTACTGAACTCCAAGTGGCTGCTTCCAAAATATCTTTTGTAGCTACCCCCCTTAGAAAGGCAGTAGAAGTGGCAGTAGCTCTAGTGGAATGAGGTCTGATTCCATCTCCTTACCATGATGGGAATAACAGAAAGAAATACAAAAACCAATCCATTTAGAAATAGTTTGTTTTGAAACAGGTTTCCCCTGAGAACCCAGAGCAAAAGAAACAAACAACTGCTGAGACTGCCTGAACCCCTTGGTTCTGCTCAAATAATAACTCAACTGCCTGTGAATATCCAAAGTATGCAAAATCTTCTCCCCTTTATTTTGGGGGTTTGCATAAAAAGTAGGCAAATGAATAGTTTGGTTCAAGGCCACACTAGAAACCACTTTAGGCATAAAGGAAGGATTAGTACGCAAAGATACCCTATCCTTATGAAAAATCAGGAAAGGTTCCACTGCCATAAGGGCCTGTAATTCAGAAACCCTTCTTGCAGAGGTAATGGCCAACAAAAAAGCAGTCTTCCATGATAAATACTTTAACTCGGCAGTAGCTGCAGGCTCAAAAGGTTGTAGAGTAAGTTTTTCCAACACAAAATTGAGATCCCAAGCAGGAGTAGGAGCTCTACGTGGGGGTCTTATGTTCTTTGCCCCTCTAAGAAATTGCTTAAACAAAGGATGAGAAAATAAAGGAGGGTCACAGTCATAGTGAGCAGAAATGGCTGCAGCATGAACCTTTATCGAGGAGAAAGACAAACCCTTGTCCAATAACTCAGTAAGATATTGAAGAGAAACACTTAAATCAGGCTTGGAAACATCAAAGTCCTTCGCTTTGCTCCAAATAAAAAATCTCCTCCATTTATCAGCGTAAACCTTCCTTGTACTAGGCCTTCTGGCCTCCAAAATAACATTCAAAACTTGTTGTGGAAGCTGAGACCCTCCAGGGTCTAAAACAGAATATGCCAGGCTGTTAGATGCAGAGACTGAATTTTGACATTGAGGAAGTGATTGCCCTCCTGAGACAAAAGATGCGGAATCAAAGGCAGAGGCCATGGAGGCTCCCGTACTAAACTCCTCAGTAGTGGGTACCAGTGCTGTCGAGGCCAATCCGGCTCTATCAGAATCATGGATGGCTTGTCCTTTCTGGCCTTCAAGAGTACCTTGGGAATGAGAGGCAGAGGTGGAAAGGCATAGACATGAAGATTGCTCCAACTGAATGATAGAGCATCCACCTTCCAAGCTGTGGGATGAAACATTTTTGTGCAAAACTTTGGCAACTGGTAATTTAGTGGAGAAGCGAACAGATCTATGTCTGGAGTCCCCCATAACACTGTCAACTTTTGAAATACATGAGGATCCAGTTTCCACTCGTGAGGATCCACTATTTGTCTGCTCAACACATCTGCTAAGGAGTTCTGTGCTCCTGGTAGAAACCTTGCCTGAAGATTGAGGTGTAAACTGAGAGCAGTCTCCCACAAAATCATCGCTTGCCTGCAAAGGCAGTGCGAATGGGTTCCCCCTTGCTTGTTGATGTACCACATGACAGTAGTGTTGTCTGTTTGAATCAACACCTGCCCTGGGTGAAGTAAATCCTTGAAAGCCATCAATGCAAATTGAACTGCTAACATCTCCTTCAAGTTGATATGCAAATGTTGAAGTCTGACAGGCCACGTGTCTTGCACCCATTTTCCATTGAGGTGTGCTCCCAAGCCTTGTCCGAGGCATCTGTTGTTAGAATCTGACTCGCCTCTGGTCGGGTCACAGAGAGTCCCTTGTTTAGGTGACATTCCTGAGCCCACCACAAAAATTCCTTCTGAATGCAAGGTATTATCTGAATGACAGTGTCTAGATCTTGGCAGTGTTGTGTCCATACATTTTTGAGATACCATTGAAGCTTCCTCATATGCAGTTTGGCATTGGGAAGCACCAGAATACAAGATGCCATGAACCCAAGGCTTGAAGGACTGTCCTTGCAGTCAGCCTGGACTGTAGAGACATTTGATCGAAATAAAGAGAAAGGCTTCTTTGTTTGTCCGGGGTCAAAAAAGCCATCTGGGAAGCTGTATTCAGTCTCACACCCAGAAAGCACATGTCCTGAGAGGGTACTAGACTGGACTTTGTTTCGTTCACAGAATACCCTAGGCATCTTAACACTACCATCACATACTGTAGATGATGAAGAAGTTCGTCCTTGTTTTGTGCAATAATCAGGCAATCGTCCAAATAAGGATAAATCTGTATTCCTCTTAACCTGAAAAAGGCTATCACTGGAGCCAGAACCTTTGTGAACACTCTGGGCGCAGTAGATAAGCCAAAGGGCAATGCAGAGAACTGATAATGTAAATTTCCAGCCCGAAAACGCAGGTACCTCCTGCAACTGGGCCTGATAGGAACATGAAGATAAGCCTCTTTGAGATCCAGAGTTACCATCCAGTGATCTTTTCCCAACAGAGGTAAAAGCTGTTGTAACGTCAGCATTTTGAACTTTGGAATGTCCAGATAAGTGTTGAGGATAGATAAATCCAAAATTGGTCTCCACGTGTTCCCTTTCTTTGGTACTAGAAACAGGCGAGAATAAAAACCTAGGCCCACTTCTGACAGAGGAACTGGCTGTATAGCTCCTATTTGAAGAAGTAAAGAAATCTGCTTGTGAGCCTCTTTCCTTTGCCGAGGAGGAACGTCTGGCATGCCTTTGAAAGGAGGCAATGTATGGAAATAGAACTTGTAGCCTCGGTTTATAATGTCCAATACCCATTTGTCCTGGGTGACTAAAAGCCAGTTTTGCTTGAAAAGTGTTAACTTTCCTCCCAAAGGAGCTGCCAGGCAAGAAGAATCTGGCAGCTGAAAATGCAGGTCACTGGGCCTGTTTACGAAAGGACTGGCCCCTGCCCTCACCTGCAGATTGTGCAGGCGAACTCCAAGTTCTAGGCCTGAATGTACTGTGAGCTCTACCCCTGCCATGTCTAGATCTACCCCTAGACTGAGAATCAGAAGAAGGGTACGTCCACCCCTTAGTAGGCCAATTTCTACTAAACTTTGGAGGTTGCACCTGCAAAAAATCTTTAACAGTCTGCATAGACTTAGCCTTGTCTTCCATTTTCTTCAAAACCGACTCCACAGGGGGACCAAACAAAACTTCAGACTGCAAAGGGGCATCCAGAATTCTAGTTTTAACATGCTCGGACAAATTCTGATCCTTAAGCCAGGCGTGCCTACGAAGAACTGAACCAGTGGCAGCCACCCTAGAAGAGGCCTGTACAGCATCAAAACCACACTGCAAAGAATGCTTACCCACCTGTTCAGAAACATGTACTAAATCCTGCAATTCTTTACACTCTATGCCCTCTGCCAAAGCATCCACTTTAGATTTTAGCTGAGAAAGGAGGAAATTCTGATACTTCAACATATGAAACTGGCAATTCAAAGCCCTCATTGCTAAAGTAGAAGAGGTATACACCTTCTTACCCCATCTATCCAAAGCTCTAGCTTCCTTATCTAGAGGAACCGGATTCTTTACAACAGAAGCTCTAACACCCTTAGGCCCCTGACTAATAGTTTCTGGGTCCGCCCTAGGACTCTTATACAGATATTTATGAGCCTCAGGCACCCTATAATACCTGTCCGGTTTGACTGGCGCAGGAGGCAAAGAATCTGGATTAAGGGAAGCCTCCAAGAAAACATCTTGAACAACATCCAAAACAGGAGGTATAGCCAAGGGCCTATGCTGTGGTAAAAACAAGAATTCCCTAAGCCTCTTCCGTGAATCAGAGAAATCCTGTCCTTCCCACTTAAAATGCTCCCTCATGGAATGCAGAGTTTCTGAAAATGAAAAATCCTCTGGAGGAGAAGCAGAAGGAGTGGAATCCTCTGCATCAGAATCCGAATAAGGGAGAAAATCTTGAATATCTTCAGCAGAAGACTCTGAGTCATCTGAGGCCTGATCCAAACTTTCCAACTCTGGCTCCACCCTGGGCCTCTTATCAGGAGGGGGCATAGAACCTCTAATTAAAGTAATCAAATCTTCTGCCATTTTAAGCATGTGCTTTTTAGGCACAGACCCTGAAGTACCTGGAGTGACACCAGAGGAAGGCAAAACAGGCCTGCCCTTAGAAGAAGCCTTAGAAATAGTAGCAGAAGGCCTAACCACCTTAGGCATAGAAGGGAGAACAGTAACCTGAGAGGCCCCTTCAGCTTGACCTGACTCCTGTGAGACCACATCCTGCAAAATCAAAGTTTCCCCCTGAGACTCAACAGAAACTTCAGAAACTTCAGCCGGATCCACCTGTTCCACTGTAGCTTCTACAGGACCGGCGTCCGAAACGGACGAAACATCCTGTCTAGGTTTTAAAGATTTGTCTTTGCGCTTCTTTGTGGAAGCGGGCGTCGGAGGATCCGACGGCATATTATAATTACACCGCTTACCAAAGACTAACCTAGCGCAATCTAACCTTCGTTTTATGGTGCGCTTATTAAACCTAGCACAAAACCGACACCCGACTACGTCGTGCTCAGGTCCCAAACAAGGAATGCAAAGAGAGTGATAATCCCTATACGGTATCTGTTTCCCACAAGAAATACAATTATTCACTTTTTCTGACATCCGGAATTAACTGAGGCAAGAAAAAACAAAAATATTCCCCAACGGGGTACTTAGCCCAACTTGGTTTCGGTCTGAAACTCAGAATACGAAAATTTCAGAACGCCGAACGGCACTTGCAACGCTGCTTCTGCATCGGACCATGCAGCAAAAAAGACTGAGGATATGACGTTGGTCATGCGCTTTTATACCCTGACGGTCTGATGTCAGATCTGAGCGCCCATGACCGACGTCAGCCTTATACTTTGGTATTCGGGCCGACCGAGGACAGCGGACTACCCATATGTAAGGACTGCAGCAATGTGAGATGAAGAACATCTCCTCCTCTGCCTCTGGAGGAAGCAGCTCCACGCGAGCCCTGAAAAGGTCCCTGAGATTTCTGGAACCACATTTTCTTACCACCTCACTGGTTCCTAGAAAATTAACATTGAGGAGTAGAAAACTTGATTTCTAAGGCAGACAGGGTTTTTCCCTACTACTTGCTGTGGGTGAGGGTATCTTTCATTGATGGCCCAAACAAAGAGGAACCATCAAACGGCGCATTAACAAAAGACACAGTGAAGGGTTCCGCAAAGTTGCATAGCCTCATCCATGCATGTCTCCTAAGGGCTATGCCTGAACCAGCTGCTCAAGAAGAACCCTCCAATATATGGGAGATCAGCCTCACTGAAGAATTAACAGAAGAGAGAGTAGCCAGCTGAGGAGAGACCTTCTTGAGGTCCTCTGTCAACATGGTCTCAGTGAGACAGCTTGAAAACCCCTTGGTCAGCTCTCTCTACAAGTGGGCAAAATGTGCCACGTAATTTAATGACCTCAGTGCAAAAGCGGCTGAGGTGTAAATGTGCTTTCCAAATCTGTCCATCACTCTGGACTCCCTGTTTTGCAAGCTCCTTTTTAGTGGCAGCTGCCACAACTATGACATCAACTGGGATTACCTTGCTCCAGTAAAGTCTATTGAAGGAGGGATAAAAACCTATCTGGGCATTTGAGGACGGGTTCAAGTGTGTCCAGTTCCTTCAAGGCATGTCGGGAGACCAGGTCAATAAGTTCATCTACCTGGGGGGGGGCACCCAGACACAGATGAGCTAGTCACGGAGGCCTCCAGAAACACAGATTCCTCAGGAGAAGGAGTTTCGGAGGAACAGCAATCCTTCTGTTTGAGGATTTCCAGGATGTTCCCAAAGAAAACTTCGTCAGGTGGTGATTGGGGGGATTCTTCCCCTTCATCAAAATTGCTGTCCTCCATGAGAGACTCCATAGGAGAGTCTATATGCCTCCTCTTGCATGTTCTCTTGCAAGGTACCTCTTCTGTGAGGTGCTCTGGAGAGGTCTCAGAAGAAAGGAGGAATCCCTCCGGGGAACATGTGTGAAGGCTTTCCTGAGCTGGCTGACCGGTAGGAGCAGAGATGATGGGCTCAGAGCTTGGACCCAATGAGGGGTGAGGGATAGGACTAGAGAGAATAGTTCTTTATGCGGAGAGAAAGCCCTTTCTATTACCTGGAAGGCTGACAAATCCAGGGACCCCCCCCCCCTCCTTGGAGCCAAAGCAGCAGAAGAAGGGAGGTTGGGGCCAACCCCAGATCCAATCAGACCTGAGCTGTCTAGGGCCTAGGCACAGAGGGGAAGGATCCAACAAAGAAGAAACTGAACCTAAACCCTCCAACCCAGCGCTGACTTCTCGGATCAGAGACTTGCTCTGATCCGAAGGCATCATAACATGACTGGTCAGGGATACCGTCAGAGGGGAGGAAGGGAGTTTCCTTGGATCCATCACCAAACCTGTCAGGGATCTTGGATCCTGGGACTATGAAGCCGGGGGTGGGGATCGGTTCGGAGAAGGAAACAGTATCAGGAAACCAGTAAGGAAACTCATAGATCCGGTAGGGGATGGAGCTGGCAGGACCCCCACCTGAACCTGAGACCTATGGAATCTCAGCATTATCCTGTCCATGTCTGCTTCTGTCAAACTCCTAGAGGACCTTGATGAAGTCATGGACAACAACCTAGGGAGCTTTGTTGGCATTTGGAACAACTGGAGAGGCAGAGTCGGAGACAGTGGCTTCAGCACTAATTCTGCTGTACGGCCTCTACTTGTGAGATCCAAGAAAGAAGTGGATGGAAGGGGAGAACTGGTAGTTAGGGCCAAACCAGTCAGATCCGAGACTTTCCTCAATGTCCTTGGAGCCAGCTGAGACGTTATTGGAGAGTTAGGGTGGTGGTGTTTCCTCGGCTCTGAAACCATTTGAGACTGCTTAGAGGGAGTTTGAGCCCCAGTAGGAGTAATCCTTTCAATACAAGTTTGTTTCTATGATCTGAGAGGGCTCTCAGATTAAAGGTTGCACAAATGGTACAAGGAAAGTCAATGTGGGCCACTCCTAAGTAGTATACGCACAGAATCTTACGCCCCACAAAACGTGCACTTTTTGAAACCCATATGTTTCTTTGGTTTCTCCGACATGAAGACAGCAGAAGCAGTAAACCCTAAACGAAAGAAAAAGGGTTTTCAAAAACACTAAGTTCAACTGAGAGATTAAAGACTTGAGCTACAGTAGGCTTTAACCTAACAAAGTCAACACAGATATAAAGAAACAATGTTTTTTCTTTCTTTTATTTTAAATAGACAATATATAAAAATACAAAATTTGTACATATAAAAGTACTCCATAATTCAGTCAAGTACCATGAGTGGTACGAGTGGGAGGCATACAACAGTAAAGACAGAAGCCCTATTGTTTGTGACATGCTGAGGGAGGAGACTCAGTCTAAATGCAATGATATGAAAAAATTACAGACAATGTACAAGAATTATTCAAAATAAAAATAAATAAAAAAGACACTCGTACTCTGTCTTGCAGCTATAGTGGCAAACAAGATCTGAGGAATTAGAGATGGACTAGGGAGGATACAGAAGGGGGAACCTCTTTCCCTTAACCTTTCATTGTCTTTTTTTCATTTTTTTCTCTCTTTAAAAGAAGCTTTTGCCTGAGATTTCTCAGAACGTTTAGAAGCCTAAGAAGCAGAGTCATTGGCTGAATCTTCTACAGTGCCAGGAAGGAGGCCTAAAGGATTAGTTTGCTTTTCCTACCAATAACAGAAAGTGACCCAAAAGATTTATATATCTCACACTGTGCATTGAGATGATCTAGACCCAGAAACACAAGGTACCGGTAGATCATACAAATCCTTGGGAAGATTTTTATGTCTAGACTGAGTACAATTCTTGAAACTTAACCTGAACTTTTTTCCATTTTTATCAAAATCTGTAAAATGCAAGTTTATCACATTTTCTGACAAACACTGCAAACAGTAACAGTAACGGCTAAAGATGCTGAAATAATGACATATGCAGAAAAAAAAACACTTATCTTGTATGTGCAAGACAACCAGTGGAGGATCATGTATGGTGCTAAAATTGGCAAATGAGATCTGAGGTACAAGAGGAGGAGTGCACTGAATCATGGAAGAAGGGGAAGCCTGAACACTGGAGAAGTTCTGCAGTGCAAATTTGCCAGTCTGGATCAACCACAACAGTGGATAACCCAACCATCATGATAGACATAGGTGACAATACAATAATTCAAGGGGTGCTTAATTCTTTATGCCTAATTGCAAAGAACTGCCCGCACTCACCTAGTGGACCCAAGTTCACTATACCCTTATAACTCGGAAAACAAAAATAGTTAATAATCCTATAGAAGGATAACTGAAGAAAACAAAGTTGATTTTTGTTGAATACAAAAATTCATAACATTGGTGCAATTTACTTTTAGTAATTAACATACGTCCTCCAGTGGAGATCTGAAGTTTACCTTGTAACGTTCAATGGGGGGAACATATGCTTTTTGATGGAATCAAATTATGTCCTCACGTTTCAAACAAATTTTCATCTCTGGAACCATAGGGGTTACTAAAGAAATGTAAATGCAAAAACTTCAACACAAACTATTTTTTACAGTGGTAGTATTATTTAGGTTCTATGTCTTAAATTGGATTTTACAAATCACAGCAAATACAGTAACTATTAGGTTTGTAATGTTTTGTAAGCAACTTAATCTCAGCAACCCCTCAGGTTACACATACTGTCACAGCAGCACTTTGTTTATCCAGCTGAGAGCATTCATATGAGGCTAATTAGTTCTGTCTAAGCTATTTGGTTATTGAAACATTCAGGAAAAAAATATGAATTTTATGATAATATAAATAAATGCTATATGAATATCAATTAATATCTCTAACCCCACTAGATAGAGATCAAATATCAATAGAGTTATCTTTGTCATTGTGTAAGCTTTAAGATGAAATCTGTTAATATGTTTATGCAGCATGGATTTATAATTATTAATACAAATATGGACAAGCAATATTTGATGTTGTCTGAAGGTGTCGGGGGGATATAAATGCAAAAGAACACGGAGGCTTCACTCAGCTGTAATGAGTTAAGAGCCAGAAAGTATTAACTAGTGCTGTTATCATTTACAGAACACAGTAACAAGGAACTTGTTATAGAATATGAAACACTTCTCTAGCAGTGAATGATTTTGGCTTTCCTGAAACAGATTTATTGACTCTACTTTGCTTTAGCTGTGTTCTGTACTCTTTATAGAGTGACTGAGATCAGTTAATCTGGTTACCTGTTTACACCCCTGCAGGGTGTTTTCCCTTGCTCTGTGACTGTGCGACCATTGAGTTACTATATTTAAGTAAGGGGTGGGGAGAGCTAGGAAAACTGTCTTTTTACTGGTTAGTAAAATTGCTAAATTACTAGATACTAAAAATTCTGACATGAAAAATTCAGAAAATTTGACTGAAAACCCAATAAAAGGCGTCACAAATGAAGAAAGGAGGAGCAAGAAAACACAAGCTTTTTACTCTCATTTTCAAGGAATTCCAGTCAAAATTCACTAAAGCAGCCAAGGGCCATTTTTCTCCACCTAAACAAAAATGCAACAAAGGAAATTTGTAAAGCCTTTGATTTGCAGTGTATAATGGGACATGGTTGGGTGCTTAACAGCCTAGGAAAGCTTTATATGCTGAACAGTTTGAATCCCTGTGGCATTACTCCTTCTGTCATGGTGGAGGGACGTCTTCTTATCAGATCATAGGAAGTTACTAGGCTATTGGCACGGAGGCCCTTATAAGCCTAGCCAAGACTTTAGCCCATGCATACACAAATCAGCACTTGATGCCCCTATCCAGCAAGGGCATAGGTGGAATCCCACGGATGTATTTTCTATTTCTCATCCAGTTATCCAGATTCCCCTTATAAAGGGGTAAAGAAGTGTTCTGCTTGACGTGGAGAGGGAGTCTATTCCACAAATGGAGGAGTCTCTGGGACACATCTGTCCCGCCAGCAAGTCCTATTGATGTCACAGACCAGGTTGAGGCCACATGTGTGGGTTACTCGAGTGCAGCTTGACTTGCGGATATGCAGCAGTCCCATCAAGGTCCGAGATCATCTTGTATGCCAGAAAGAGGTCACCTCTGAGGAGTCTGTATGAAACAGAGTAGAGGGATAGGGCTTTTAGCCTATCTGTGTATGGAAGATTTTTGAGGCCCTGGATTCTCCTAGTGAGGAACCTCTGTGGTCTTTCCAGCTGCTGCATGGGCTTTACAAGTACATGCTGAATGGGGTGTTGTACTCAATAATGGGCCTTATAAGGAAAGAATACAGGGATGTTACGACTTCCTTGTCCTTGGATGAGATACCCTTACTTATTAGGTGGGCCACGTAGAAAGCTTTCTGTATAACGGAAGCAACATGGTTGTCAAAAATCAGGATGCTATCAATCTGGGTGGTGTCATTAATGTGATAATTTGTTGGGACATCTGTCTCCCCAAAGGGGATGATGATGTATTTTTTTGTATTCAGCTTGAGGCCATGTTTCTGGCACCAGTCATTTGTTTGTGTGCGACCCTCTTGGAGGATGTCCACGTCACTAGGTAAATTGATGACAGCTCCCAACTTGCAGTCATCTGCAAACTTGGTCAGCCATAGCCCACTGGTTTTGGCCTATACATCAGAAAAGTATATCCCAAATAACACAGCCCCCAAGACTGAACCCTGGGGTACACCACTTGATACGGGTCTACTGCTTGAGGTGGCTTCCCCTATTTTGACTAGGTGGGCTCTATCAGTGATCCATTTGGTTACCCATCTGGTAACATATGGACTGATGCCTAGTTGAGGAAGTTTATCTATTATGCCCAAATGGGGAATATTGTCAAAGGCTTTGGCCAGGTCAATGTAGGCAGTGTGCACTGTCTTCCCCTCATCCATGGCTTTGGTGACTGTCTCAAAAAAGTCGACCAAATTTAACAGACATGACCTCCCCTCGATGAACCCAAACTGTGTGGGATCGAGTGTTTGGAAGTTGCCAATGTCCTTGTTAATGAGGTCCATGATAATCCGTTCCATGGCCTTGCAGATCAGGCTAGTTAGGCTGACGGGTCTATAATTTCCTGGATCAGTGGATGCACCACCTTTATGCAAAGGGATGACAGTGGCTGTCCTCCACTCAGCTAGGACAAAACCAGTACTCAGGATTTAGTTGAATAGGGCGCCTAATGGTGCTGCAAGTTCCTGCCTGAGTTCATGAAGGATGCGGCCTGGGATGTTATCAGGTCCCATGGCGGCTATATCTTTTGTCTTTGAGAGAGTAGTGATGACCTGATCCCTAGATATAAGGGGAAGGGGGCAGGTACTGGGAATGTCCTGATTTACTGATGGGAGGACAGAGGGGTGAAATTTTTGCTGAATCTGTCAGCCAGCAAGTTTAATATATCTACGGCATTTGTATATGTGGTGTCCTTGACCACAAGTTATGAACAGATCTGCTACTACCTTTGAGATTACAGACATATGTGAAGAAGCCCTTATGATTGTCTAGTAGATGTGGCCAACTTGGACTCGAAGTTTGCTTTGGAGGATTTCACTAGTGCTCTTATTTGCTCGTTTAGGCTAAGGAGAGATTGCTTCTAATTGGCAATCAGAAATTATGCTACTCTACGTTTTTGTATGTTTAGTATTGCCTGAACCCATTTAACAAGGCTTCTACTACCCTGATGTACTAACTTGGTGGTCTACAAATAACTGGTTGGCCCTTGAACTTCCTTTTATTTGCTTGTTTATGACTCAGGCCTAACGTAATTCCTTTTTTTTTTCAACACACTGTCAAAATAGTACTTCAAACATCCATCTGTCTGGCAAATAATTTCCAAAGGCACCTCTCTTCCAGCTAAAAAAGTTGCAACTCCCTTTTACTCATTTCTTAGTATTCCCATTACTGAAAAATCATGCCCATTTTAGTATGCATTTGTCAAAACATGTGCATTCAACTTGCTGGCCCTCAGAGATGGCTAAGTAAAGACATCAGTGTTCTCAAAACCGTCAGTTATCCAGGCAGATTGGTAGCCCTCTCATTGTACTTAGTCTCTTAAAGACTCTTCTGTGGGGGGGGGGGGGGGGGGGGGCTTTCAAGCCCTGAGAAATCCAGTCTTACTTGGCATCTTATTAATTTGCGAAACATATGGTTCCTCAAGTACCCAGTTTTAAGAACCCACACCTTCACTATCAGATACAACACACTGGTATGACAGACTTGTATTCCAACATATTCCTCACTTCTGAGATAAACTTCCACTAAATAACAAGCAGATTAGCACCCTTGCCACCTTCAGTGTAAAGCTAGAAAACAGGATAAGCAGCTTCAAATACCTCTGCATTCTATCTGGTGTTGCCCCCTCTTGGAGGGAACTTTTGAATATGATCTACTGACTAGGCTTGAATTGGTCTCTTAACTGACTGCCTAGCACATATCTATGAACCTATGAACACATAACTGTACTTTCAATTGTTTATGAAATGTGGGAATCCATTCCTCTCTGTAAAATTTTGGGGAAAAAAATGCCAAATGCTGACTGATGGATGTGGTACACTCAGCAAACCAACCATCAAGAATGGTCTTTGATGGGGGGTTCAAGATGGCTGCACACTGAGCAACAGCTTGTTTTTAGCTGTCCCAGTGTGAAAACAAACTCAGCAGAGAAGGCCAGTAGACTTGTGTTTATGTGTGAATTTCAGTAACTGGCTAGGAAAGTGCACTGCCTGGATACCAGGAATAAAGAAATACAGAAGACCTGGAAAAAACTCAGCTACAAAAAGTGAGGAAGAAACTGACTAGGGAGAGTTCTGCAGCTGTTCACCAAAAACTAATGCAACCTTCAGACATGACTTCCAATAACCTAAAGAATTATATAAGACAACCGCATAAAGACCTGGTTAAAATAAACAAAGCACTGATAGAGTATATTAATACAAGCAACAAAAGGCTGGAACAAATGGAAGAAGCTTTAAACAGATATACAGATGAGATGATAAAGCTGCAAAGATCAGAATAATAAATATGAGACTGCTCAGGAAGAGATGTTTCAAAAAATAATAGAATTAGAGGACAGAGCACATAGGGAAAACTTGAGATTTTCAGCTATACCAGAGAAGCTGGAAGGAACAGACTGCATTAAATTTATGAAAGCACAAATAAGCAACTGGACTGGTATTCCACAGCAGGACTTATTAGTTGAACGGGAACATTGTGTATATATGCTCCAAAATCTAGCTATAAGAAAGCAACCCAGACCGTTAATAGTAAGGATGCAATCCTACCAGCAGAAAGAACTGATTTTATCAAAACTGTGGCAGAAGGACAAAATAATAAAAGTAGGTGACAGCAGAGTGTTTGTGGAGAATGATTACTCAATGTACACCAGGCAAGAGAGAAGTAGATGCATCCCTCTGTTCAGAGAATGCCAAGACGCAGGTGTAAGATTCAAACTGCTATATCCAGGTATCTTCAAGGTATTCTTCCCTGGAGGGACAAAATAATTTTTTGATGACGTGCATGCTAAGGAGGAAATACAAAATTTTGTCCAACAAAAAACTGATCTGTGAAACAGAAGGAGATTCAGCTTCTCACTCCTCTGGTAATAAAGACCACAGAGAAACTGCACCTTTGAAACCTTTTCCAGTATTTCAAAGGAAAATGTTGGGGAGAAGGAAGGGAGCATGAAAGTTGACTAGAAGAATCAAACGTATGTTGGAAAGCAAGCAGAGACAGGATTTGGGTGATGGAGAAGAACAGTAATAAAATCAGTAACAATGTGGGATTACAATGTATTAATTACATTTGTGAAATTTGACAGCACAAGAAAATCTGGAAACATTGGACTTCAAAATGTGTTTGCTGAGTGGGGGATTCAAGTATATGCCTTACTTCATGTCATTAATGTTCAGAAAAATGCTTTTGGGGGGGGGAGAAAACTAACTGTAAGTAAAGAAAACCTTAATAGTATATTCTATATCTGTGTTGCATGGTTTACTTTACGTACTATTTTTGGGTGCAATGGGGATTGTAAACTGGTGTTGTTTTTATTTTTCTCCCCTCTTCTCTTTTTCTTCTTGTGCAGTTTTGAGAAACATAGGCAATGTAATGATTAACCAAAAAAAGGAAAAACTGAGCCTGGTTAAGGGAGCATGTATGGCAGAGTTCAAATTCATTCTTGCATGGAGAAATGACTGACTAAAGACCTTTGTGAGCAAGTAAATAAAAAAAGAATATTGAATATTATAATTGTTTCTGACACTTGCAAATATGTATACTAAGTAGCATTCCTGCAGCTGCTGTTCATGCCTCCATGGAGACAATCTGATAAAGAGAAACTGGAGACAGTCTGGTGGAAGGGGGTTGGCTGAGTGAAAAGAAAAAAAAAGAACAGAGAAATTGACTAGGACATAATGTTCCCTGAAAACAGTCAGGGGTTTTCCCAGGTGTGACAGCTTTAAAGATGATACAAAGCCAGTTAGACTTGAAGTAAAGTTCTCTCCGTTTTTTATGAATGCAGTGGGAATGCTAATATAAACAGGTGCTTTTTTTTCTTGTTTACTCTTCTCTCTTTTTCTTTGTTCAGTTTTGAGAAATCTAGCCACTGCAATGAAAAAAAAATGAGGAGGGGGAGAGCGGAAGGGTCTCCTTAAGAGATTATGACAAAAGAAAAATCAGTGTGCTTTTCCCCATGTTTGCATAGGGAAATGACTGGGTAAAAACCCTAGGCATTATCCAGTAACAATTTTATTACAAAGCATGTACATGAAATAGAATATTGAATATTGTAAGGCTTTTTTCTGATAACAAGGTACCCATAGCAGTTTTGTGTCTGGTTTGCATGTCACTAGAAGACAATTTGACAAAGAAAAATGGCTTAGAGTAAGTGTTTATTGAAAACATTCAAGTGTTTTCTCAACTGGGAGAGTTGTATAGATATAAAAAATCAAATAGCACTTACTAATATCACAGGCTGTACCACGTGTCCTAGCATGACTAACCTTTCTTTTTGGTTAACTTTAGCCTGTCTGTGTAGCTATCAATTTAGAAGTTATGTTCTTATTAGGAAGCATAAACTTCAATATTTGAAGTTGTACATAGTTTTGTGTGTTATTGTAAAGTTCATAGGTTTTAGGGGGGTGTTTGTTCTATGTGACGGCTTTCAGAAAAATAAAATGTTATGCAAGATGTGACATAGGCACAAATGGATATGACATTAAATAACTGTATAAAAGACCA
Source organism: Protopterus annectens (assembly GCF_019279795.1). Lineage (NCBI taxonomy): Eukaryota > Metazoa > Chordata > Ceratodontiformes > Protopteridae > Protopterus > Protopterus annectens. Next base: position 1,047,167,290 of record NC_056739.1, on the reverse strand, counting down.
ATCTGCCGAACAGTATATACATGTAACATAAAAGTTGGAACTAGACATTTAGCAAAAGAGCAGTTATATATAAAAGGTGATGATAATAAATACATAAGAAAATGATGCTTTCTGTAATATCTTTCAATCTGAATGGTTTTATGGATAAATATAAAAAAGAAAGAATATTGAATTATATTAAAAAAATAATAATAAGTTATGTCTTTCCATAACGTTCCATCTGTGTTGTTGATCTTCTTTCATTCATCACTGATAGGTTCAGTTCCGAGCCCTCGGAACCAAGTCGGCCTAATACCAAGCTCGTGCCAGCCAAAAAACTTTTGAGCTAAGCTTTTACCCATAGTGCCCTTCTCCCTGTTACCTCAAATCAAGTTTGCCCAGTATTAGTAAAGCAGAGGCCATTTCTGCATAAATGCCCTAAACTCACCACTTGGACCCAAAATATCCCCCATTTGGAGGGAAAAGGAGGGTGGGAAGCAGGGTTGCCAGACGTCCCTATTTGGGCGGGACTGTCCCGAGATCAGCAGCCTGATCCCGAGTCCTGCCCTGCCGGTTTAAATCCCGGCCAGCCTCTGCTTTGTTTGTTTTTTTTTTTTTTTTTGATTGTCCCGTATACCTGGCATACGGGCCAATCAAAAATTGCTAAACACGGAGCTTCTTGTGTTCCGCATTAAACACGAGAAGCTCCGTGTTTACCTGATTGGCCCATATGCTGGTATACGGGCCAATCAAAAATCGCTAAACACGGAGCTACTTGTGTTGAATGCGGAACTGCAATGCATTAAACACGAGAAGCTCCGTGTTTAGTGCAGAGCTACTGAGTGAGCTCAGTTCTTTAATGTGGAACTCTGTTCCGCATTAAAGACCTTTTTTTTGGTCTTCACTTGCCGTGAGAGACCTTCTTCTTCTTTTTTGTCTCTACCTGGGGTGCTGGAAATCTGGCAACCCTGGTGGGAAGTGATGAATGAAAGAAAATTAACAACACATATGGAACGTTATGGTAACAGACAACTTCTTCATCTGATATTGCTAATCTTCTTTCCATTCATCACTGATGGGACAGAATCACCAGCTACCTTGTGTTTCTTGGGCGGCCCTTATGGAAGAACGTTCCTGAGCACCACTGAGCCAAAGGTAGCTCTCCCTCTGGAGACCACATCCAATCTGTAATAATTACTAAAAGTGGGGGGGTTAAGCCCATGTGCCTGCTGCACAAATATCATCCATAGAGGCTTTCGAATGGAAGGCTACAGAAGTTGCCATAGATCTGGTAGAATGGACTTTAACATTCTGTGGTATAGGCTTTTTTTGCAAGTGAATAGATGTAGTGTATGCAGTCCTTTATCCATTTAGATAGTCACCTTGGAGATGGAATTTCCCATTCTAGATCCAGAGAAGGAAATGAAAAGTTGGTCAGTTTTACGTACTGGTTTGGTTCTGTCTAAACAAAACCTCAGTTGTCTATGTACATCCAAAAAGTGTAAACAGTATTCCCCTTTATTAGAAAAATTTGGTGAAAATAATGGCTAGTCAATCGTCTGATTGATGGAAAAATCTGAATTAACTTTGGGGAGAAAGGATGGGTTTGTCCAGAGTGATGCTCTGTCCTTGTGGAAGATTAAATAGAGCCTTTTAATGCATAATGCATGAAGCTCTGAAATTCATCTGGCTGAAGTGATGGCTACCGGGAACAGGGACTTCCAAGATAAACATTTGCGGTCACACTTTGCTGCACGCTAAAAAGGAGGTTGAGTTAAAGATTAAAGAACTAACGTGAGGTTCAATGGTGCTATAGGTTGCCTGATTGGAGGCCTAATGTGTGAGATCCCTTTAAGAAAGGTTTTGCATAACCGAAGTGAGATAAGGGAAGAATTATCAAGCCCATCATGAAAGTTAGAAATAGCTGCTAAATGTGCTCGTATGGTAGAAGCTGCAGCTCCATCCTCGAAAAATTTTGACAGATATTGTAAGACTTCCATAACTGGAGCAGAGTACAGGTCTAGCCTTCTTTTCTTAGAATAAATAGAGAATTTCTTCCATTTGTCTAGATATAGTTTTCTGGTGGATGGTTTGTGTGAGGCCAGGACAATGTCATGTACAGGTGAGGGAAGGTTATCCTGCCTGGTGACTAACGGAAGTTGAGAAACCAAGCTGTCAGCTTGAGACTGGACAGATTCGGTGACTCAACTCTTGGGGGTGAGAAATCAGGTCTGGAAAAGGGTCCAGAATCCATGGTCAACATAAGAGATGAAGCTGAAGGAAGGGGAACCAAACTTGTCGAGGTCAAAAAAGGGCTATGAGGATCACTATGCATTTCAACTGAATAGCTTTTTTTATGAATTGGGAAATCAAAGGGAGGGGGGGTAGGCATATAGCAGTTCCATGGACCAATCATAAATCAGAGCATCCCTCAGGGACTCCCCCTGTGGGGAAATAGGGAAAAAGAGCTGGGGCATTTGTTGTTTGACAGGGAGGCGAATAGGTCGCAGCAAGGCTGGCCCCAACGGCTGAAAATTTTCACCACTACGTTGGGATTGAGGGACCACTCATTAGACAGGAGAATACATCTGCTGAACTTGTCTGCAATTATGCTGGAATTCCCTGGGATATGCATTGCTATCAGAAAGCTGTGGACTGGAAAAAACATAGACCTACGGCAGACAGGGTCTTACCGTCCTTCTCTCACCTGGCCAGGGTGTCTTTCACCTTGGGGCCAAAAAGGGAAGATGCTTCGATTGGAGCATTCAGGAAGGAAGACTTGAAAGGGTCTGTGAAGTCACAGAGGTGCGCATCCAGGCATGGCGTCTCATAACTATGCCTGAACCCACCGCTCTAGCCGCCCCTTCAGATGCATGTGAGCAACCTCATGGATGAACTGGATATAAATTCCAAGGTTGTGAGCTGTGAGGCAACTTTGTCTCTTACCCAGTCAGACACCTGTCCGGCGAGCATTCCAGAGAGTTCAGAAACCAAGTCTCTTTGGAGCCTCGTAAAATGTGCCAAGTAATTCAGAGACCATATGACAAAAGTCACTGAAGCAAAAACTTGCTTCCCTAATCTGTCCACAGCCTGGGACTCTCAGTTGGTCAGATGAACAGTATGACTTTCTTTGGCAAGATCTTTTTTCGTGGCCGCCACCACCACCATAGCATCAATTGGTAAACCTCTTGACCAAGGTGGGTTTTCCTCAGGGGAGGGATAGTATCTTGTCAGGTCTCCAAGGGATCAACTCAGCAGAATCAGGGTTCGTCCAGGCATGCTGCACCACGAGTTGTACCAGCTCGTCCGCAGGTGGGTTCACCCAAGAGGTAGATGGCCGGGCACGTCAGTTACCTTCTCAGCTTAGTTTTCATTGTGGAATAAGGTAATGTTCATATTTGATTTTTTAGAGAAAATCGGCTTGCTATGCACTCCGTATCTTCTTGTGATCATAGCAAGCCGATGCGTGTCTGTGTGTGAGTGAAGGGTGGGAGTAAAAGAGCGAACATCTGAGACAAATGTTAATGTTTAATAGAATAAACAAAGCCATTTGTTTTCAGTTCCTATATCATTCAGTTTAAGAATAAATCCTGGAACAGAGCCTGAAGTGTATCGCAAGCATTTCAACTGCTAGTGCACTTCAGTAGCGATCGCGCCCCATAATCCTTTGCGCACTCAGTAACCATTACTGTTAAAACACACCTTATCAAGCCCAAAATACTTAGACTTACTGATGGAATTCTCATCTTTCTCTAATTATAACTTTAGTGCCTCAAACCACCTTCACCCCATATGTGTTGCAAAAAGATTTATTCAAGCATTTAAAAAGAGAGCCAAAGCTATGAGCCATGATTGTAAACAGTTACAGTTCTAGGTAGACTAGTTTTCCAAACATATTGAAGCCACTGACACTGCTGCAGCAGTTCTGCATATGAATACGAGCTTGGTCAAAATTGGACTTATGGAAGCCTGATATAGTGAGAATAGTATGTAAAAAGCATTTCAGGTATATGAATGACAGCCCAGGCAAGTATTTTTTATTTTTGACACAACAGTATGTGTCTGTAACACACTAAACAATGGTACATTACATTTAATGTTTCTTCCTTTTCCCACTGTTGTGCAGCCTGCAGTTTTTCTTTAATAAAAGTTAAGGGGTGTGGTGTGTTCAGCTCCCTACAATGCCCAATACAGAATTTCACTTTTAGGATGAAAAGTGCTACAGGGTGTTTAACGGCCCCTACCATTCTGACTCTATTGAGAGTACAAGTGACATCACGCCAGTGAAAGGAGCGAGGGACAGCTTTTTCCTAGTGAGGGAAGATGGCAGTGTATTGTTCGTGGATGTTAGTAGCAAAAAGTTTATTTTGCCTTTACTACTGCTACAAGGCTTAGGAAGAACCGGAGGTGTAGCTGAGCAAAGAAAATGGACATATTTATCTGATGGTGTAGGTGGTATTTGTTTTAATCAGAAACATTTGTTTCATGCGATAAAACTATAAGTAAATGGGGACTTGTTTCATTCTGCCACTGTGATTGTACATTGCTGGTTTATTGCTCTGTCATATTTTTTCTTTGCCCAAATGTATTTTGTGTATGGTAACAGGATACCTTACTGATATATTAAGAAGCTGTCATGGTAAACAACCTTGTTTGTGCAGCATTTAGGGAAGATCTATTGACCATTTGTAGATGATGGCTATTGCCAGCTTCCTCTATCTAACACTGTTAAGGCTTCCTCTTGGAATGGAAGGACTCTTCCCCCACTGCTAGGTTGGAAAATGAATGGTAAAAATAAATTGTATTCATCAGGGTACTGAGAGAGAGGGAGGGAGGTAGTCAAGCAAATGTTGCCAAAATACACACACACACACACACACACACACACACACACACACACACGTAAATAAAATGATATCAATGACTGAACACAACTGATGTTATCTGATATGGCTGACTTTTATGTTTGACTTCCTATACAAGTTAATATCCTTTACCCTTTTATCTTCCTACTGAATATTCTGAACAGTATTTACCAAAATAACCTTGTTTTTTATCCTTTTATTTAGTTGTAACTGTTTTTGCATATTTTCAGTGGGCCGGAGTATTGAGGTATTGATAAATCTGTTTGGTGACTACAGTCTGCTGTGACAGCTTGGGGTTAAATACTTGCTTTTTGAGGAGCCCAAGGTGCTATATATATTGGAATGCTTTTCCTTTCTGCTTCCTGGCTTATGTGGTTTCATGCTTACTGATCCCAGATGATGGCTTTGGTGGCTTCTGTTACTGGTAATCACTGTCCATCTACAATTTAGAAGTGCCCATCTCTCAGTCGCAGTAGCCATATTGTGATGGTTAGCTGCAGGTTACCATTGTGGGCATCTCAGATGACTCTACATTTCCCCCTAAACTGATTGAGTAGGCAGATAATAGTGATGACAGTTATGGGAGTATGCTGCAATATGGTTATATTAGATGGTTGCTGTTGTCCTTCTGTTTGGTGCCGACTTAAATGGTTTTCTTGACAGATTCTGTAGTTTCCATGAGAAGGCAGTCAACACCAGGAATGTGTCGAAAATTTTGCATTAGAGAATAACAGTTTACTCCTCCATGTTTGTTTATTGTGGTATTCAGTGTTGATTAATGTATTTATTAGTTATACCGACTGATGCAAGGGACCTTTTTCAGCCATGACCATGGTCTGCATCATAAATACAATGAGAGAGAAAAACTAGAATAAATTTTGTATTGTTAAGCTAAAGTGCAATAATGCTGTGGTAAAGTCTCTTACATAGCTTCAGGGTTGAGGGTTCAGTCCTGACTACCGGTCACAATGTCTGCGGAGTTTGTGTTCTTTCTGTGTCTGTTAATGATTTTCTCTTTGTAGTTCTACTTTCCTTAAGTTTCCAAAAACTTGCTGGCTGATTGGTTACACTAAAGTGTGTGTGTGTGTGTGTGTGTGTGTGTGTGTGTGTGTGTGTGTGTAAGATATAGGTAGCATACCCCCTCAATTACCCATGTGTTTGCAGAATGTCCAAATTTTTGCCCCATATTTTTTTTTCTCATAAAAACATTTAAGTTGCTAAATAATGGCAGATATTTGAGGTTTAGACTTCATATCCTTTAGAAAAATGCATACTAACACAAATCCTGTTATTCTAGCAATTTTCTAAGTTCATGAGAGAATTATTTATAATCTGTTTCTGTTTCTATTTCTTTTAGACTTTGTCCAGATTTCTTATATTACAAGGCTGAGGTGTTTGTGTGTGTGAGAGACAGTGAAATGCCCTAGTTAGGGTTAGTAATTTGCTTGGGCTAAAGCCCTGTATCTTAGCTATAGGAAACAAGAGCCTGAATCCTCTACCCAAAATAATTAACTGTTGTGCTTAGCAAATGGTATCACTATTGTGTGTTTAGAGTTTTAAACCAGTGTTAGTAGCACGGCCGGTAGCATGCTTTTGTTTTGATGCAGAAGGCTGTGGGTTCTATTCCCACAGCATGTAGATGGATTGCTGTTACTGTGTTGGATTTTAAGATGGTGGGGTGCTTTGTGATCAGTATGACAGTGGTTTCTCTTGGGAGACAGGGTGATAAATCTGCATATTTTGGCTGTAGCTCATTTACATGGGAGTTTTTTTTTTTTTTTTTACTGGTGGATGGAGTGGTAGCGAGGCATATGACCCAAGGGGCAGACTGGCCAGCTTTCGTGGTATTCAAAACAATGGCTGTATGTTTCATTATGCTGCATGTACATGGCAGGAAGTGTGACTGGATGGTCATTTGGGAAATATTTCATTCTAATATTTGTGCACACTTCTACATTTTATTAAAGGGGTCGCTTGGGTGACTTCTTCATTTGCTGGTTGCACACAGTAGGGAGTGCAACTAATGGGTTGTTTGGCAAAACGTTTAATTTTGGTGATTGTGCGTATCTCAACATATTCTTCAAGGGGTCATTTGGGAGAATGTTTCATTTTGGGGCATGTGTATAACATGTACTAATGAAGATATCGGTAGGGAAATTAATTTGTGTATCAGGGAAGTGCTTGTGCATACATGGTCAGAATGTTGAAGTGATCTGTGGGCAAAACAGTTTACTGTGTCATTTTAGCGCTTATGCATGCACAGCACAGATAACTGATTCACTGGCTTACTGCAAGGTGCCATGCCATTTTCTCTTAGCTGATCTATTTGTTAGAAAACTGTAGTACAGATACGGTGCAACAAGCATAGGTTATCTTTAGCTCAGGGTTCAGTGATGGTTATTATAATTTTTGTTTATCTATCCAGCTTTCAAGAAGCATTTATTATCAGATAACAATATGCACATACTGTACTAAGGAAAACTGATGATAAATACATCTGAAGAAATGCTGGAATAATGGATAACAAACAGTGCTATGTGTTACTGTAACCTGAGGGGTGGTTACATGAGATAACTGGAATTACTATTTTTTTTTTTTTACTAAGTCTTACACAGATGAACCAGACAAGTTTGACATTTCTGCTTGTATTACTGCTTATACTCAGTAGTTGCCTGCGTGAGGTAAAGGTTATTACTTGCTGACTACTACCTGCATGCAGCTAACATATATTTTGGGCATTTTTCCACATTTTGTCAGTCATGTGTGGAAATTAGGTGGGAGGAGGAAGGGCTCAGTAGTATCTTAAGTGTTATACTATCTCTACTGAGTTACAATGAGATACTATTTCTACTGAATTACAATGAATGCCCACTCAAAAGGCTATATGCAGCAATTATCAAATTATCACCTGTGTCTGAGCATGCATAACAATGCAGCTCATTATCACATTCACAATAAGTGCAGTTCCACTATAGCACTGAATCGTTATCACTTCAGGTAAAACTCTTAGCAGCTGTCACTGTTTGAGTAGAGGTCGTTATCACATTGAAGAATGCACAAGCCAGAATTAGGTCCATATTTTTGGTTCTCTGTCCCACTGTCTTTGTCAACATTTCTTGCTCTAGAGGTTGGCATTTAGGTATTACCTTATCAATAGAATGCCACTGGGGATAAGAGTGAAGATTTGGATGAGCTAACCAGGTAATGCTATTAATATGCATATATGTGTAGTCTTCCAATACATTTCTCAAACATCAGTAGTAACCTGTTTGCATTTCTTTCCTGTGCAGGTGCACCCACCTTGTGTCAGTGACATGGCTTCACGAGCAGGAAAACGACAAGTGAGAGTGTGGGTGTGTGGCCATTCCTACAGTCACTGGGCTGCCAGCCATGCCTCCAGAAGTGAAAACCACTACAACCTGAGCTTCCCCACATCTAGTGTGAAGGTATATACTGGATTGCAAGATGAGGTATGCATTGGAGAAGACTCCTGCAGTTGTTGGAAGATAAGTGTTCGATCTACCCTGAGCCGGACATTCTTGTGCTGCACATCTGAGGGAATGATGTCATCACTCATCCACTCGGAAGGCTACGGTTTGAAATCGGAACAATTTTTGAACAACTGCAGTTGTGGTGGCCACCAAGTTGGACCAGTATGGTAAGAAACTCTAGTGTTATATTTTATTAACACAGTTGTTACTACTGACAACACAGGAAAAGAACTGCTAGGGAACTTGATACACATGCTGAGTAACACTTAATTTTCTGATTGTCAAAGAACCATCTGTATGCTGTGCACAAGTACAGATAACCGTTTGATTATGAATTGTTATGTAGACTATAGGTTCATACTAGGCTAATTGCCCTTGTGGACCATTTCAAGCCTAGCCATAGCCAATTATCCCATGTGAGAATCAAACCTTGCACCTTGTGTCTGTAAGGTAAACACCTTAACCATTATGACATCCTCCTTGAATTATTTTTCTTACTTGGCAAACAACTGTGGTAGGGAGATGGTGAACATGCTGAGTAAGAACAACTCTTTGAAGAGGGTACCATGCACAGGAGAATGTGAATAACCATCCTGCACACATATCACACTTTAGTTACAATTATGGTTGAGAGAGTTATGATTTATTTTCCTATTAAGCTAAATAACTTTGTCAGGGAACATGTCATCAGGTTAAGTAATACCTATTTTTAAAAGCAGTATTAGTTACAGGATGGAAAAAGAACTGTGTCTGTATGCTGGACAAATGTACAGATAGCCCATTATGTTTAGGACTTCGGTTATGAGAATTATAACATTGTTTTATATTTGGTGAAGAATTTTGTCAGGGAACATGTCAGTATGCTAAGTAGTAGCTCATTTTGAAGACAGTATTAACACTTGCAATATATAAGAAGAACTGTATCTGTATGCTGTACACATGTCTAGATATTTGGGACCATGCTTACGAGAATTATGATTTTTTTTATATTTTGCTAAATAATTATCAGGGAACATGTCATCAGTGTAACTAATACCTCCTTTTGAAGCCAGTATTAGTAGTTCCAGGATGGAAAAATAGGTGTGTATGTATGCGGGCCAACTGTACAGATATCCTATTTTGTTTAGGACTTTGATTATGGAAATTATGATTTTTTTTTTCATATTTTAGTAAATAAGTTTGCTAGGGAGCATGTAATTGTGCCATGTTATACCTCCTTTTGAAGACGGTATTAGTCCTTACAACACGATAAAATAACTGTCTGTATGCTGTACATATATACAGTATCAAAGTTTGTTTAGGTCTTAGGTTATGAAAATTATGAATTTTTTTCATAGTTTGGTAAATAACTTTGCAAGGGAGCATGTCAATGTGCTATTCTGAAGACAGTATTAATAATTACAACATGGTAAAAAACTGCATCTGTATGCTGTACACATGTACAGCTATCAAAGTTTGTTTAGGACTTAGTTTATGGACATTATGATTTTTTTTACATATTTTGCTAAATAACTTTGCAAGGGAGCATGTCAATGTCCCAAGTAATACCTCATTTTGAAGACAGGATTACTCCTTACAACAAGGTAAGAGAATTGTGTTCATATGCTTTACACATACACAGATATCACAGTTTGTTTAGCCATGTAGAATAATGAAAATTATACATTTGTAATATTTCTCATTATTATGCCCATATCTTTGCAAGAGAACATGGTGATGATACAAATGAGGCATAGTTTTGAAGCTGACATTGAGCCACACAATGTGTACACTATGTAGTCTCTGTCTGTTACAGGTGATGAGATATTATGCTTTATTTATCAACTCTGAGAAATCTAATATTAATCATATTTCTGTGAATATCACCATAACAGAGCATCACACAGTAATGGTTAAGGTATCATTTTAAAGCTAACATTCATACAAACAAATTAATTACAAATCGTATGGGTCTACATGGTACATTCACTAAGATATTGTGATTTGTTTTATGAAAAAGGTAAAAAATATGCACAATATCAGCATTCCTTGGCAAATATTTAATAATGACTTACATACACACTATCAGCATTGACACTGTTGGAAAGGTCAGTGTCTACTGAACAACTTTCACATTTATGTTTTTAGTCTAGCTCTTATGATTAAATAGTTATGAACATTTGTTTTCTGTATGGTATTGGTGCAGCGGTAGCGTTGTCGCCTCAAAGCAAAAGGTTCTCCCGTTCGATTCTCGGCTGGAGCGCCATCTGTGTGGAGTCTGCATGTCCTCCCCAGGGTCGAGTAGCATTCGAAAGACATGTGTGAATGGGTGTGCCTTCGTTGAAGGTTGGGCGTTGAGCTGGCACCTCGGCACTGTAAAAATCTACTGCCAATCATTAGTGGACCGGAGTTCCGCTGTGGCGACCCCTAACCGGGAAAAGCTGAAAGAACAACATTACAAATGGATTTTCTGAAAATGAGCTCAGGCTGCATTGTTATTCCTATGGTGGAAGTAAGCAGGCAGCATTTTCTGAGCTGCTGCAGAGTGAATGAGTTAAAAGAGTAGTACCTCTTAGGAATGCTTTACATAGCCTATAGGACATAATGTTGGAGCCCATTTCTCCCACATGGAAATTAGAAATGGCAGCCAGCTGAACCCAGATAGTAGCTGCCGCTGCTCCTTGGTCAAAGATTTCTGTAAGAAATTCGAGAAATTTTGAAATGGGTGCAGTAAAGGGATCAGTCTTGGTTTTGTTTGCCCAACAAGAGAACCTCTTCCATTTACTAGCATAAAGTTTCCTTGTGGTGAGCTTATGGGAGGAAATAAAAATGTGTTGAACTGCCGGAGAAGCCTGGCTAAGACCGGAAGTGAAGAAACCAAGCTGTTAGTTTGAGAGTTTGGATGGAAGGATGGAGAGCACCCGACTGATGCATCAGATCTGGAACTTGGTACAGGATCCAAGACTCCCTCTGCAATGAGGCCAAAGGAATGGGAACCATATCTGATGAGGCCAGTAAGGGGCAATGAGGATTAACTGGCAACCCAATGACTGTACTTTCTGAAGAACCTTGGGGATCAGGGAAAATGGTGGAAAGGCATAAAGCAGTCCCGGGGGCCAATCATGAACAAGTGCGTCTCCGGGTGACTGCCCCGGTGGTAGGACTAGGGCAAAGTAACTGCTGCATTTGTTGTTGGGGGGGGGGCAAACAGATTGCAGCATGGTTGGCCCCATTTGCGAAAAATCAAGTCCGCAACCTCCTGTTTCAGGGACCACTCACGAGGTATCAGAATAGCCCTGCTGAGCTCGTCGGCTATCACACTGGTTTTCCCCGGGATGTGCATTGTAGCCAGAAAGTGGTGGGAAGACATCACCCATTGCCATACTCTCAGAGCCTCTTGACACAAGGGAAAAGACTTGGTTCCTCCCTGTTTGTTGATGTACCATACCACCGACATATTGTCTGTCTGAATTGCTATAGTCCCTGTAGGTAGAGAGTCTTGAAGTGCTTGCAACACCAGAAGCACCACTCTCATCTCTAGGACATTGATGTGCAAGTGGTACTCGTGTTCCTGCCAAATCTCTTGAACATTCTGTCCCAGATAATGCCCCCCACCCTATCTGGGAAGTGTCCGTGGTCACTGTGGCCAAGGGTTGGGGGATTAGAAATGGCTTGCCCATTGACACCAGAAGTGAGTGAAGCCACCATGCTAAGTCCTTCCTGCAAAACTCTGTGATCCAAATCGGATGTGACATTGGTAAATCCTGGAAAGACCACCAAGCAAAAAGGAGCCACTGCAGAATTCTCATGTGCAAGCGCGCCATAGGGTCCAGAGTAATTGCTGCAGCCATCGAAACCAAGACCTTGAGGACAAACCTTGCCTGGACTCTATTGTTTGCCATGAGGACTGAAACCTGACGACGAATGGTTAACACCCTTTCTTGAGGCAGTTTTGCTATCATGGCCCTTGTGTCTAAATCTGCCCCTATAAATGTAATAGAATGACAAAACAACAAGGCAGACTTTTCGTAGTTTATGGTAATGCCTAGTTGTGTATAAGTGTGAATAGTGGAGTCCCGTACCTCAGTCAGTTGATGCTTGGTGGTGACAGTGAGGAGCCAGTCATCTAGATATGGAAACACCTGGAATCCTAGATATCTCAGGTGAGCCGTGACTACTGCCATGCATTTGGTGAACACCCTGGGGGCTATGGTGAGACTAAAGGGCAGAGTTCTGTACTGGTAATGACTGGCTCCCATTCCAAAGCATAGATACCTCCTGGATCTCCTGTCCATTTTTATGTGGTAGTACGCATTCTGGAGATCGATAGAGCACATCCAATTGTCCTAACCCAAAAAGGGAAGAATGGACTGCAGTAGTACCATCTGGAACTTTGTTTTCTTGACTGATTTGTTCAGTTTGCTGAGATCCAAAATGTGCCTCCAGTCCCCTGTCTTTTTTGGAACTAAAATGCACCTTGAGTAAGTGCCGTATTCAATTTGGTCTGCGGGGACTTTTTGAATGGCTCTTTTTTCTAGCAACCTTTGAACTTCTAGGTTTGCTTGATCCCGGAGACTGGGTGGAACATCTGGGACTGACTGTTGTTTTCTTGTAAGAGGTGGCTGGGGGAAGGGAATTTTGTAACCCTTGGGTATTATCGATAGTACCCATGTATCTTCTGTGATTGTTTGTTAGGTACAAGGATAGTGCCCCCAAAAGCCTCCAGAGGCAGACATTTGGGCCTCCTTTCAGGAGTGCTGGAAGGGCCTGCCAGAGAAAGTGTCTGTCAGCCTGATTCTGCCCCCCCCCCCACCGCTGCGAAATCGGTGTCTCCCGTTATTATTTCACCCTCTGCCCCTGGGGGAAAAAAATCTCCACGCGTGTCAGGTGAAACTGCCTGCAATTTCCAGAACCAGATCTTCCCGCTCTTCTGACCTTTGGGGTAAGGTCGAGAGGGAGCAGAAAAACATACTCCCATGGCAGAGAGAGTTTTGCCGTTCCGTTCACACCTGGTAAGAGTCTCTTTTACTTAAGGCCCGAACAGCAACGAGCCATCAAAGGGGTGCTGGTAAAGGAGGACTTGAAGGGTTCTACAAATTGACAGAGGTGCATCCAGGAGTGTCTACGCAAGGCAACTTCTGTACCTGCTGCCCTACTTGCTCCATCTGCGGCATAAGAGATAAGCCGCATGGAGGAGTTAACTACAGAAGTCAAGGTCACAAGCTGTGATGCCACCTTGCCCGCAGCTCCTTCAGCTGTAGGGTGTCTCCCAACTCCTTTAGGAGATCCCTCTGAAGGTGTGTATAGTGGGACAAATAATTCAGTGACCTAAGGGTAAAGGCTGCTGAAGAAAATATACGCTTCCCATACCTGTCCATCATACGGGACTCTTTGCTCGGTGGATGCACAAGAAGAAGTTGTTTCCGCTAGTTCTTTCTTGGTGGCTGCTGATACCACTATAGCATCAACAGGCACACCCTTTGATAGAAAAAGCTTATCATCTGGAGCAGTTATGAATTTATTGGGCCTCCTCGGAACTGGTTCCATAGTCCCTGGAGAGCTCCACACCTTCTGACTCACTAGGGCCAGGAGCGGTTCGAAAGGTGGAGTTACCCAAGAGGTGGGGAGTCGGAACCAAATGCAACCAGGTACACAGACTCATCCTCAGAAGGGGCAAGGGATTTCCAGCCACCCCTCTAAGTATTTCCAGGATGTCTGAAAAAGAGGCATCCTTGGGGGGACCGTGGGGACCCTTTTGGGTCCTCCAAGTCCGTGTCTGAAGTGAGGGACTCAGGGGAGTCCAAATGCTTCCTTTTGCATTTTCTCTTCCGAGGGACCTCCTCTGAGAGGTGCTCTGGGGAGATTTCGGAAGAGGGGGAGTTCCCTACTCTTGGGGGGCAGCGAGGTTCTGAGGCAGACACCATCACCGAAGGAGAAGGAGCTAATGGAGCTGAGGGTGGAGCAGTCTCAGAGGACAGCATGCTCATCACCACAGAGGCACCATGTTCCTGGCCTGAAAGAGTCCCCAGCTCTGAAGAGACCAGGGATCTCCTCCAAACTGAGGGCAATGGCTCAGAGGCTGATGTAGAAGCAGAGCTCAGCTGCGCTATCCGAGGGGAAGACCGGGGTCGGACAAGAGTCTGATGCCACCTCCCCCCTCGGAGCCAACGAACGAGTATCGGCCCCTGGATCCCTCGATAGACTGAGATAACGAGGAGATCGGAGCAGTAGTCGGAACACAGAGACAGGTGGTAGTCATAACAGACGGTTCCACCACGACTTCCATGCACTCCGGCTCGGAACTCAAGGGAGTCGGAGGAGGAATCGATAATGGTGTGGGTTAGACTATTGGCACCACTTCCTTCTGTGCCAGGCTCGATAACAATTTAGCTAATGCCAGTGTCTTGAGAAGCCTCTCCACATCATCATTTGAAAGACTCCTGGATGACCAAGAGGAATGGGTGGAAGACAGATAACTGCTTGCCACAGATTGTAGAAGCGGAGACTGTGAAACAGATTGAACCGGTTCCAGAGAGGGAGACCTGGTTCTCTTGTGAGTCCTGACTGGCTCCGAGACTACTGATGGAGCCGCTGGAGAAGGAGCTTTGTAGGAACCAACACTCGGATCCGACAAACTTGAAGTTTTGTTCTTTGCTTTGGATGGCTCTGAAATCGAGGCCAACGAGGACGATGGCATAACGGACTTGTCCTGTTTTCTGACTGGCTGCGTACCCTCAGATGAAGCATCAAAGGGGCTCTTCAATAAGCCTCGCAGTATCAACTTATTTTTTCTCTCTTGCAGGACCCAAGAACTAAAGGCAAAACATATAGAGCACGAGTCCTGCTGGAGGACAGCCCCTAAGCAATAAATGCAACTCATGTACCTGTCCTTAAGGAACATGTTTTGGCAACACAAGTCACACTTTTTAAAACCCGAAGGTTTTGTCTCTCTGGTGGAATCCTTAGACATGCTATCAGCTAAGTACACCAAGAAAAAGGACAGCAACAATAACACTGCTGCTATCACTATAAACTATAACTATAATTTTAACTTTTTTTTGTTTTTTTTTTTTTTTTTAAAAGAAAGAGGAAGGATGGAAGGGGAAGCGCCTAAACTAAAAACGGCCAACTCCCCCAACCAAGGACAGCCTCTAACTTAAACGTTTGGTCCTGTAAAGGTAAAGAAAACAGCTCTAACTAAAACACAGGGCTGAAAGGACAAGAACCCTCTACTATAAAAAAAAGGGTTCACAAGGACAAGGAAGGCCTAAAGAAAAACGACGGCCACAATAATCACAAAAACAGCAGCAGAAAGGTATGAAAAGGCGCTAACCTAAGGAGAAAACACTCTAACACATTGTAAATGTCAGAAACCTAACACTATCTTGTCTAAAGTTAGAAATTAGTAAAAAAAGAAGAAAAAACACTTAGCCTGAGCCAGTATGAGCAATCACGACGCTGCAAGTGACAAACGAGATCTGGGTAACTATGGCTAGGCATGTTGGGATAGGGGCTAGCCTTGAGCCAGTAAAAGCTCTCGAGCTATAGTATACAGCCGAGTTGGAGCAGAGAATCGGCTCCAAATCCAAATAGCAATAACGAAGGCGAGATAGGGACAACATAACATTAAAAGACTCAGAAATCCAAGGAAATAATTAGGATGGTGGCCAGGAAAAGCTGTCTCTGTTTGACGATGATATTACTTTATATATGACAAAACCAGAAGGGGACACTGCAGTGTTGTGGAACATTTTAAGATCGTTTCAAATCTTCTCGGGATACAAAATGAATGAAGCTAAAACAAAGGCAGTAGCGGTAAATTATGGACTCACACATGAATTGGTCCAACAATATCCATATTTATGGGGACATGATAAAATAAAGTATTTAGAAGTATGGATTAGAAATTACACTGTGGTGACAGCTAAGGATGTGTGAGAAGAGACTAAACAGAAGATAATACAAAATTGAGAAATTAAAGTTTTGTTATATGGATAGGGATACTAAGATACAAGCCATTAAAATGTTTAGGTCAGGCATACGTTAATCAACTGGAGGAGAAGTTGTGAATAGCAATTAAAAAAGAGTTGAAAGACTATCTGGGGAAGGGAAGACAGCAAGGGTCAAATCGGATAAGATGATTCTACTAATAGAACAAGGTGGACTAGGATTACCTTATTTGAGGGTGTATTTTTGAGCAGCACACTTAAGGCTCTTATACATATCACAAGCAGAAAACTATAATTCAATGTGGAAAGGAATGATGCTGCCATAGGGAGGAAGATCAAGAAATAAGGAGAGATTGGGATTTTGGCAGCAGACTCTTAAGGAGAACAACCAAAATCATACAGAGTATTATATTCATAAAATAGCAGGGAGTATTTTTAAGAACCAAACCAGCAGAAAATGGAGAAAATAGATTTTGACGATAGGGATGACTGCAAGTAAGGGTAGAGAGAATAGACAAGAGAGGGCTGGAATTTAATGGAGAAAACTGGCAAAGGCAAGGTACTGGGAACAAATGACTAGAAAGGGAAAGGTAACAGAATGAGAAGAGGCCAAGAGTTTATTTGGACTGCAGGTTAGAGATTGCCTTCCCTATCAAGGACTAATATCAGAGTACAGTCAAAGAAAAAGAAATAGGGTGTTCCTAAATGAAAGACCAACACTGGTAGAGTTTTTAATAAAATCTAGAACAGAAACTGTTATTAAAATGGAATAATTAGTAAAGCATATAAAATATTGAATGATAATTATAAGAATCAATCAGAGGAGCTTAGAAATGATTGGGAAGAGAAACAATGGGAGGATATATGTGTATCTCCCAAATATGCAACAAAGTCTAGACGATTTAGGATCTTTGCCTGGAAGTATTAACACAGGTATTTTTATATCCCAAGTAGACTCCAAAGAACTTTTCCTCAGGTGGATAGCATATGTTGGAGGTGTGATGGACAAGAGAGGTAGATGGGAACATATTTTTAGGAAGTGTGATGAGCTGGCAGACTTTTGGGATTCCCTGAGGACCGCTCTGTCGGAGATGCTGGGTGTGCAGATTGGCTGACTAGGGAGATGATTTTTTTTTTTAGTTATGCTACAGAATCCGAATTGCCTAGACATAGTAAAGTCTTGCTGATTCTAATTATGGTGGCTACCAAAAAAGCAATTACTAGAAAATGGAAATCAAAGTCTAGACCAACTTTACTAGAAGTAGTGAATATAGCGACAGAGATAAAACAACTGGAATTGGGATCTTTAGAATAGGGAAGGAGCAAACTACATAGGAAAAAATAGGAATTGTGGGAAAAATATATGCAGAGCAAGAACAAGGTTTATGAGGCAGGATTTGAATGAGCCATATAATGCTTAACTGACAATGACTGGATGGCTTATAAGTGATGTATAATGTTCACAACTACAGTTGTTTCAGTGATGTCCATGATGTAAACTGTTTGCAACTAAAGTGATATCACTTTGTATGTTTTTCATTTATATAAATGTGCGATTGCCTTTGTCATATGTGTAAATTTAATAAATATGTCTGACGAAAGATTAGTCCTTAAAATGATTCATACTGCACGGAAAATAAGAATATTTATCCACAGAAGAGATATAATAATTAATAACAATTTCCTCCAACAGACAACTTTCATGTCCACTCAGGCAGCTGATTCAATATGACCACAGACAAACATGAAAGTGAAACTTAATTGATGAGAATTCTTATTTGTAGACTGGAGAGCCACTTTAGGAACTGCTTAGGCAGCCTTTGCAGTGCCAAAGTTTTCCACCCACCAGGTCTTGACAGAATGAGATGGTTGAACCAAACACTAAGACCATGGCACAACTGATGTCACAGATGAACAGGTGATATAACTGAGTCTCGTACTTGCTATCAAAAACACATGCATCTATTTCCATTTCTGTAAACCTAATGAAATTAAACTGAACTCAATACAATCAAGAAATATGGAAAATTTTTTGTGTTTTTTCCACAGCATTTTTCAGAGTAGGGAGGACCCCATACATCACCTCTCAGTTTATTAATCTAAGTGATGCGTACATAACTTCTTTATCTAATGTTGTCAATTTTCATTCATTCTTCAGCAAATGGGATAGAATCCCCAGCAATCTGAATCCCTGGTATAACTCTATGGAAGGATATTCCTGAGCACTGTTGAGCCAAAGGCTGCCCTTTCCCTCAAGACCAGATACAATTTCTAATGAGTACTAAAGGTATGAGGATTAGCCCAAGTTGCAGCTGCATAGAAATTGTCCATGGAAGCCCTGGATAAAAATAATGATGTTGTTGCAAGGAACCTGGTTAAATGGGCTGTGAAAGGGTTGGCAAACACAAACCCAACTGGTTATAAATGAAGGATATGTAATCAACCATTTGGCTAAAGTTACTTTTGCAGCTGGCTTCCCTAATTCTGATTCCTCAAAAGAAACAACTGATCTGTTTTCCTGAAATTCTTTGTCCCATGCAAATAGAAACATAACTGATCTGTGAACGTCCAACAAGTGTAACATGTATTTCCCTTGTTTGTAAAATGTGGAAAGAAAACTGGAAGATTAATGGACTGACTGATGCTGGATTCTGACCCCACCTTAGGAAGAAAGGAAGGGTTGGGTTCACAGTGCTATGCTACCTCTATGGAATATTAAATAAGGAGGCTTAGAGGACAAGGCTTGGAGTTCATAAAGTCTTCAAGCAGAGGTTATAGCTAGCAAAAAGTTTTGCAGGTGAAAAACTTTACTTCACATTTTACTGCAAAACTAAATTTAAATCCCATGGTGGAGTTGGATATTTAAGAGATGGTCTCAGAAGAAGAGTACCCCTGATAAAAGCCTTATAAAGTTTTTGAGGAAGCTAATGTGGAAATGTTAACTCCTATATTAGAATTAAAAATGGCAGCTAGTTGCACTTTAACAGTTAAGGAACTATCTCCTTCATTAAAAGATTACAGACAGAAACTCAAGAACATTATGTATGGGAGCAGAAAAAGGGTTAGTGTGTTTTTGCTGCACCCAAAAAACAATTTTTTTCCATTTACTTCTGTCAATCTTCCTAATGGAAGCTCTATGGGAAGATAAAAGTATATGATGGACAGGAAAGGAAAGTCTATCAATGTATGTAAGTGGAAAAACAATGTGTTCAGCTTTAGAAATGTCTAGGTGAATCATGTCTATCGGGTGAGACAGAAGGTCTGGAACTGGATCCAGAATCCATGGAAGGTAAACTAGATGAGGCCAAAGAAAGGGGAGTCAAATCTGACAAAGCCAATAAGGGGCAATGAGTATGACTTTGCTCTTCAAGTGGGATACTTTCTGGAGACATTTAGGAATTAAGGGGGTTGGGGGATACACATAGAGAACACCAGGAGGCCAACTGTGAAGGAAAGTGTCTCTCTCTGATTTTCCCCAGTGGGGGGATCAGGGCAAAGAACCTGATGCACTTGTTAAGGGGAGATGCAGAGAGAGTGCAGCAAGGTTGACCCCTACTGACAGAATATCTTTCCTGTAACTATCATGTTGAGAGACCACTCATGAGGTAGCAAAATGGACCTGCTCAACTTGTCTGCTATCGCACTGAATTTCCACAGAATGCGCACTGCTAGCATAAATTAATTGGATGAGATCACCCACTGCCACAGCCTCAGAGCTTCTTGACACAAGGGGGTAAGATCTAGTCCCTCCTTCTTTGTTGATGTACCACACCACTGAGATATTGTCCATGTGATCACAATAGTCCTGGAAGAGAGAGAGTCTTGAAAGGCCTGCAATGCTAAGAGTACTCCTCTCATTTCCAGGACACTAATATGCGTGTTGGCCTCTCCGAGGGACCATGTACATTGGACAGTATTACCCAATAAGTGATCCCCCCCCCACCCAATCTGGGAAGCATCCGTGGTCACCAACGTTTTGGGCTGAGTAAAATGAAGGGATGGCTTTGTAATACCTGATCTGATCGAATCCACCATGAAGGGTACTTTTTGCATGCCTAAGTTATCCTGATCTGGATGGACGTAGGTTGATGTGGAATGGACCAGTGGGTTGCTAAGGACCATTAAATAATTCTCACTTGGTATCTTGCTAGTGGAACTAGAAGTACTGCAGCAAACACTGACCCAAAGTCTTGCAGAATTAATTCAGCATATACAGAAGAATTCTGAATTATCTTTTTGACTTGAAATTGAATAGCTTGTTCCCTTGGTAAGGGAAGGGAGGCTGTCACTGACACCGTGTGGCCCCTATGAACTCTATTGTCTGAGATGGTTCTAATTGAGACTTGTGGTTGATGGTAATTCCTAGATGAGAGCAAATCTGGAGTACATAGTCTCAAACTTTTATCAGAAGCTGCCAAACACCCAAAATCCCTGCAGCCTAAAGTGAGCTGCTACTACTGCCATGCATTTGGTGAACTCCCTGGGAGATGCAGTGCTCTGAATTGGTAATGGTTGGCTCCCAGCCAGAAGCATAGCTATCTCCTGGATTGTCTGTTCATTTTATGTAATAGTACCCATCCTGAAGACTTACTGAGCACATACAGTCACATCCTTGTGCAGGAAAGGCAAAATGGACTAAAATGTGATCATCCGTAACTTTGTATACCAAACAGAATTTTTAAGATTGTTGAGATCCAAAATTTGTCTCCAGTCCCCTGTTTTCTTTGAAACTAAAAAGAATCTTGAGTTTGTTCCAGATTCATTCTGGTCTGGGGGGACCTCGTGGATGACTCTTTCTAGCAGCTTTTTTTATTTCCAGAGCTGCTGCTTTCTTCTGTCTGGGTGAAACATCAGGAATTTTGTTTAATGTTGAAGGAAGGGGTAGGGAAAAGGGAATAATAGAACCTCTGGAAATAATCTGCTGTACCCATATATCTTTTGTAATGTACAGCCAAGCTCTCTGGTGCAGGGATATATGAACCCAGACTGCCTCAAGAGGTGGCAAATCAGGCCTCCCTTCAGAAACGATGATAGGGTCTTGTCAGAAAAGGAATCCCTAGACCCCTGGTTCTTCGAGCTTCCTCTGTTGCATGGGCAGTGTCTCCATTTAGAGTCCCCCCTCTACCACTGGGTGATCTATCTCCACATGGATCTTGGAAAGGACCCAGGGACTTTCTGACCACATTTTTCAACCACCTCGTTGATTCAGGGAGAAGGTTCTTTGAGGGGTCAAAAAACGTATGTGCACTGCAGGCAGGGTCTTACAGTCTTGCTCTCACCTGAAGTACGTGTCTTTTACCTTGGGGCCAGGCAAAGAACTTCCATCAAAAGGTGAATTAATGAAAGAGGACTTAAAGGACTCAACAAAATCACACAAGTGCATCCAGGCATGCCTCCTAATGGAAATGCCTGAACTCCTCGCCCTTGAGGTACATTGAGCTGTATGTGAAACGAGTCTCATGGACGAAATTTGTGAACGACTGTAGGGTAGCCAACTGTGAGGCAATAGAGTTCTCTCTGCCTCGGAAGTACTGGTCCCAGAAAGGGATTTTGGGAGTTCACTAGACTGCAGGGAGATTTGATTAAAGAAGTGTTACAAATAATTCAGCAACCTGAGTGCAAAAGTCACTGAAGCATATACATGCTTCCCAAATCTGTCCAATGCCCTGGACTCCCTGTAAGGGGAATGGACAGATGAACTTTGTTCCGCAATTTCTTTCTTCATGGCCACCGCTATCATCATGGCATCTACTGGTACCCCCCTCTTGCTCCAAAACTCTCTTCTTTTTGGTGGTGCCAGGATCCTGTCTGGTCTGTTGGGGATTGACTCAACAGAGCCAGGTTCCCTCCACTCCCACCTACAGATCAAATCAATGAGCTCAGCAGGTGGAGTCACCCAAGTGGTAGATGGGCCAGACCAAAAGCCTTCCAGAGATACTAATTCCTCCTGGGAAGGATTATCGGTAGCCCAACCAACTCTTTGAGGATTTCCAGGATGTCTCCAAAGAAGACATCATCAGGTGGTGATCTTGGGAACCCTGCCCCCACATCAAAATTGGTATTGTCAGTGACCAACTCTTAAGAAGAGTCTAACTGCCTCTTCTTCCACTTTCTCTTACTAGGGACTTCTTCAGTAGGATGTTCTGGAGAAGTATCGGAAGAAATAAGTATTCCCTGCTGGGTAGACTGGAGACTTTGGGATGACTGTCCCTGTGGAGTAGAGTGTTGAGGCTCAAGGTGCAAAGACATATGAGATCCAAAGAGCAGATCTGAAGGAAGGTGGAACTAGCCATCCTCCAGATGCAGAGAACACTCTCTTCACCATCTCAAAGGCAGAGTGCTCCAAGGAGGAGGTGGCCAATGCAACCGGGAAGACATGCTTCTGGACCATCCACTCCCTGTGACCAGAAGGCAATCCACCCAAGGTAAAAGTTGGGGCTGAGCTGTCCAATGCTGAGGCTCCAAGGGGCAGAGATGGCTCTAAACTTCGGAGTCAACTCTAACCACCTTGGATCTGATGACGATGCCTTGGCTGAGAGACTCATCCAACTCTGACATGCTCAGAGTCAGTGCACTCAGAGAATGTATCCGAGCCGAAGATACAGCAATCTTTGGATATGACATGGGTAGTCCTGGAACACTCGTATCCAAGGGCTCTGAAACCACGGGTCTAATCTGAGAAGGAGCCAAGATGGGCGGTGTAGTACTAGTAATGGCCTCCAGACCCTATGGGTAGGAGCAGGGAGAACTCCCATCTCTGCCGAGTAACCTTCCTCATCATCCTATCCACATCAGCTTCTGTCAGGCTCCTGGAGGAATGAGAAAACATGGCCACTGAAGGGGACCTGGAATGTCAGAGTCTCTCCAAAAAAGTGGATGGCACTTGGGAAGGGACCAGGTCCAAAGAGGATGTATACTTAGTTTGAGGTAAATGTTTAAGACCCGAGGCTATTGGATCTGAAGAAGCCAATCAGGCATCAGATGCTGATGGAGGATGGATCCAAAGATTGTCTTTGGATCTGACATTTTTGAAACTTTGTGAGCAGGCTTCATGGTCATATCGGAGGAGAGTGGAGGATCCAGACGGATCAGACAGCCATTTCCTGTGCTCTGTGTCACGCTTGGAGGATTTAGCTCCAGATAGTGATTCTGAGAAGGTCACAGGGAGAAGACCCTTCAGAATGAGCTTATTCTTGCAGTCTACTAAAGCACTGGGGTTAAACACTTTGCAGATCTCACAGTCAACTTTTAAATGAACACAGCCCAAACAACAGACACACACACCAGAAAGTGAAATCTTGTACGCACACTGCTTACACTTCTTAAATTTTGCCAGAAGGCATTTCAGCCATCTTAACTAAATATTCAATATACAAGATAAAGAAACTTTTTTTAAAGAAAAAAGAAAAAGAAAGGGGAGAAGAAATTACCAACAATGACAACTGAGAGGAAGGGGGAAAGTAAATACAAACAATGGTAGATTAGAAATACACTAAAATAGTGGGGGATAAGGGAGGATATACAGAAAATAATTTGCACAAAGCAAGGATAGAAAAATATAAGCTAACTATTTTATTCACTTAAATGACTAACGCTTGAGAGCTCACAGCAACCTCGTCTGTACACAAAGGTGGCAAATGAGATATGGGGTATGTTAGGGTACTAGAGCATTACGGGTAAGGGAGCAGCAGACCAGAGGGTTGGATCCTAACCCATTTGTTGAGGAATGAATGAAAACCGACACCAGATCATCCATTAGTGTAGCTCAGTTGCATACTTCAGCCAAGGGAGTATATGTCACTGTGGGGAAAGTAATATTTGGGATTAGTTTTGGCTCTTCCAAGACCTTCAACCCAAATGATGTGATAAAAAATTCAGATCTTACAGATCACAATACCTTGAAATAGCTACGCATGGCCAGTGAGCAAAACAATCTTCTTAGATGGAGAGTGGGATTGCAGTCACACAATACAATAATCCAGCAAGGAAAGATGGCAGTAATGGAAATAGAGATTTTGCCAAAGTAGACAACCAAGTGTTGTAGCTAAGGCATACATTTTCAACCTAAGCTATGCTTCTTGGGAGGGATCTCAAGTCAAGACTCTGAGACCTAGAAAGTGTGTGTGGGGGGATGCAAAACAGCTGCACATAAAACAGTAGCAGTGCTTTCAGTAAAATTTCAGCCATTATGCAAAATGTGAGAACAGCTGTAAATGCCTTTTTTTCAGAAGAAATGCACCAGTGTTCCTCTGCTATGCTCTCATATGGCACAGCACTTGGTGAACAATGTTGTCAGTAGTACAGTTTGCAAGGCTGTCCTTGACATATTCCAGAAAAGCAAAAGTTATTTAAGTAAACTTACCATAACAGCAGATGTTTGAATGATCACTGTGGCAGTAGCCTTATCTATATGGATTATATCCTGCCAAGCAAATAACAGCTGGCCAGCTTCCAAAGCTTCAGGATACCTTCCATGTACTCAAACTGTCTGCCAGCTCTGGCTGAACTTATGAGCTGACTAAAAAGTTTGGGCTGCAAGCCCTTCAGAGCTTTCATGCCAACAGAAAGAGGAAGGCTGAGCGTTGAAACAGCAATTCTAGGAACAAACAATAAATTCAACACCCTGGTATAAACACACCAGAAAACAAAGGGGGTAGAGGGAGGGAGGGGCTACTGGAGCAGTGATCATATGAGCATCTGTTATGTTGTTTACTTGCTCGACTGTACTATGTTCACTACGCTGATCACTGCTGCAGTAGCTTTAGCAATACATTAACCCAGCTTAGTAAATTTGGGAGGTAGAAAGAGAAGGGCCAGAAGGCCCTGGAAAATGGTCCTAGCAAAGCCTGATATAAGCCTAAAGAAAGAATAAAGCTCATAATGCTTTTTAAAGGTAACTACAGAGGACCAATTTGCTGCATATATAATTCAGCCCTTTCCAAAAATCCATAGACGAACCCAAGGCTATAGTAGAATGGACCTTGACTCTACCTGGAATAGTTTTGTTGTGGTGAGCATAATAAAATACAATAGCTTGAGACAATAATTTGGAAACAGTTTGCTTTAGCACAGGATGTTCCATCCTCTTACCTTCATGAGAAATGAAAACTGATGTGAAGATCTGAAAGATTTAGTTCTGTCAAGATGGTACCAATGTTGATTGTGGACATCCAAGGTATGCAGTATCCATTCTTTCTAATTTTTAGGTTCAGGAAAGAAACCGGGGAAATGGATAGTTTGGCTTAATGTAATTTCAGACACCCCTTTAGGCAATCAAGAAGGATAAGTTCTCAAAGAAAGCCCTTCTCTGTGGAAAATGATGGGTTGACTATGAGAACTTGCAATCGAAATATCCTTCTTGCAGAGAACAAAGCAATCAGTAAAATTGTTTGTCATATTAAGACCCTCAAGTCATCCAGGTTAGCTGGTTCAGATGGGGCAAATATTAATTTCTTTAACACAAAATTAAAATTTCATGGAGCAGGCACCTGTTTTCTTTAAGGCCTCTTATGCAAAACCCCTTTCAAAAACATTTTGACATAAAAATGCAGTGAAAAGGAGGATCCATGGGCAGACATGCTGAAATGGCAGATAAATGAACATTAAGAAAGGAATAAGAAAGGTCACAGGATGGAAACTTGCACAAATATTATAAAACCAGAGAACTAAGCCTGAATGTGTGCTGATTATGTTGCTTGCACCAACTAGAAAAAAAACTTTCCATTTGCTAACATATGATTTTTTATTAGTAGGCTTTCTTGTTTCCATTAGTACCTGTTGCACATCCTCAGTAAAAAGGAGCTTAAAAGGAATTAAGACCCTACCAGCCAGGCAGTCAACTGAAGTCGGGGAATATCAAGCACAACCGATCTTGAGTGAGTAGATCCATTCTGTGAGGAAATTTGTGGTAACTGCCCCTGGTCATTCCCAAAAGAAAAGAGAACAACTGTTGCCTATGCCACAATGGTCTTGGGCGATTCCATTTGAAACTTCAGAAGTACCCTGGGTAACAGTGTAATGGATGAAAAACCATACAGGAAAATACCAGTCCATGGAAAACAAAAGACATCAGTCTTCTAGCAGACAGTCCCGGAGAAGAATCTTGCCAGCTGCTTGTTCAGAGAGGAGGTAAATAGGTCCACTTGAGAAATTCCCCATAGATCAATTAAATCTTGGAATTCCCCCTGATTTAACTTCCATTTGTGAGGGTGACTGCCTTTGTCCTGCTCAGTTAGTCTGCTACACAATTTTGCTCTGAGAGAATGTAGGATGCCTGTAGAATGAGATTGTATTGTGAAGTTATTACCCAATCTAACATTGCTAGTCTACAAAGGGGTATGACATGGTCTCTCACTTGCTTATTGCTGTACCACGTGACTGTGGTATTCTCTGTAAAAACTATAACAGATCCCAACAACTAAGTTGATTCAGAATGTTGAGTGTCTTGATCAGTGCAAGCATCTCCTTTTATATTTTTGTGTGTGCATCTCTCCTAGGTGCCCCACACATGCCTTGCACTTACTGATCCTGAAGCTTCTTTCTAAGCAAAGACCAAAGCATCTGTGGTTACTGACTGCTTTGGAGCATGGTGGGAGAAGGGGAAAAAAGTTATGTTCTTATCATAACATTCCATCTGTGTCGGCGATCTTCATTCATTTTTGTTGAATAGGACTCTGTTCCAACCCCTCGGAACCGGCTCAGCCGTTATTACAACTCAGCCAGCACCAAAAATAAAAAAAACCTCTCGAGCTAAGATTCTACCCATAATGCCCCTCTATACATTACCTCAGATGGAGTTTGCAGCCAAAGTACAGAAAGATAAGAGAAAACCTGTATAAGGTGAAACCTACAAACCTCCCAAAACATATGTCCAAACCTCCAGAAGTCCTTAGGAGGGGGTAGGAGGGTGGGATGTCAAGAATGAATGAAGATCAACAACACAGATGGAACTTTATGGTAAGAACATAACTTCTTTACCTGATGTTGTCAATCTTCGTTCATTCTTGACGAATGGGACAGAGTCACTAGCTATTTTAGGTCCTGGATGGCCCTAAGGCAGGATATTCCTAAGCACCATAGAGTCAAAGGATGCTCTTCTCCTGGAGGCCATATCTAATTTGTAATGAGTGATAAAGTAATGTGGAGTGGCCCATGTTCCAGCTGCACGTATTTCATACATGGAAGCCTTGGAGTGAAAAACAACTGAAGTGGATACAGATCTGGTGGAATGTGCTTTACTAGGCGCAGGCAACCTGAGGTTATTATGATTGTAAATGAAAGTAACACAATCCCTAAGCCATTTTGAAAAGGTAACTTTTTATACTGGTTTACCCAAAGTTGAACCTGAAAAGGATACAAATAATTGATCTGATTTTCTAAAAGATTTGGTTCCGTCCAGATAGAAATACAACTGTCTGTGAACACCCAGCAGCTGCAAGCAGTATTCACCTTTATTTGAAAAATTTGGAAAGAGACTGGCAAATCTATAGTGTGGTTAATATTAGATTCTGAGACCACTTTAAGTAGAAAGGAGGGATTGGTTCTTAACACTCTATCCTTATGAAAAATCATGTAAGGGTGTTTCACACATAAGGCCTGCAACTCAGAAACTCTACTGGCAGAAGTAATGGCCACCACAAAAAGAGTTTTCCACAATAGGAACTTGAGATCAAAAGCAGCTGCTGGCTCAAAGGACTGAAGGATTAAGGATTGTTATACTAAGATTAAATCCCATGGAGCTGTAGGAACCTTGAATGGGGGCGTTGGAAATAAAGTGCCTTTAAGAAAGGTTTTACATTAACGATGGGAAATCAAGGTATGATGATCAAACCCATTATGGAAGTTGGAAATGGCTGCTAACTGGACTTTGATGGTGGAAGCAGAAGCTCCTTGTTCAAAAAGGGAAGCCAGAAATTCCAAGACCTTGTCAACTGGGGCTGAGAAGGGATCTAAATAATTCATACAGGCCCAGATTGAGATACTCTTCCATTCACTAAGATAGAGTTTCCTGGTGGATGGTTTATGAGAAGCCAGAAGGATTTTTTTGTACTGGGGAAGGTAATTTGCTCTGCCTTGCAATTAATGGAATTGGAGATACCAAGCTGTCAGCTTAAGATTTTGAAGGTTGGGATGCACCACACCATGCCGGTGAGACAGCAGGTCTGGAACTGGGTCCAGAATCCAAGGACAGTGAATCAGATGAGGCCAAAGGAAGAGGAAGCAGACTTGACGAGGCCAATAGGGTGCAATGAGGATCTCTCTGCTTCTCAATCTTCAGGCTTTATTAAAGAATAGGGGAATGAGAGGGATTGGGGAAAAGGCATAAAGTAGTCCCAGGGACCAATCATGGAGGAGTGCATCTCTCGGGGGCTCCCCCTGCTGAGGAATTAGGGCAAAGTAGCTGCAGCATTTGTTGTTTATTGGGGAGGCAAAAGTTTTTATCACCAGCATGGGACTGACAGACCACTCATGGGGCAGGAGGATGCATCTGCTCAGTTTTGTCTGTTATCACGTTGGAGCTTCCTGGGATATGCACTGCTATTAGAAAGTGGTTGTAAGCGATAGCTCATTGCCATATCCTGAGAGCTTCCTGACACAGGGGGTAGGATCTGGTTCCATCTTCCTTGTTGATGTACCAGACTACTGACATGTTGTCTGACTGAATTGCAACCATCCCCAAAGGAAGGACAGATTAAAAGGCTTGCAACTCTAGAAGGACCGCCCTCAATTCTAGGACATTGATGTGCAAATTGGCCTCTTGCAGGGACCAAGTGCCTTGAACTGCTCTTCCCAGATGACGCCCCCCCCACCTAATCTGGGAAGAGTCTGTGGTCACTACAGCGGTGGGTAGAGAAGGAAAGTACAGTTGTGTATACCTACCATAAATGTAGATGTTCGAGTGTCTTCACTGTTGCAGTCATGACTGTAGGGTTCTCCCCTGCCGTCAGGCAGCCCTCGGTCGACCAGAATCCCAAAGTCTGGGTCCGGCGTCAGCTGTTCAACCATGCTCCCTGATGTCAGTTTTTCTTGCCCCAGATGTCAGGAGTCCCAAAATGAAAAAGGTCCCATAACCTTTGCAAATACACCTCAGAAGAATGGTGAAAAAAGGAAATACACAAAAGTAAAAATAAGAGGGGACAGGAGGGAGGGAAACCCAGACTGCAACAGTGAAGACACTCGAACATCTACATTTATGGTAGGTGTACACAACTGTACTATGTTCATCGTGTTTCACTGCTGCAGTCATGACTGTAGGGTAGAATCCCAAAGCTGAAAGAAAGGGAAGTGGTCATAAAGAAGAAGGGGCAGCTAAAAGGCCCTGCAAAACTGCAGAGGCAAAGCCTGCCCTAGACTTAGAGTAGTGAGGTAGATTGTAGTGCTTAGAAAAAGTATGCACTGAACTCCAAGTTGCAGCTTCCAAAATGTCTTTGGTAGGAACTCCCCTGAGGAAGGCTGCAGAAGTGGCAGCAGCTCTGGTGGAATGAGTCCGTATGCTCCCTGGGATTTGCTTTCCATGGTGTGAACAAAATCTGATTCCATGAGCAATCCATTTAGAAATGGTCTGTTTTGAAATGGCTTTACCTTGGGAACTTGAAGCATAAGAAACAAACAATTGTTCTGATTTTCTGATGTCCTTGGTTCTGTTCGGGTAAAAACGTAGTTGTCTGTGTACATCCAAGGAATGTAAGATCCTTTCCCCTTTATTTTGAGGAGTGGGGAAAAAGGTTGGCAAGTGGATAGTTTGATTTAAAGCCACTTTGGAAACCACCTTAGGCATGAAGGTAGGATTAGTCCTCAAAGATACCCTGTCTTGATGAAAAATAATATAAGGTTCCACAGCCATAAGAGCTTGTAACTCTGAAACTCTCCTGGCAGATGTTAGTGCTAACAGGATAGCTGTCTTCCAAGAAAAAACTTGATGTCAGAAGAAGCGGCAGGCTCAAAAGGAGGCAAGGTTAGTTTTTCCAAAACATAGTTGAGATCCCAAGCAGGAATGGGAGGAGATCTAGGAGGTCTTAAGTTCTTAGCTCCTCTGAGGAACTGTCTCATGAGCTGGTGGGAAAAGATGGGAGGGTCTGTATTATAATGAGCAGAAATAGCAGAGGCATGTATCTTAATGGAAGAGAAAGAGAGACCCTTATGTAAGAGATCTGTCAAGTAAAGTAAAATTAAAGTAATGTTAGGAAGAGGAGGATCAGAATCCTGAGCCTGCATCCAGGAACAAAATCTTTTCCATTTTCCTGCATAAGATTTTCTAGTGCTAGGACGTCTGGCTTCTAAAATGACATCCATAACCTGCTTGGGTAGGAAAGAAGAAATCAAAGGCCCTGAATTAACCAGGCCGCCAGGCTGAGAGTTCTGACATGAGAGTGTAGAACCTGACCCTGATGTTGGGACAGAAGGTTCGGAGACTGAGGTAAAACCCAAGGGGGCTCCAGGCATAGGTTTTTTAGAGTTGGATACCAAAACTGCCGAGGCCAATTTGGAGCCAGCAAGATTATCATCTTGGGCTTGTCCTGTTTTATCTTCAATAAAACTCGTGGAAGAAGAGGAAGAGGTGGAAAGGCATATCCCGAGAGGTTCCTCCAACTGAATGACAGGGCATCCACTTTCCAAGCTTCTCTGTGGAAAGTCCTGGTGCAAAATTTCTATAGCTGATGATTTAGATGGGATGCAAAGAGGTTTATGTGAGGACATCCCCATACTGCTGTTATCATCCTGAATATTTTGGTGTCCAGCATCCACTTGTGTGGATCCGAAAGGTTTCTGCTCAAACTGTCTGCCAGGAAGTTTTGTTTCCCTGGTAGAAACTGAGCTTGAAGATCCAGATTGCAAGCTAGAGCTGTGTTCCATAAATCCATGGCTAGTCTGCAAATGGGGTAGGAATGAGATCCCCCTTGCTTGTTTATGTACCACATAACTGTGGTGTTGTCTGTCCGTATTAGTAGTTGTCCTGGTTGTATGAGATTCCTGAAGGCCAATAGAGCTTTCTGAACGGCTAACATTTCCTTTAAATTGATATGCAGGTGCTTCTGATCCTTTGTCCAAAGGCCCTGCAGACAATTGCCCTGAAAATGGGCTCCCCAAGCATAATCCGAGGTGTCCGTGGTTAGAATCTGAATGGCAGGAGGCAGACGGAAGGGTTTCCCTTTGTTTAGAGCACATGCCCTGGACCACCAAAGAAACTATTTTTGAAGGCAAGGAAGGACGGGGATCAGTATGTCCAAACTGTGGCAATGCTGAGACCATACACTTTTTAGGTACCACTGTATTTTCCTCATGTGTAGTCTTGCATATGGTACAAGAAGGATGCAGGAGGCCATGTAACCCAAAGCCTGCAGGAATTTCCTTGCAGATAGTTGGGTTAGAGTTGCCAAGGTTTTGAAAGTTGAAGCCAGCTGTAATTGTTTTTCGGATGTTAGAAATGCCATCTGGGTTGTAGTGTTTAGAAGTGCACCCAGAAAAGTTATCTGTTATGATGGTGTCATATTTGACTTTTTTATGTTTACAGAGAATCCCAGGAACTTGAGGAGGTTCTGTACAAATTCTAGATGCTGGAGTAAGACATCCTTGCTGTCTGACTGAATTAGACAATCGTCCAGATAAGGGTAAATTTGAATTCCCTTGAGTCTGCAGTAAGCTACTACTGGAGCCAGGCATTTGGTGAAGACCCTGGGTGCAGTAGACAATCCAAAGGGCAGAGCAGAGAATTGAAAGTGCCTCGATCCGACCTTGAACCTGAGGTATTTTCTGCGATCCTGCCTGATGGGAATGTGTAAATATGCCTCCTTTAAATCCAAAGTTACCATCCATGCATCTTTGGACAGCATTGGAAGTAGCTGCTGTAGAGTAAGCATCTTGAATTTT
The DNA here is from genome assembly GCF_019279795.1 of Protopterus annectens. Classification (NCBI taxonomy): domain Eukaryota; kingdom Metazoa; phylum Chordata; order Ceratodontiformes; family Protopteridae; genus Protopterus; species Protopterus annectens. The sequence continues at coordinate 1,047,135,160 of NC_056739.1, read as the reverse complement.
GGAATCTCTAAAAAGGTGTTCAAGACCAACAGATCCAGAATGGGTCTCCATGAGTTTTGCTTCCTTGGGACTAGAAAGAGCCTTGAGTAAAACCCTTTTCCCATCTCTGAAAGAGGAACCAGTTCTATGGCATTCATAGCCAAAAGAGCTTCCACCTGGTTTAAGGCCTCCATCCATTGATGTTTTGGAAGGTCTGGCCATCCGCTTGGCCTTGGCAAGGTATGAAAATGGAATTTGTAACCTCTTAAAATCACATCCAAAACCCATTTGTCTTGGGTTATTTGAGTCCAATTTTGATAAAAAAGAGAGAGTTTTCCTCCGAGAGGGGCTTCCAGGCAAGACGTTCCTGTAGCCCAACAGAGGGAGTCATTGAGTTTGTTTCCTTTGAGATTGTGACCTGTCCTCTCCTCCCCTAGGGGTAGAAGCAGTCCACTGTGTCTTGGTCTATAAGCAGCTTGTGTTTGAGGCCTCCCTCTGGAGCATCTATATCTACCCCTCTGAGGCCTGTCTGAAGAGGGAAAGGACCAGTTTTTTGAAGGCCAATTCCTGCTAAATCTAGGTGGCTGTACTTGTAAGAAATCTTTAACTGTTTGCATGGATTTCGCCTTATCCTCCATCTTTTTAATCACCTCTTCAGCTTTAGATCCAAACAAAACATTATGCTGAACAGGAGCATCCAATAATTTAGCCTTTACTTGTTCAGGTAAATTTTGTTCCTTTAGCCATGCATGTCTTCTAATGACTGTGCCAGAGGCCGCAGCCCTACAAGAAGCCTCCAAGGCATCAAATCCACAGTGTAAACCATGCTTCCCAACCTGTTCAGTGGCATGCAATAAGTCATGTAATTCCTTATCATCTGCACAGGCAGAAATGGAAGTAAATTTTTGTTTTAAGACAGACAAGAGAAATTGCTGATATTTAAGCATATGAAACTGACAGTTTAAAGCCCTAATGGACAAAGTAGCAGAAGTGTACATCTTTTTTCCCCATCTTTCCAAGGCTCGAGAATCCTTTTCAGTAGGAATGGGATTTTTAGCAGAAGCGGCCTTAACTCCCTTAGGACCCTGAGAAATGGTTTCAGGGTCAGCAGTAGGGTTCTTGTATAAAAACTGATGGAATCAGGAACCCTGTAATATCTATCAGGCTTAACAGGAGCAGGAGGAAAAGAGTCAGGGGTTAAGTTAGCCTCAGAAAAGGCATCATCCACAATATCCAAAACAGGAGGAATAGCCAGGGGTCTATGTTGGGGAAGAAGAAGAAAATCCCTCAGTCTTTTCTTGGATTCCGAATACTCCTGTCCCTCCCAGTGGAAATGTTTCCTCATTTCATGCAAAGTTTCCCCAAAAGAGAAATCCTCAGGAGGAGAAGCTGAAGGAATGGATTCTTACGCATCAGAATCCTCATAAGGAGGGAAAGAATATTCCTGATCAGAAGAAGAAACTGAGGAAACAGAAGCCTGATCAGAGGAATCATAATAAACATCCTGCCTTGGCCTTTTGTCTGGAGGGGGATGAGAACCCCTAATCATAGTAAGTAAATCCTCCGCCATCTTGAGTAACTGTTTCTGTGACTTGGGAGCCAGTTCAGAAGAGGCCTGTGTTGAAGTCTTTGATTTAGAAGCAGTCTTTGCCTTTGTCTTTGGCTTTGCCTTTACTAGAAGCTGAGTAGGCCTGAAAACCCCTTCGGAAGCCGGTACCTGCACAGCGGCTTCGGACCCATCCGAAGGAGCATTGTCCGAAGGTCCTGCAACAGAGATATTTAAAGGCCTGGTTGGCTCCTCATGAGAGTCTGTTTCAGCCGTCGGTTCTGAAATGGCCGACGGCAGGGGCTGCAAAAGCGCCTCACTGACGACGGCCGAACCTGAAGCTGGCTCCGCATGTGCGCTATCATCAGATTTGGACCTCAGAGGCCTGTCTTTATCCTTGCGACGTTTGTGAACTCCGGTAGCCAGAACCATATCCGACGGCATTTTGTAGTTAAAGCGCCTACCGAAGTAATGAAAAGCAAAATCGTACCTTCGCTTAATTGTACGTTGATTGAATCTAGCACAAAACCGACAACTAGCTACGTCGTGGTCAGGGCCTAAGCAAGGAATACAGTAAGAATGAAAATCCTTATGAGGTATTTGCTTCCCACATGAAATACAATTATTAACTTTTTCTGACATCGGAGTGGAGCAAGAAAAAAGATTCCCCACTGGGGTACTTAGCTTTGAGTGGAGAAGAAAGTCTTCGGACCGAAGTATATAGAAAAATCCGTCAGGAGTCAACCGACCGGCACTTGCGAACTGCTATCACCGCACGGCAAGAAAGACTGGGGAAGATGCCGTCGGCTGTCAGCTTTATACTCCTGGTGCTCTGACATCAGGGAGAATGGTTGAACAGCCGACGCCGGACCCAGACTTTGGGATTCTGGCCGACTGAGGGCTGCCTGCCGGCAGGGGAGAACCCTACAGTCATGACTGCAACAGTGAAACACGATGAACATCAAAGGTGCAGCCCTACAGATTTTCCTCTAATTTCATCCACCAGGAAAGATCCTTCTTGCAGTGATTTGTTATCAATATCGGATAAGACACTGGCTGTGTCAGTATCGACCACTGCATCACAACAGCCAATGAAGCAGCCTCATGTGATACCTTGCAAGGGGAACTAAAGTTCTAGTGGCTGCAATAGAGCCCAGAGCTTGCAGAATGAGAAAAGTAGGAACCTTGTTTTTGGAAATGATTAGTTGTACTTGCGACCTTAATTTTTGTAATCTGTGTAGAGGGAGAGAGGCTATACAAGAAACCGTATTGAGGCATGCTCCTATAAATTCTAGGTCTTGTGTTGGAGTCAACTGTAATTTCTCTCTGTTGATCGTAATTCCCAAGGACTGGAAAGGGTTCAATATGAAGTCTGTGGTCTGAAGTAGTAGACGCCTAAGTTGAAGCGGTGAGGAGCCAGTCATCCAGGTATGGAAACACTCGGAATCTGCGTAGCCTAAAGTGAGCTGTTACTGCTGCCATGTATTTGGTGAACACCCTGGGGGATGTGGTGAGACCAAAGGGCAGCACTCTGAATTGGAAATGACTGGCTCCCAGCCGAAGTGGAGGAATTCTAGAGCTTTTGTCCATCTTTATGTGGTAATACCCATCCTAAAAGTCTATAGACCACATCCAATCTTTCACCTATAGAAAGGGAAGGACAGACTGAACCGTAACCATCCGGAATTTTGTTTGCTGAACAAAATTGTTCAAAAGGCTGAGATCTAAAATTGGTCTCCAGTCCCCTCTTTTTTGGCACTAAAAAGAATCTTGAATAAAATCCAGATCCTCTTTCAACTGGTGGGACTTCTTGGATGACTTTTTTCTAGTAGCTTCTGAATCTCTATGGCTGTTTGGCCCCTCTGATTGGGTGTAACATCAGGGACTATTTTGGGGTCTTTGAAATGAGAGTAAAGGGAATTTGGTAACCTCTGGTGATAATTCTTTGCACTCAAGTATTCTAAGTTATCAATAGCCAGGGCTATCTGCTGCAGTGAATTCTTCCCCTGACTGTTTCCAGAGGTAAGCAATCGGGCCTCCACTCAGGAGCGCTGGTAGGGCAGCCCAAAGAAGGAATTTCTGGAGCCCTGATTTTGCAGACCTCCTCTGCCATGGGGAGAGCGTCTTCCACTTGAACTCCACCCTCTCCCCCAAGGGGAGTATTCGCCATGTGTGTCTTGAAAAGGCCCTTGGGACTTTTTGAAACAAATTTTTCCACTCCTCTTAGTCCTAGAGTAGGATAGCTGAGAAGTAGAGAAACAAATGCCCACAGCAGAAAGGGTCTTTCTATCTTTTTCACACCTGGCTAGTGTGTCTCTGACTTTTGGGCCAAACAAGCAAGAACTGTCAATAGGAGCACTGATGAAGGAAGATTTGAAAGTTTCCACAAAGATACATAAGCGCATCCACTTTATTCTGCACCTCATCATTCACAGCTCTGGTGAGGGTATCTGATAGCTCCTTTATCAGATCCCTTTGAAGTCTAGTAAAGTGTGCCATGAAATTCAAGGACCTAAGAGTGAAGGTCGAAGACACAAAGACCAGCTTTCCAAGCCTGTCCATTGTCTGAGACTTTCAGTTAGGAGGGTGGACAGTGGAACTCTCCTTGGCAAGATCCTTTTTGGTGGCCGCCTCCACCAGCATGGCATCTACTGCTAATCTACTGCTAATCCCTTTCTCCAATGTGACTGGTCTTCTTGAGCTGATAACATTATGTCCGGCCTCCTGGGAATCGGCTCTATGGAATTAGGAGCCTTCCACGCCCGCTGTGCGATAAGCTTAATAAGGTCATCAGCGGATGGGGTCACCCAGTAAGTAGACGGGCAAGCACAGAAAGCCTGCAAGAACACAGATTCCTCTGAGGATAGGTTTGTGGACTTCCAATCACCTCTCTGTGTTAAGATTTGCAGGCTGTCTCAAATTTAGACATCTTCAGAGGGTGATCAGGGGGAGCCCTCCCCTTCATCGTAGTCTGCGTCTTCTGTGACATATTCTTCTGGAGAATCTAGATGCTTCCTCTTGCAAATCTTCTTACGGGGTGGTTCCTCAGTGGGAATCTCTAAGGAAGACTTCTAAGAAGAGGTCCCTGAACAGGGATATCTTGCCATTTCAGTGTCCACTGTCCCGACATGAGAGATGGTGAGAGCTGCGGTCCAGAAGGTACAAATATGTGACACTCTGAAGTAGAAGGGGTCAGCTGATAGCCTGCCGAGACTAAAGCTCTCTCCATGATCTGGAAAGCAGGCCCACCCAAAGAAGGATGGGAGCCCAGACTGAAAAAGACAACCTAGGAACCGGGGTCACATCCCACTCCGAAGGACCGCCCTCCAAAACAGGAGATGTGGAAGAGTCAGAAACTGCCAGCTTTCTGAGAGCCAAGGACAGCCCCAAACATACAATTGGTACTGTACCAAACTCCTCTGAACCAACAGCTGAACTACGGCCCCAAGAGTCTTATCTGTCCCCAAGGAGCCAATTCAAGTACAAAAGAAGGATCTTCTGTCAGCACCACAGCAGCTAGAACCATGGAAAATAAAAGTGCTGGGCTCTGAACCTAAAACGGTCGGTGGAGGAAGAAAAGTAGGAGTCCTGGAAGGAAAGACCTCAACTCTGAGAGGGAGGGAGGTCTGAACTGGTGCAGGAAGACCCCTGTCCGCCAAAAGCTGATCCACTAATCTCACCAAGTCTACCTTGGAAAGACTTCCTTGGGGATGTTGGTCTGATCAACCAGGAGACTCAGGCCTATCCAGAAATGGACTGGGGAGTTGACCCAAAAATGGGTCTATAGAAGGGGAGAATCTTGTTCTGCGAGGTACGAATGATTTGAGCTAAGGCATCGTATAATACGGAGCAGATGGAAAAGTCAGAACTGAGTGGGAGGTCGCAGATGCCAGCGCCAACAAAATTGTTGGTGCCAAGACAGTCAAGGTCAGCGTCAACGAGGCTGTCGTTGCCGAGGTTGCCAAGATTGGTGCAGAAACTGTCGGTAGCGAGGAGGTTGTGATCATAAGTACCGAAGGCTATTTCACAAGTTTTGAAACATTACTCTTCAGTTCCAAAGAGACTGAAGGAACTGGAGACTTGTGCCTTTTGGACTCCAGTGCCAATGGTGAGCTCAGCACTGAATGACTCCTTTTTCTGTTCAAATTTAGAAGACTCTGGCTTAGAGTGTGTTTCTTCAAAGAAGGCTTTAATAACCCCTTTAAAATCAACTTATTTTGGCACTCTATCAAGGTTCTAGAACTAAAACCTTGGCAGATGTTACAATTAGTTTCTAGATGGGGCACACCCAAGCAATATACACATGAAAGATGCCCGTCAGAGTTGGTCATCTTTCTTCCACAATCTTGGCACTGCTTTAACCCAGATGTGCCTCTTTGCTTCTCCACCACATTTTAAAGAGATCACGCACACACTCACACTCGTAAAGGACAGGAAAGAAAAACCTACCAACAATGGTAGAGAGAAATATCTATAAAGGTAATCGGAAAGAGAAAATACCAGCAATGGTATCAAAGAGATCACAGAGTGGTAAAAGGGAAGGGGGGAATTACCAACAATGGTAATAAAGAACACCGTTAGGTAAAATGGGAAGAGCTGATTTAGACACAAACACACCACATTAAATAATGCAATAGAAAATGGAAATAAAGTATTCTATAATACAGAGAATATATACAGAACTATAGATCAAATTAAAGCACTTAGCTGGAGAGTATCAGCTGATGCGTCTTATTAGCACGACAAATGAGATCTGAGGTAATGGAGAGAGGGGCATTGTGGGTGGAGTCTTAGCCCAAGAGTTGTTTTGGCTGCCTTGAGCTGTACAACGGCCGAGAAGGTTTTGAAGGGTCAGAACAGAGTCTCTTTCGTCAATAATGAAGACTTGACATAATCAGATCCTGTGTTTAGAGAAATTTGCAGTTTCCACCAAGTGATTTATCTTTTGACAACCCCAGAACTGGGATTTTAAAAGACAAAGGATGTTGGTGCTGGGACCAAAGAAATTTCAGGTTCCACTCTATCTTTATCATATGGAGTCTTGTCATAGGTATCACAAAAATATATTAGATGCCATGACACAAAAAATCCTTTGGTATTCTCTCACAGTGACAAAAGCTTGAGTGGAAAAGCTTAGAAATAGATGTACCTACAGATCTATTTTCCTGTGGATGAAAAGCTCTTTGAAATGAGATGTCTAGCTGACACCCCAGAACACATTCCTGTATGAAGGAGTCAAAAAAGACTTGAATGATCTCTTGGAACCCTAGCTTGCATAAAACATCTCTCACCCAAGCGAAAGATGCCAGACACTTTGAAAAAGACTCTGCAAAGATCAGCAAGGTGCTTGAACATGGAAAAATGTGTATACCCTGTAGCATGCAATGAGCTATAAATGCAAATTAACACCTTATGAACACTCCTTGTGCAATGGATAGTCCTGAGGGTAAAGCAGAAAAGTGATAATATGATCCATATACACACAATCTTATGAAATGCCTCAAGTTTGGATGAAAACTATGTTATAAGCATCTTTTAAATCTAGTGTTACCAGGAAACATGAATGAAAAAGAGGAGGTAAAGGATTGTGAAATGACATAATTCTGAACTTGGGCACCATCACAAACAAGTTTAGGAAAGAATGATCCAGAACTGGTCTCCAAGCATTTTCTTTCTTTGGCATTAAAAACATTTTTTAATAAAAATCTCTCCTCACCTTGGAAGGAGGAACTGGTCCCATCACTTCCCGGGACAGCATAAGATGTAGGAATGGTGGAAATAACAGAGACTGGTATGGTGGATGAGGAATTATGGCCTGGAAAGGAGGAATTTCTTCCCACTGGCATCTGTAACCTTGTTGAATTGATCTTCAGAACCCATTGGTCTGAAACAATCTGTTGCCTAAGAGAAAAGTGGAGATTCAGACTTTCTAGAAAAGAAAAGCAGCTAACAGGGTGGGAGGGGAGGACAAGGCCACTTGAATGGGTCTTCCTGAAATCTTTTTGGAATGCCCCTGGCATTTCTTCTTACAAATCTGTTTACCTGCATTCTACTAAAACTGTTCATTTTATTTTTTGCCAAAGCTGCATGAGGGGTTCCAGAATCCCTTAGAAAATTTGGAAATGGAAGGGCTGAAAAATCTCAGAGATTCCCAGTATCACCTTACACCTTTCTTCATACTTTTTGATCACCTCTGCAGCAGAGAAAGCAAAATCTAAATCTCTATCCAAAGAACCATCTCATTTTTTACATTAAAGGTTCAGAGGCAATTACTAGGCTAACTGTCCATGTGGGCAATTTTAAGTTTAGTCAATCTCCCTTTTGAAGGTGAGACTCAAACCCTGGGCCTTGTGTCTGTTAGGTAAATAACTTAACCATTATACCAACCCCAACCCCTTCAGTTATCATTTGGTACTGCAATAATGGAAATGGCACATTTAAACATGGGGATGGGGTGATCATCCCAAATGTTCGGTGAAAGGAAAGCAGCAATACGTTAATGAGCACAAAGGATATTTCATTTCTGACTTCCAGTCAGGAATTTCTACTAACAGACTATTTCAGATATGGTTTTAATATGGATTGCTTAACTACTAACAACGAGCACTGGAAGCAGAGAAAAATACTGTCTGAAACACAAAAGAGCAAAAAAGTTAACTTTACACTTTTTTTGCAGGGGGATAAGCCTCTGCATCCCCTAATGTGGGAGCAAGCCCTCACCTCACATCACTTACAAATATGAATTCCATGGCTGCACAAATTCTAAGGGGGGAGAAATTTCCCAAATAAAAATATCATTGCTAGCACACACTTAGAAATTGCACCAGCAATTATTTCCAATAAAAAATTGAGACTGATGTTGTGTTCCTCAGAGCCTTTTTCTTCAGGCAAATGATGCTTGAGGAATTTCACCTCGACCATTTGTAGAGGACCTTCATATGACACCAAACAATCTGTTTCACTTGTGACAATAATGCCTACCTGGAACAAACAAGTTATTTGTAATCAAATGCCTAATTAAAGACATCAATGAAATATTCTGAGAGAGAAAAATTTACAGAGTGAATGAACATGGTGAGGAGTAGCGGTTAACATAGGCATCATATTGTGCGAGCTTTACAGTAAAGATGGAATAGTTGGGCAAACTAAGCTATGTACTTTGATAGCCTGAAAAAAATATATAAATAAGAACATGGATAATTTAAAATGACTTGCCTCCCAAGAGCTATTTTTAGAACTGCTCACCCTCTGCATAATATGGACACATTTTTTAAATAAAATTTATGAAAACAAAGCAAAGCCGTGAAGCAGAAATTAAGTGGAGAAGGGAATGGCAATAACCTCTTGCACAAGGAAAGGGGAAGATGGGGGAATTATCAACAGACCGAAAACTAATAAATTTGCTAGGACAAACTGGGTTACTATTCTTGTATATTTTACATTTTACTAGAGCCATCCTGAAATAAGATCTGAAGTTTAATTCTCTTACAATTTGTAAAGACGTTCATACTTCATTTAATGATGCAACAAACTAAATAGTTTGGTTACAGCACCTGAGTGCCCTCAAAACATCAGAAGAAAATTCCACTTGGACTACAGCCAAGATAAATATAAAAATGTAGATTTTTAAACTCTGCATTTGGCTAAAACTAAGTTGCCAGTTATAGAGGTGCTACCCCTTATTATTTAGCTATCTTATATTTATGGTTAATAAAAATGTAATGTTAAGGGTTTAATTTTAAATACATTTCTCATCTCAAGTACAGTGTGGTATATGACACTGTATAGTAATATGCACACACACACACACACACACACACACACACACACACACACACACACACACACACACACACACACAGATGTGAATGTATACATTCAATCAACTGGGAGTTTCTGGGAAAGCAGCCAGGCAAGCCTCCTAAAAACTGTACAACTGACCATAGCCCTGGAAGAACTAAGTCAAATGCACACAGTAAACAAGTAGTAAAGACTTGTAAAATCGGAAAAAAAAAAACATTTTTAAAGCCGATTTTTCCTCAAAAAGAAACTGCAGAGAAAAATTCCTCATACTTTCACAATTAGAATAAACTTTAATACAAGCCCGGCAACTCAAAATTCTGAAAAGCAAAATTGCAGAAGCACACACTTTCCTCCATACATATCAATAATCCCTCCATCCTTATCAGAAAGAGTAGGACTGGAATTAACTAAATGTTTAGCAGCCATAGGATTAACTAAAGCTACAGCTGCTGCATCATTTGGGAAGAATGTATAAAAACTTTAAAAAATCGACTGAAGACCTTTGTACTCTCTGCCTTTTTTTTTTTTTTTGGGTAACTGGCTATAAGGAAAATTGCAAACATTAACAGAGGCATCCTCCAAAGCTGATAAAACTGGAGGAATGGGTGAAACTTCAAGAAAATCCTTCTGCAACAGCTCATAGTATTTTCTGAGGGACTGAGAAACTTCAGGTTTCTCCCACAGAAAACACTGGCATACTCTGGAAAGTCTCAGAGAAAGTGAAACCCCAAAATGGAAAATCAGAAACTGAGCTCTCCTCAGGGTCTGAATAAGAAATCTGAGGAGAAAACTTAGTATCTCTCCCAGCTCAGATTCATAATCTTGAATCTCTTCATGAAATGAGGCATTCCTCCTTCTTTTACCAGAAAACTCCTTACAAGTAGGATCAATACCCTAAATTAAACCCTGTGCCAGGCCCAGTAAACTATTCCTGTCTAAGGAAATTTGACAAGTAGATACATGTAGTTTGTTTTTTTTTTTTAGAGAAGAAATGGGCCCAACCATATTATTAATGGTGGTAGTACCTTCTCAATGGATGGGCACAACATTCTGATAAAACAGGGAAGTCTTCCCTATTTGTCTCTCCCAAGACTAACGAGTATTACTCCCTTGCTCAGTGAAAGGAGAACCCAACTATCGCAGAGGATGTGGCTAAATTCCAGTGTGTAGTGACTGTAGGTGCTATACCAGAGGAATCCAATGTAAAAGATGAATGTTCTGAGGAACAAACAATGGCTTCAACAATCATCCACTTGTGGGTGGAAGCAAATTGCTAGTCTGCTGTGGTGGCAAAGGCTGTTTGCTTAACTTTTTTTTTTTTTTTGTGGCTGGAAAAAGAACCAGCTGTGGGACCGGTAGTTTGTTACACGGTTAAGCTGAAAATGGTGCCTCCCTTCCCGGGAAAAAAACAAGCAGCAACACTCAGTAAAAATGAAGTCTTCAAAAGTCACTTTTTTCCACACAAAAGCACAGTAAAAAGCACTTTATAACACTGCCAGCATCAGAAAGTAAAATAAACACAATTTCTCCACAGAATGGTTTTCAATTACTTTAAACAACTTTTTAACTGACAGGAAGAAGTGTGCTCTTGTTTAAAATTAAGTCTTGTGACAGGCCTTTAAAAAACAAACTCCTAGGCTTAAAATGACGTTACTGAACAGGAAGGTTTTCTTTTTTTTTTTTTTTAAAGGAAGGTTCCCCCCCAAAGGGAACTTAAACAGCACAAGCTGACCATTGATCCTTGAAAGTTTCAGTGAAACATACTCTTTGGCAGCAGGAAAGCTCTGTAGGACTTGGCACCCAAAACCTGTCTTTTTAGTCAGCTCAGCTCGAGGTGACTGATTGATTGTGCCCATGGAAGGTGCCCTGAAGCTTTGGAAGCTGAAAGGCTGTTATATCCTATGCAGGATGCAATTCATATCGCTAAGGCTACTGCAGCAGTGATCAATATGATGAATATCTCTGATTTTAAATACGAAAGCAGGAGGAACTTGCACTGCCCAACCCATGGTAAGGTACAGAATTGAAGGAATGATCCATTTATTGGGCTGATCACATTATCGCATACCTCTCAACTGTCCAGATGTTCACAGAATATCCAGATTTCTGTCTTATATTTTTGATCTGTTCCTCATAAAATTTGTGGTTTTCTGGCAAACCACTGGGATGATCTGAGGATTGAAGTCACTAAAATAATAACATACATTTGAGGTTCATACTTCAAAGCCTTCAGAAAATGTATGTTAACACAACCCTTGTTATTCTCGCAACTTTCTGAACTTACAAGAGCAATATTTAAAATCTGTCCCTATTTTGGGCTTTTGTCCTCCCATTTTGTAAGACTTTGTCCAGATTTCTTGCAGTAAGAGGTTGAGAGGCCTGCATTCTCAAATAAAATAAGGTATTTGAGAGATGTATTTATGCAATGTCATTGGAAGCAAGCTCTCATATCAAAGCATTCCTAATGTCAGTAGTACATACCCTGCACCCATCAGACGCAGAGTGAAGCAAACACATAGACCCATATATACGGAGGAACTTAAATGTAACCTTCCTAAACCCCAAAGACCTCCTAGACAAAAGCATACATAACAAATGCCCTCAGCAGCCTCAAATGCACTCTTACAAAACAACATCAACACATACAGCCACATCTCATAGAGCCTCTACTTCTTAGCCCATAAAGCAAGCCAACACACAACCATTCTGGTCATTGGAGATTTCATTGTGGGACAAAATGATGTCCTTCTCACCAGGATGAGTAAGAAGAAAGTCAGAATCAGTTGCTTATCAGTGGCCAGGATTTTCCATATTACACAAGTACAGAGGTCACTGGACTACAAGTAACAGTATGATACAATCACATAGTCCATGTGGGTGTAAATGACCACAGACATACCTCTCCAGAATATATTAAGAGACAAATCATGGAGCTCTCAGAGTATGCCCCAAGCTGGTATAAGTCTAGCATTTAGCAGCATTCTACCTTCTCCAAGTAGGATGCCACAATACAGACAGAAGATGGCAGAATTTAATTGGCTTAGTTTTTGGTGTCATTCTAAGGGGGGCAATATTTGACTGCCTGGAAGGAGACTATAAACAGATCATGCTGCATTGCCAAAAATGGTCTGAACCTAACCCCTCTAGGCTTTCAGATAATAGCTAAAACATTTCTCTCTCCCATAGTGCCTTTTTTAGGCAATGCCAAACTGAAAATACTTCAGATAGCAAATCAAAACCAAGAAAATCTAAAGGTGTTACTGCTCAATGTTACAAGTCTAAACAATGAACTCCACTCCCTACAAGCTCTCCTCACCCTAGAGGATGCTGATGTCTGTGGAATCACTAGGGCATGGTTTAATTCCATGGAGAGTATCCTGGCAGTACAAGGCTATCATGCCTTCCACACATTTAGAAAGTACAGTTGTGCAAAAACTTATCACAATAGTAGATGCCCTTCTGTTCACTGTTACAGTATTCAAAACCTAAGGGGATCTCCACCAATGATAGCCCAACATCCGGCCAGTCTACCAAAGCCTTTAATACTTATAGGTGTTGTATGTCACACATATGCTCCTTGCACAAGGCATAGGGCATAAAGGTAATTTTCAGACACACACTCAGAAATGTAAAGGCTTCAGGAGGCAACAGAATACCTAGGGGCAAGGAAAAATATGTGCATACAGAAAGAGAAATTAGAAGAGCCCCTCAACCAGGAGGGCAAGAAGGACAGGCTAGAGAAGAGGAGACAGGAGGGAGGGAGCAAATATTCAAAACAGTGAAGAGAAGAACTTCTACTGTTATAAGATTTTACACAACCGTACTATGTTCTTCCACATCAATGTTGCAGTATTGATAACCAAAGGGTGAGTACAAAAGCTCAGAAGAAAGCCTAGGAGGAGGATGAAATGGAAGAACCCTCCAGAAACTCATGCAGGATAGCCCTGGGAAAGCCAGCTCTGGTTCTGGAAATAATATCCAACCTGTAATACTTAGTGAAAGTATGAACAGACAACAAAGTAGTAACCTCAAGGATGGAACTGATATCCAGACCCTTGAAAAAAGCACCAGAGGAGACAACAGCTCTGGTAGAATTAGCGTATACTGATGAGGAAAGGCATTTACCAACAACAACAAAAAGAAATGGACTTAGAAGTCCAGTAAGAGATGTTTGCTTAGAAACAGCCAACCCAAGACCTGGGATAAAAGAATAAAAAAGCTGCTCAAATTGGCGAATAACCTTAGCTTTATCCAAATAATATCTAAGCTGTCTATGCAAATCCAAGGTGGGAAGAACTTTCTCACTAGCAGACTGTGGAGAAGAAAAGAAGAAAGGCAGATGAACAAACTAAGGGACAACTCATTGACAACCCTGGACATAAAAAAAGGGTTACAATAAAGAGAGGAAGAATAGCCATGAGAACCTGATGTTCAGACACTCTTATGGCTGAAGTGAGAACCAAAAGAACAGTTTTCCAAGTACAAAATTGTAAGGAAGCTGAAGAAGCAGGCTCAAAAGGAGCTTGAGGCAAATTTTCAAGTACAAAACTGACTTCCCAGGAAGACAGAATACGCTTCCTGGGAGGCCTGATATGAAGGATGCCTTTAAGAAATTACTTGGCCTCAAATCTAAAGGCCAAAGGAGGAGTCAAGGGCAGATGAACAGAAATTGGTGAGAGGTGAGCTTTAACTGAAGAATATGCTAACCCAGCATGGAGCAGATCACACAAATAAGATAACCAGTGGAACTTCCACAAATATGGGATCCTGATGGTGAGAGAGGCACCAGACAGAAAATCTCTTCCATTTTGACATAAATGATTTCCTGGCAGTAGGTTACCTGGTCTCCTGTAGGATCCAAAGCACGCCCTCAACAAAGAGGTGCCTAAAAGGGATCAAAACTCCATCACTCACAGCATCAGTTTAAGAATGGACAAGTGATTATGGATAAGAGACCCATTGTCTTGCTTGAGAAGATCCACCTGGTGAGGTAACTTGTGGTGATTGCCCCTAGAAAACTGAGAAAGAAGGGGAACCAATGTTGTCTGGGCCAAAAGGGAGTCACTTAGCAAGATTTTGGGAAAGTCCTGACCGATCTTGTACAAGGCACATGGTAACAGAGGAAGGACGAAAAAGGTATACAGAAACATTCCCTTCCAAAGAAAAGACACGACATCCACCTTCCAAGCCAAAGGACTTAGAACTCTGGAACAGAAAACAATAACTTCTCTATTCAGAGTAGGGGCAAAAAGATCTACCTGATGAATATCCCACCAGTGATGGACAATGTCTAGGACCACATCTCTCTAAAGCATCCATTCATTTGCTTGTGTGCTGGACCTGCTCAAAGAGTCTGCCGCTAGACTGTTCTCTGAAAGAATGTAAACGGCCTCAATATTGATATTAATATAAAATCCAAAGAACAGGATAAAGACGTCTTCTTTCGGCTTTTCCCGGTTAGGGGTCGCCACAGCGGAACTCCGGTCTACTAATGATTGGCAGTAGATTTTTACATGCTGGCTTGCCGGGCCTAACGCATAACCTTCAACGAAGGAACGCCCATTCACGCATGTCGACACACAGAAGATGCTCTAACTGAGAGTCGAACGTGCAATGTCTAACTGTGAGGCGACAACGCTACCGCAGCACCACCACCGCAGTCAAAGAACAGGATAAAGACAAAGTTCATAAATTAAAATATAACAAACATAAACAAACTCAGCACCGTAAAATTAAAACAAGATGTTTAATACAGCGACAAAGCTTTCGGGAAAACAACCCTTCCTCAGTGTAAATTGTTTGAAATTAACATCATCCTTTATATACATTTCAAAAATAACACAACCAATAAAACTACAGCATTAGTAATAATCAAAAATAGGCAATACAGTTCTTACAGAACCAATACATTCATCGTAAATATGTTCATCTTAAACACATTTGTTTATATTTCAAAATTGACTTCAGCGATACAGTCTGGTTAAATCCAGGTACAGAGTCATCTTGTAGTCGAATAATCCAATTATATTCTTTTATTTCTAATTTGTTATTAATGTCCCCTCTTCTTAAATTTGTATAAACCTTATCTATCACTCAAAGAAAAAATATGATCATGGCCATTTTCATTAATATGCCTTGCTAAAGAATTAGTACAATTATTATTCTTATACCAGCCCTGGGTTTTATAATTCTATATTTCAATTTTCTAGTGGATTCTCCTACATAAAAACCTGCACATATATTACAAGCTGCTAATTTATATTTATAGAGTCACAAGTTAAAACGGTTAAAGATACATTTCATCTTAGTGTAAGGATGTATAAAAACAGTATCTTCATTAATAAAACTGCAACAATAACAATTATGACAAGGAAAAGTGCCAATTTTATTTACAATACTTCTCTCTTGTGTTAAGTAGATATCCTTTATAGCATAACTGCTGCTTTAAATTAGAGCAGTTATGAAAAGAAAAGTTTGGTTTTACACCAATCACATTTCTTAATTCAGGTAGGGATCTCAAAATTCCCCAGTTTTCATTTATGATCTTTTTTAAGCCACTAGTATTCTTATTAAAGGTGGTTTCATAATGTAATATGCGATTTCCTCGAGATGAAATACTCTTATCAACAGGTAGGCATTTTTCAACAAAATAAGGGCTAGCACGAGTGTGCCTCAAGGACAAAACCCCATCCATAGTAGCTTTTAATAAACCCTCACCATATCCTCTTTGAAGGAATTCTTGCTCTAATTCAAGCATGTGTTCATGACATTTACTAAGATTTATATTCAATCTACTCATTTAGGTAAATTGCCCACTAGCTATACCTCTAAAAATATGAGGGGCATGCATACTGCTCTGATGTAAAAACTTGTTTCTATGTACAGGTTTTTTATATATTGATGTATGCAACTCCAAACCATTATATAACAAGTTAACATCTAGGAAATTCACATTATGTGGGGAGTTTGTCATAGAAAATTTCAAAAACGCAGTACTCATATTCAAATACTCAATGAAAGAGTACAATTTATCTTCTGTCCCCCTCCCACACACAAAAATATATGATCAACAAACCATTTAAAATAGTTGACTATCAATAAGTATTGCACAGCTCCATTATATATACACTAATTCTCCCATTTATCCAAAACTAAATTAGCATAAGTGTTAGTAATCGGGGTACCCATTGCAACACCTAAAGTCTGGTGATAGATTTTATCAAAAATAAAATAATTATTCAAAACATTTCCAGTTGTTCACATAAAGTTTCAATCCGTCTACCTGTAAGTTGATCATATTTATACAGTAACTCTCTAAATGCATCTATTCCATATGTATTTCATATTACTGTAAAGACTGATCTTATATCAAGTGCCACCATTTGAAAATGTCTTAACTCACTCTTATGAAATGAGTCATGCAGTTGCATTAGGAAACCACCAGTATCTTTGATATAACTTTTAACAAATTGTAAATATTTAGATAAACCATTTGCAAATACATTGAAATCAGTTCAGTAGACCACCCCCTACCAGAGACAATAGGTCTCACTGGAGGGTTAGTGGAACATTTGTGAACTTTAGAAAGTCCATATAATATCGGAACTTTGGGTGAAGGAACAGTAAAATAATTGAACAATTCCAGATTTATATCATTCACTGCTTGAAGAACGAATACTGCCATATTAATAGAAGTAATACATTTGTTAATAAGAAAGCATACAAAGCAGTTAGATAATCATTTTTATTGATCAAAATATTGGTTCTTTAAGAATTGTATTGCCTCTTTTTGATTATTATTAATGCTGTAGTTTTATTGGCTGTGTTATTTTTGAAATGTATATAAAGGAAGATGTTCATTTCAAACAATTTACACTGAGGAACGGCTGTTTTCCTGAAAGCTGTTGCTGTATTAAACATCTTGCTTTAATTTTACGGTGCTGAGTTCATTTGTTTGTTATATTTTAATTTATGAACTTTGTCTTTATCCTGTTGTTTGGATTTGATATTGCTATCTAAGCTTGGTTTCAGAGCCAGGAATGTATCAGTTAATAGACACAGCCGGTATTATTATGAATCGCAAAGTGACATTTTGACTGCTTGTCGAAATCCTTTATTGGATTCTGTGAACGATGCTTCTAAATCACAAAATATGGATACACAACGAAATGAAGATGAAAAGAACTTTCTTCATCTTTTTTCCACTTTGGAAAAGAAATTAAGGAGGTACAAAGCACTTTAGTGGCAACACTATAGTTTCTTTTGGTATATCTTGAGTTGGGCATTGTTCCCAGAGGTCTGAGAATTTAAATAATTCTGTCTATTGCAAATACATATCCTGCTTTGTTACAAAGATGGGAGGGAATGAATTTAAAACTTGGTTTGGACTATATGTTCTTAATGAATGAGTTTTTCACTAAAGTTGAAGCGGACCTGCAAAATGAAATAAATACAGAGAATGATACATCAACTTCTCCATTTTTTCTGTAGCATTGTCGCCTCACAGTAAGACGTTGTCCTGTTCGATTCTCAGCTAGAGCGTCTTCTGTGTGGAGGCATGCGTGAATGGGGGGCGTACCTTCGTTGAAGGTTGTGCGTCAGGGCTGTCAACTCGGCACGTAAAAATCTACTGCCAATCATTAGCGGACCGGAGTTCCGCTGTGGCGACCCCTAACCGGGAAAAGCCGAAAGACACAACTGGTGAATATGACAAACTTCTTGCTAAGTTAACTAAGCTGGATGACTTTATGAAGAGAATCAAGCATCAGAAAATAAAGAGAGAGATAAAGGATTATAATAAAGGTCACATTTTTTCTTGGCCAAGGATCGATAAAGTGGGTGTGTCTAATACTGAAAGAATGGTTCCAACTGTCAGCAAATCATCAAAATCTTTGGAAATGTTGGATGATGTCTCTGCTCCTTTAAATCATAATTAGCAGGATACCTCCCGATGATGCCGCCTACTTCACAACAGGTTACAGTAACAGCTGTGGTAATCAATGAACATTCCACCTCCACTCCTTCACAATTATCTCATCAACCATTGGTTATAAATAATGGTACTGGTACCGCCCCGGGTTTTCAACATTGTCAGCATCCGGTTCAGCTCAAACTGCCAGTTGTTGTTACTACACTACAAAGAAGCGCAACCAGTCAAGAGAGCGTTCGATGCAACAGAAAAGAGAAAGAAGCAAAGGCAGTTTTCATTTACCAAATAAGCATCACAAACAGGTACTTTAAACTATGACTGTGTTTTCAATTTGTCACAAGTCACATTAACTGCAACTGATATTTCCTTATTAAATAAAGGGCTTAAATTTATCCCAGCACCTTGACTGATTTAAAACTATTTGTCTGGAATTTGGATTTGAAGTTAACGTTTAAAGAAAATGCAAATACTGATCATGGAACTTGCAAAAGATCTAGTACTTTTACATCTGCGTCACCCTGTTGTTGCAGCTTTTCATGAAATATGTGAAATGCAGATATGCAAGCCTTATAGTGATGATCATTTTACAAAATTTTATAATTTGTCTCAGGCTGAACGTGACTCATTAAGAAAGTTTAAAAGGGATAGTATTTTTATTAAGCAAGCTGATAAGGGTGGCACAGTAGTTTTGACTAATAACAATGATTATCTAACTGCTATGTATGCTTTCCTAAATGATAATGAAGTTTTTAAGGAATTATCCAATTTAGATATTAACATATCTATTACTTATATTAATATGGCAATATTCAATCTTCAAGCAATGAATGATATAACTCTGGACCTGTTCAATTATTTTACCGTTCTTTCTCCCAACGTTCCTACATTACATGGACTTCCTAAAGTTCACAAATCTTCCACTAACCCTCCAATGAGATCTATCACCAGACTTTAGGTGTTGCAATGGGTACCCCCATTGTTAACACTTATACTAATTTAGTTTTGGATAAATGGGAGAATGAGTGTATAATACACTGGACCTGTGCAATATTTATTGAAAGTCAACTGTTTTAAATGGCTTGTTGATGATATATATTTTTGTGTGAGGGAGACAGAAGATGAATTATACTCTTTTTATTGACTATTTAAATACGAGTACTGAGTTTTAGAAATTGTCTATGACATAATGTGAATTTCTTAGATGTTAACTTCTTACATGATGGTTTTGAGTTGCATACAAAAGTTTTTACATTGGAGCAGTATGCATGTCCCTAATACTTTTAGAGGTATAGCTAGTGGGCAATTTACCTAAGTGAGTAGATCGAATACAAATCTTAGTAAATGTCATGAACAAATGCTCAAATTAGAGAAAGAATTTCTTCAAAGAGGATATGATGAGGGTTTATTAAAAGCCACTATGGATGAGGTTTTGTCCTTGAGGCACAATTGTGAGGAAGGGTTGTTTTCCCGAAAGCTTTGTCTCTGTATTAAACGTCTTGTTTTAATTTTATGGTGCTGAGTTAATTTATGTTTGTTGAATATTGATATTAGACAGCTAGATTCCAGACATGAAGAGCTAGTCTGCAAAGAAGATAAGATCATGCATCTCCTTGCATGTTGACATAGCACGCCAATGTGGTATTGCCTGTGAAAATCTTAAGGGGCCTGGGATGAAAGAGGGAAGGAAATGCCTAAGGCACTAGAAGCAGAGCCCTCATCTCCTTTATATTGATGTGGAACAACCTCTGATGAAGAGGCCAGAGACCCTGAACCTTGAGAGAGCCAAAGGAGGCCCTCTACACCCCCTGTCTGAGACATCTGTAAAGAGCTATTATGTCGGGACAGCAGTGTGGAATGGAAGTCCTTGGTTGAAAGAAAGTTGATAAATCCACCACTAAAGCTTGAGACTGAAACAGGGAAGGAAACAATGTTTGAGCCACACTGACCTGAGGTACCAGTAAAGCTTTCTTATATGAAGCCTGGCC
Organism: Protopterus annectens; assembly: GCF_019279795.1. Classification (NCBI taxonomy): domain Eukaryota; kingdom Metazoa; phylum Chordata; order Ceratodontiformes; family Protopteridae; genus Protopterus; species Protopterus annectens. The sequence continues at coordinate 1,047,114,918 of NC_056739.1, read as the reverse complement.
AGAAGGAGCATGGGAATGGTGGAAGCCATGAACTCTTGAACCCAGGGACATTCCCTGGCTGTAACTGATGCTAGAGGAAGAAGAGACAGGAAAAAAGCAGTGAAGGTAATGGCCTGAGGGCTGGCAGAGATGCCAGCATGGGGACTGTCTGAAGCTTACAACCAAGGAAAATATGATCCTGAGATGTCGTCAGAGCTGATTTTGGGAAGTTTATGGTGACCCCCTAACCCTGCAACAGGGAAATAGTAAACTGGAGATCCTTAAGCAGAGCATCAGGGGAAGAAGTTTGAATGAGCAGACAATCCAGATACAGAAAGGTCTGAACTCGTCTCATCTTGCAAAAGGCAATGACAAGAGTGAGGCATTTGGAGAATACCCTTGGGAATTAGACAGACAAAAGGGCAAAGCAGAGAATGAAAATGCAAGGAAGAAAGAGAAACTTAAACATTTCCTGAAAAGGGGATGGATAGGGATATGAAGGTAGACATCTTTGAAATCCAGAGAACCAGAAAGGCCTGGGATATGAGAAAGGGAGAGAAAAACGTCGGAAGAGACAATATTCAAATCCCAAGGAGGTGATGGATCTTTCACTGGAGGTGTATGTAGGAATGTGCCGTTTAGAAAAGCTTTGCACTTTTTTGGAAGAAGCTAAAGAGGTTGCTTTTTCTCCAGAATGAAAATTAGATATGGCTGCTAATTCTACTTTGATTCAGAAAAACTAGCACCTTCCTGAAAAATACATGCTAAAAATGCCAGAACTAAAGATATAGGAGCAGTGAAAATGTCCAATTTCCTTCTGAACAGCCCAAACTGAAAATATTTTCCATTTACTCCTGTAGATCTTCCTTGTAGATGCTTTCTGGAAAGATAAGTATTTGACAGACCAGGGAGGACATTCTTGGCTGTATAGCTATCAATGGAATAAGAGAAACCATGTGGTTAGTTTGAGACTTGGAATATTGGGATGCTTCATCCCTGATGGATGCAAGAGAAGAAGGTCTGGACTGGGGCCCAGTATCCATGGAGGATATAGAAAGTGAGACCAAAGGAAGGGGGACCAAACTTGGCAAGGCCAAAAGGGGGCAATGAGGATAAATAAGCTCTTCGACCAAAGTGCCTTCTGTAGGAATTTTGGATTCAGAGGTAATGGGAGATCAGCAAAAAGGAAGACTGGAAGGCCAAACTTCGACAATAGCATCTCTCCGTGATTCCCCCCCGAGGGGGTATTAGGGCAAAGAACCTGCTGCACTTGTTGTGGGAGATGCAAAGAGATCACAGCAAGGTTGGCACCAAAGATGGAAAATCCTTTTTGCCACTGACTGACTGAGAGACCACTCATGAGGCATCAAAATGGACCCATTGAGTTTGTCTGCTAGTACGTTAGATTTCCCCAGTATGTGCTTTGCCATAAGAAAAGCAGTTGGAGGAGATTGCCCATTGTCACACTCTGATTGCCCCTCGACAAAGGGGTTAAGATTGGCTCCCCCCTCCATTTGTTGATGTATCAGATCACAAATATGTTTGTCAGTTTGTATTGCAATAGTCCCCAGAGAAAGAACATTTTGAGAGTACTTACAACACTAGGACGACTGCTATCATCTCTAGGACACTGATATGCAAATTGGTCTCTTGGGGGACCATGTGCCTTGGACCATCTGTCCCAAGAAATGCCTACCCACCCCAATTGGGAGGCATCTGTGGTTACCTTTGCGACTGGAGGAGACAGAATAAAGGGACAGTCTAGGTAAACTTTGTCCGACTGAATCCACCAACGAAAATGATTCTTGCATACTCGAGTGAGTCTGACTGGGAAGAACAGAAGGTGATGCAGAATAGACTACTGAACAGCTAGAGTCCACTAGATGACACTCATATAGAAACAGGCCATAGCAACTACAAGGTTAAGGCCGCTGCCATCGACTTATTGGAGCAAACAGTACCTGGACTGCTCTAAGAGATGCCTGGTTGGGGTGGTGAGGAGCAAGTCATCAAGATACAGAAACACTCTGAAGGCCAGCAGTCTCAGGTGACCTGCTACCACTGCCATACACTTGGTAAACACCCTGGGGGCTGTGGTGAGATAAATGGGCAGGGCTTTGAACTGACAGTGACTGGCTCCTTGCCAGAAGCACAGAAATCTTCTTCATCTGTTCATCTTGATGTGACAGTACACTTCCTGCAGATCAATTGAGCACATCCAATCATCCTTACTTAAAAAAGGCAGAATGGACTGAGCCATGACCATTCAGAAATTTGACTTCTTCACAGATTAGTTCAGGTTGCTTACACCCAAAACTGGTCTCAGTTACCCCATCATCATTTGATACTAAAAAGAACCTTAACTAAGTCCCATATCCTCTCTGGTCTGGTGGGACTGCCATGATGACTCTTGTCTAACAACTTTTGAATCTCTCTAGCTGCATCTTCTCTCTGACTGGATGGGATGTTGAGACACCTTCTTCTTTTGTTTGAGGGAATCTGGAAAAATGGTATGGAAACCTCTGGATATTATTTTTAGCACCCAAGAATCTTTTGTTATAGAAGCACAGGCATCTGGGTGTAAAAACAAGCAACTTCTGACTGCCTCTAGAGGTGGGTAGTCTAGCAACCCTTCAGGAGCACCGAAAGGATCTATCCAAAAAAAATCTCAGAAACCCTGGTTTTGTGGGCCTCCTCTGCCACGAGGATGGCATCTTCCATTCGAACTCAGCCCTCTGCCTCTGGAGCAGTTGTCCTCTCATGAATACTGGAAAGGTCCCTGGGACTTATGGAACCACCTTTTCTTGTCTCCTCTTTGAATCTGGGAAAAGGATTGTTGATGGGTAGAAAAGCGTATCCCTGTAGCAGATAAGGTCATTCCTTTCTGTTCATGTTTCCTTCACAGAAGGGTCAAAGAAAGACATTCCATCAAAAGCAGCATTGATGAAAGAATACTTAAAAGGCTCTGCAAAGTCATATAACTGCAACCAGGCATGCTTCCTAATGGACCAAACCAGCAGCCTGTGAGGTACCTTCCGCAACACGGGATATTAACTTCATGAACGCACTGGAGATGGATAACAGAGTGGCCAGCTGTGAAAAGGACCCTCCTGCAGTCTTCCACAAACATGGACACAGAGGGATGTGGAGAGTTCCTTGGTCAAATCCCACTGTAGTCTTGTGAAGTGTGCTAAATAATTCAGGTACCTCAAGGCAAAAGTCACCGAAGCAAATATGCATTTTCCAAACCCGTCTAAAGCCCTGGACTCTCTACTGGGGGATGGACAGAGGAGCTCTGCTCCGCTAGCTCCTTTTATGTGGCTGCCTCCACAACCACAGCATAAACATAGACTCCTTTGCTCCAATGGGGTCTGCCCATTGGCAGTGCCAAAATTTTGTTTGGACATGAGGGAACTGGTTCAACAGAGTCTGGTTCTTTCCATGCCCGGTGAGAGATTAAATGAATAAACTCATCCACCAGGGGAGTCGTCCAAGACATACATGAGCCAGAACCAAAAGCTTCCAGAAAAACAGACTCCTCTGGGGTGGGATAATATGAAGACCTTCAATGTTGCTTTCATGTTGGTACACAAATAAACGAGTCTTCGTGGGTTCTGTTTAAGGAGCTTTATTCTATACAAACACACTACTGTAAATCTTATTTGACTATGACTAAGTAACTTACATACGAACTAACTGCTGTGATCATAAATGCTTACACACTGGCTGCTTTTACATAATGGCACTATGGATTGCACGTGCCTGGAATTTATATGTGCATGCACAGCCTCGCATGCTTCTTAAAGATATTACACACACACACACTACACTCTGATCTACATCTTCCCTCTGAGAATAGAACATGCAATTTTTCATGAGATATTTAGCATGCAGAAATCACAAATAATCTAAAGACATGCAGTATGCACTACTAAGTACACATGTAGATACAGTCAAGTCTACATTACTATGTATTTCACACTGGGCTTAGAAACTTGTCCATATCGTGTGACATAAAATTGGGAATTTGTTTTAGCAACTTGAACTGGTCTGGAAACCATGTCTGACTCAGTCTTTGATTTGGAGTCTGCATCACAGATACAATGTTGTGATTGCAATGGTGATGAGTCTAGTACAGGAAGATGATGTCTGCGATTCCTCCTATACTCTACACCCTCGGAGCTTACCCAGTAAGATCTCGGCCTGTTATCTGTCCTGTTCAATCAAAACCTTTCATTGTCTGGATTCGTACCATCTCTCCTTCCCTCAATGAACGAAGTAAACTGCTTGATCTGTCATAACTAGATTTCTGGATATTATGCTTCTTCAACAATTGAGCCTTGATGGTTTTATTGTTCACAAACACATTTTCTTTCAATGCTGGCCCCAATAAAGGCTCTCCCTCCTACTGTTCCCCTTTTCAGAGAAATCTGGTTTATGTCCAAATTTCCAATGTTAAATGGCCAAAAATAAGGAATTCCCCGAGTTTGAAGGCCAAATTTATTGTAACACAAAATAAAATAACGCATAAGAACCTAGATTAAGCGCTTTCATCTCCCCTGTGGAGACTTCATCAGAATCAACCTCCAGCTTACTTTACCCATTAAAATAATTATCCATCATTCCTCATTTGCTGTCCAATTAAATGATTAACTATATAAACTATCTAGTATTTAAATAAGTGCTTTTACATTCACAGTATGTATAAAACCTTTGAAAAAACATTTTAAAACATTTGAAGTCATTGTCATTTAAAACATATTTAAAACCATCATGTTTCATATTTCTCTGTATATGAGGATATAATAAATATTACAAAATTACAAAATACTTCTCTAGCACCATATGACAATTCAACAATAACAGCATAACATCTAAACTAGACATGTATATTTGTATATGTATGTAAGCTCTATCTATATAGGATAAAATTACTACAATGTATAAATATATATAAAGTTTATAAATATATAATGTATATAAATAAACATATAAAATCTAAAATAATTCATATGTCTGGTCTCTGGGTTGGAAGCTAACAGTTTGAGGGCTGGGGTAATGGAGATATGGTCATTTAGCCCTGGGTTATTACATGCATCCAGTCTCAACTGCCATACCATTTCTCGATACTCTAATTTAGTTTCCCAATCTCTCCCCCCCTCACTGTTTCACCTCTTCCACCACCCAAAATGTACAATCAGCTTTTTTGCATGTTAAAAGGTGTCTATATAGAGCATTATTCACATTTTTTCTATTTATATCATACAGTTGCGCTCAGTTTTCCCTATATAGTATGCCCAGCACACTGTACAATAAGCAAGGTATACCACTTCACTGGTGTAGCAACTAGAATATGTCCTGTTTTTAAGTTTGCAGGAAATGCTGGGCATACTTAAATCTTTAGATCCTGCTATAAAAGGACATTGGGAACATCTGCCACATTTAAAAGTACCAAGCTTGGGACTTGCCCCTCCTTTGCATTATCCCTTTTTCTTTTCTAATATATCTTTTAAGTTGCAATTCCTCTTGTAACTATATCTGAGGGGTCTCTGAAAAAAGTTCACTTTGCTGGACATTCTTTCAAACATGCCACACGTATCATTAATGCATTTTTTGACCCACCCTATGTTCGAATAGTGTGTTAATACTAAATATGGCATATGGGGTGTAATTGATTCAGTACCCACCAGTTTCTTTCTACTACCTACTACTTCTCCACTAGTAAGTAGAGGTTAAGTAGGTAGTCCCCCATCCTTTGACTATGGAACATGGAGAATATGGAAGTGGTGTTAAAATACAATTACATTCATTTCCAAGGGGAATTGCACCATTAAATAGATGGGGTTGCCATGGGGTCTTCCTGTGCCCCCATCTATGCTAATGTAGTAATGCTATACTGGGGAAACACAGTTTGTTTTTACATCCAAATACTAGAAACATATTTATAGATATCATCGTTTCCTGGATGACATTTATTTTATGGAAAGGATCTAAAGGATTAATTCCCCCTTTTATGGAATACTTGAATCACACCACGGAATTTTTACAATTTACCTATGAGATAGGGCTAGATGAGACTCATTACTTAGATGTTAGACTAAGGATTCTATTAATAGTTTTAGATTCAGCATTTATAGGAAGGAGTGTTTTTCCAACTCCTATTTACATTATAATAGTGACCATCCATATTTTCTAAAGCGTAACATTGTGAAGAGACAGATCGTAAGAATAGCTAGGATGACATCTAATAAAATAGATTTTTTTTAAATAAATTCATTATGTACATACACTGTTTGGAGAAAGGGGGTATCAGGACAGTTTGATTAACCCCATCAAATGTTCCAAAGTCAAAGGGTGGGGGACTACCTACTTGCCTTTACTTACTAGTGGAGAAGTAGTAGGTAGTAGAAAGAAATTAGTGGGTACCGAATCAATTATACCCCAGATGCCATATTTAGTTTTAACACACTATTCGAACATAGGGTGGGTCAAAAAATGCATTAATGATATGTGGGATGTTTAAAAGAATGCCCAGCATTGTAGACTTTTTTCAGAAACCCCTCAGATATAGTTACAGGAGGAATTACAACTTAAAAGATATATTAGAAAAGAAAAAAGGAGAATACAAAGGAGGGGCAAGTCCCAAGCTTGGTACTTTTAAATGTGGCAGATGTTCCCAATGCCCTTTTATAGCAGGCATTAAAGATTTAAGTATGCCCAGCATTTCCTACAAACTTAAAAGCAGGACATATTCTAGTTGCTACATAAGAGGGGTGGTATACCTTGCTTATTGTACAGTGTGCTGGGCATACTATATAGAGAATTCTGAGTGCAACCTAAGAATGTTTATGTGAACATATGTATGATATAAATAGAAAAAATGAGAATAATGCACTATATAGACACCTTTTAACATGCGAAAAAACGGATTATAAATTTTGGGTGGTGGAAGAGGTGAAACACAGTGACAGGGGGAGAGTGGGAAACTCAATTGGAGTATCGAGAAATTATATGGCAGTTGAGACTGGATGCATGTAATAACCCAGGGCTAAATGACCATATCTCCATTACACCAGCCCTCACTCAAACTGTTAGCTTCCAACCCAAAGAGACCAGACATATGAATTATTTTAGATTTTATATGTTTATTTATATACATTATATATTTCATATATATTTATACATTGCAGTAATTTTAGCCTATATAGATACAGCTTACATACATATATAAATATACATGTCTAGTTTAGATGTTATGCTGTTATTGTTGAATTGGCATATGGTGCTAGAGAAATATTTTGTAATTTTGTAATATTTATTATATCCTCATATACAGAGAAATATGAAACATGGTTTTAACTATTGCAGCTATGAACACAACCACCAGCAAAATCCAGGTACCTGCACTTAAGAAAAAAAGCAAAACTGAAGTATAAAACCAGCGCAGGCAAAGCTCCAGGTTCCAAGTAGTAAAAGTTTAATATACAGCAAATGAAACCTTAAAACACACTAGCGCTTTCACTACAGGCTTCATCATGTGCGATGTGTTTATACATATCACTTCCATTTAAATCCAAGTTTAAAAATCATATGACGAAAATATTTAAAATATTTAAAGACATATCTTAAAAAATCTTACAAGTATGTAAATTTAAATATTTTGGTCATGTGATATTAAACTTTTACTACATGGATCCTGGAGCCTTGCCTGCGCTGGTTTTATACTTCATGGTTTTAAATGCGTTTTAAATGACTGTGACTTCAAATATAAAATGCTTTTTTCAAAGATTTTATACATACTGTGAATGTGAAAGCACTGATTTGAATACTAGATAGTTTATACAGTTACTCATTTAATTGGACAGCCAATGAGGGATTATGGATAATTATTTTAATGGGCAAAGTAAGCTGGAGGTTGAGTCTGATGAAGTCTCCAGAGGGGAAATGAAAGCGCTTAATCTAGGTTCTTATGTGTTATTTAATTTTGTGTTACAATAAATTTGGCCTTCAAACTCATGGAATTCCTTATTTTTGGCCATTTAACATTGGACGTTTGGCAATAAACCAAGTTTCTCTGAAAAGGGGAAGAGTAGGAGGGACAGCCTTTATTGGGGCCAGCATCGAAAGAAAATTTGTTTGTGGAAAATTGTGTGCCTTTTTGGTTATGGTTTTATTGTTCTTAGAGTTAGGTTGCAACAAACTTGATGAACTAGGTAGTGTAGTTCTAGTTTGTCTGGAATGTAGTCTAAGCACATGAGCCAAAAATATCGTCACGAGGTACATTTCTGAGATAAATTCAAGAATACATTGGTACTGTCACGCTTTGACTTTTCAAGTAATAGCTTAGCACTCTGTACTGCACGTTCAGCTAGACTATTGGATTGAGAATATTCAGAGCTACTAATGACATATACCAAAGTCCCATTCTCTTGCAAATTTCTGAAACAACTGGCTAGTAAATTGAGTACCATTGTCAGAATAAAGTTTGTGTTTACTACCATGAATTGAAAAATGACGTTTAAGCTTAGTGATAACAGCTGTTGAGGTTAAGTGTGGTACCAGATCAATCTCAAATTAGTTTGAGTCTACCAAAACCAAATAGTGTTGATTATTCCATTCAAAGATATCAGTTGCAACAGTAGGCCAAGGTAGGTCAGGTACTGGATTTAGCTGAAGTGGTTCATTTTGCAAATGTGCTCTGGCACTATTACATATCGAACAAGAAGAAAGAACACTATCAATTTTTTATAATGAAGGCCAAAATACTAGTTCTCTAGCCCATCTCTTAGTGGATAATAAACCTGGTTAGCCACAATGCAAAATCTGAATATATTCATGCTGCAATGAACCAGGAACAACAATTGTAGGACCTTTGAAAATAATACCATCTTCCATCAATAATTCATCTCTGTAGGGAAAATATGATTGCACCTCAGGTGATACGCTAGATTGTTTTGAAGGCCATCTGACACTGAAGTACTGATTGAGCATTTGTGAAATTTGATCAGTCATAGTATGATCTCTCAACTCATCAAGTCTAGTGGTGGAAAAATTACACACTGACATTACATCAAAGTCAAAAGTGCCAGCATCAAGCTGTTCTGTTGTACTTCTAGGCGATCTGGATAAAGTATCAGCCAGATATAGCAATTTACCTTTAGTGTAGACCATTTTGAATTTGTACTTTTGCAATCTGAGCATAATTTCTTGTAATCTCACTGGAGCAGAATGCATAGGTTTCTGTAGAATAGTACAAAAATGCAGCCGCCTCGAACTGCTGGACCTTTTCTTTAAAAACCGCAACCACGTTCTTTAGAGTAAATGCTTGAAAACAGTTTACCCTTCAAAATGAGAAACGCCAACACCAATGAAAAGCGTACTTTTCGACAAAATAAAATTGTAAAAAACCTTAACGCCAAGTTTATTAATTCAAAAATAAGAGCGTTTTCGCTGAAGACACAGCTCCAGCTTCCTCAGAGAATATTTAAAAAAACATCAACTCAAACTTTTATATCCACGTCATTACGTGCTAAACAGGTCAAAGACAGTTTAAAGAGACACTCTTCATAAAAATCTTTCATCATTTTAAAACAAGTGTTAGTATTAAAACCATAATCACATATAAATTACCTATTTAATAAATACAATATTAAAAATACGCTGTTGAATACTTTTCAAAATAGATCATATTAAAAACAAAGGTAATCATAACATATTACTACCCTATGGACATCATACAAATTAATTACTTCATACCTAATTACGTGCCATAATTCTAGTTCTAATAGTATTTTAAGACATTATTCTTAATAATTCAATATATTACACCTTTTAATTTGAGGATGAATACGGTAAACTTATTATAAGTAATAGGGAATGTTATATTGAATACTTATTTTATGACTTAATGGTGACAGCATGCATGTTTTCTTGAAAAATTGTAGTGAACAATTAAAGGTAATAAATAAATAAAAATGAAAATAAAAATAAAAAATTTTGGAGAAAGTGTATATATATATATATTTTAACGTCTGTAACTCCTCAATTTCAAAATGCATGCAATATTGCAATGCTCATTCAAGCCAGGATAGGAAAAGGCATCCAAGAGCAGCTGCCATTCTAACTCTCTATTTTCCAGAAGTAAGGAGACGGGACCTCCTCTTTCTGAACTTGAGACTTGGTCTATGGCCGGAAATTCAAAACTATGTCCCTGATGTTTCAAGATATGCTTTGCTAAAGCATTATCTTTATTCTGCTTTCTCATAGCGTAAACATGTTCGTAGACCCTGTCCCGTAATCTTCTGTCTGATTTACCTATATAAAAGGCTTGACAGCAATTGCAAGTAGCCAGATAGATAATAAATCTAGATTCACAATTTAATCTGTGATTAATACTGAAGCTTCTTTCACGTATAGAAAAAACACTAGTTACCTTTACAAGATGGCAATAGTTACAGTGGCCACATTGTGTTGAACCTTTTGCCCTGATGGTCCAATTAGCCACTTTAGATCTCTGCAGTAGTGTTTTCAAATTATTAGCCCTCCTGTATGTAATCTTCGGTTTCTTACCCAATTTATCTAATAACTGTTCATTATTAGAAATAAAGTACCAATTTTTAAATAAAATGAATTGGATTTTCTTGGAATCCATACTGAATGTAGTTATAAAACTGCTTTCAAATTTATTACCTACTGAATTAACATTTGCCAATGAAGAATTCACAGGATTCCCAGGATTGTTTACCACTACACTATTCTCCAAATTTATTTCCATTGTTAAATTGTCAACTAACTGAATGACTTGTTTTTGAGGCAAGATAGGAGCAAAATGGCCCAACGACCTTTTATTATTAACTTCATCAAATAATTCATTGAATAATTGGATGGGGTACTCCCTGTTGGTAAACATAAGCTTTAATAGATTACATTCTTCCAAGAATAATTCTTCACTACTGCAAATTCTGGAAGCACGAATCAATTGCCCCTTAATAATTGCGTTCTTTTGTTTGAATGGGTGGCAACTTTTAAAATGAAGTAACGAATTACAATAAGTAGGTTTTCTATATATACTGGAGAAGTATTCACCTTTAATGACATCCTTATTTAACTTAATATCCAGGTAATCTATATCACGATCAGAATATTTTGAAGTGAACCTTAAAAAGGTGGTAGTTTCATTAAGGGCTAAAACAAACTTATCAGCAGTCATGTAGTCGCTCTCAAATAAAATAAAGATGTCATCCAAGTATCTAGTGTAAAATTTAACTTTTTCCTTAATTTCAATGTTGTTAAATATGTTGGTCTTCTCCCAGTATGCCATGAATAAATTCGCAACACTGGCCCCACATGGGGACCCCATTGCTACACCATGTTTCTGCAAGTAATATTTGCCATTAAAAGAGAAATAATTAGAAGAGAGTATTATATCCAGTAGCTGTGTGACTACATCTATCTCTCTTTTCGTGGCATTAAGGTCAATCAGCATTAAAGATATCCATTCTATTGCCTCTAAGTGGGGAATGGAAGTGTATAAGTCCACAACGTCTATAGTAAGAAAGTTGTAGGTGTTCTTAAATTCAACCATGTGTATCTTTTCCAGAAAAGACCAAGAGTCTTTACAGATGTGAATTATATTTTTCAAATACTTGGATAAAATATTCTCTACTAGTTGTGCACTAGGATAAGTTAAAGAGAGCCGGCTATCTATAAGGGCTCGGAATGGTGGGTTATGTATATCTTTGTGGATCTTTGGGATCCCAAAGATAACCGGAGTCTTAGGCATTTTGATGTCAATGTAGTTATAAGTATCCATGTCTATGTCTCCACTTATAAAAAGGTCTCTAAAATACCCTCTATTTCTAGAATGTGCGATGTTCATTTCGTTTAGAGATGCTTGTGTGTAAGCGGGACCTTCAAGGATGGCCTCCATATTATTGACATATTTATAATTGTCAATAATTACTAGGCCACCACCTTTGTCCGGCTTGATGACCCTGACCGGGGCCTTACATAACAAGTCAAATTCATACAGTTGTTCTTCAGTGACATTACTTGTAAGGCCTCCTGTCCTTGAATAGTAAGTTGAGGTCAAATGCCTTAAATCTAATTCACGAAACTTTTCAAAAAGCAAGAGCCCAATATGTAGCAGTGGGTTATAAGTACTAGCTAATTTAAGCCCTGGATCTATGCCTGTACCATTGTTATTAAACAACAATTTTAAATTTAATTTTCTAACAAAGCATTTGAGGTCAATTAGAGTCTTGACCAAGTTGCAACCTGTGCTAGGTACAAAGGTGTTGCCATATGCTAGTAACTCCACCAAACAAGGGTTGACTTTGAAGGAAGAGAAATTGTAAATTGTAAAATCACCCTTCATGTTAGTTATTACAGTCAAGTCATCTTTGGAAAAAAATATAATTCACATTTGTAAAGACTCTTGGTCTTTTCTGGAAAAGATACACATGGTTGAATTTAAGAACACCTACAACTTTCTTACTATAGACATTGTGGACTTATACACTTCCATTCCCCACTTAGAGGCAATAGAATGGATATCTTTAATGCTGATTGACCTTAATGCCACGAAAAGAGAGATAGATGTAGTCACACAGCTACTGGATATAATACTCTCTTCTAATTATTTCTCTTTTAATGGCAAATATTACTTGCAGAAACATGGTGTAGCAATGGGGTCCCCATGTGGGGCCAGTGTTGCGAATTTATTCATGGCATACTGGGAGAAGACCAACATATTTAACAACATTGAAATTAAGGAAAAAGTTAAATTTTACACTAGATACTTGGATGACATCTTTATTTTATTTGAGGGCGACTACATGACTGCTGATAAGTTTGTTTTAGCCCTTAATGAAACTACCACCTTTTTAAGGTTCACTTCAAAATATTCTGATAGTGATATAGATTACCTGGATATTAAGTTAAATAAGGATGTCATTAAAGGTGAATACTTCTCCAGTATATATAGAAAACCTACTTATTGTAATTCGTTACTTCATTTTAAAAGTTGCCACCCATTCAAACAAAAGAAAGCAATTATTAAGGGGCAATTGATTCGTGCTTCCAGAATTTGCAGTAGTGAAGAATTATTCTTGGAAGAATGTAATCTATTAAAGCTTATGTTTACCAACAGGGAGTACCCCATCCAATTATTCAATGAATTATTTGATGAAGTTAATAATAAAAGGTCGTTGGGCCATTTTGCTCCTATCTTGCCTCAAAAACAAGTCATTCAGTTAGTTGACAACTTAACAATGGAAATAAATTTGGAGAATAGTGTAGTGGTAAACAATCCTGGGAATCCTGTGAATTCTTCATTGGCAAATGTTAATTCAGTAGGTAATAAATTTGAAAGCAGTTTTATAACTACATTCAGTATGGATTCCAAGAAAATCCAATTCATTTTATTTAAAAATTGGTACTTTATTTCTAATAATGAACAGTTATTAGATAAATTGGGTAAGAAACCTAAGATTACATACAGGAGGGCTAATAATTTGAAAACACTACTGCAGAGATCTAAAGTGGCTAATTGGACCATCAGGGCAAAAGGTTCAACACAATGTGGCCACTGTAACTATTGCCATCTTGTAAAGGTAACTAGTGTTTTTTCTATACGTGAAAGAAGCTTCAGTATTAATCACAGATTAAATTGTGAATCTAGATTTATTATCTATCTGGCTACTTGCAATTGCTGTCAAGCCTTTTATATAGGTAAATCAGACAGAAGATTACGGGACAGGGTCTACGAACATGTTTACGCTATGAGAAAACAGAATAAAGATAATGCTTTAGCAAAGCATATCTTGAAACATCAGGGACATAGCTTTGAATTTACGGCCATAGACCAAGTCTCAAGTCCAGAAAGAGGAGGTCCCGTCTCCTTACTTCTGGAAAATAGAGAGTTAGAATGGCAGCTGCTCTTGGATGCCTTTTCCTATCCTGGCTTGAATGAGCATTGCAATATTGCATGCATTTTGAAATTGAGGAGTTACAGACGTTAATATATATATATATATATATATATATATATATATACACTTTCTCCAAAAAAATTTTTTATTTTTATTTTCATTTTTATTTATTTCTTACCTTTAATTGTTTATTACAATTTTTCAAAAAAACATGCATGCTGTCACCATTAAGTCATAAAATAAGTATTCAATATAAAATTCCCTATTACTTATAATAAGTTTACATATTCATCCTCAAATTAAAAGGCGTAATATATTGAATTATTAAGAATAATGTCTTAAAATACTATTAGAACTAGAATTATGGCACGTAATTAGGTATGAAGTAATTAATTTGTATGATGTCCATAGGGTAGTAATATGTTATGATTACCTTTGTTTTTAATATGATCTATTTTGAAAAGTATTCAACAGCGTATTTTTAATATTGTATTTATTAAATAGGTAATTTATATGCGATTATGGTTTTAATACTAACACTTCTTTTAAAATGATGAAAGATTTTTATGAAGAGTGTCTCTTTAAACTGTCTTTGACCTGTTTAGCACGTAATGACGTGGATATAAAAGTTTGAGTTGATGTTTTTTTAAATATTCTCTGAGGAAGCTGGAGCTGTGTCTTCAGCGAAAACGCTCTTATTTTTGAATTAATAAACTTGGCGTTAAGGTTTTTTACAATTTTATTTTGTCGAAAAGTACGCTTTTCATTGGTGTTGGTGTTTCTCATTTTGAAGGGTAAACTGTTTTCAAGCATTTACTCTAAAGAACGTGGTTGCGGTTTTTAAAGAAAAGGTCCAGCAGTTCGAGGCGGCTGCATTTTTGTCCTTTTCAACTGTTTTGGTGTTTGTGACTTTTCATCTGTAGAATAGTAACTTGGGGCAGATGATCAATTTTAATTTGAATAGCTTGACCATAAATATAATCGTGAAACTTAGAACATGCAAAAACTATTGCTAGAAGCTCTTTCTCAATTTGAGCATAATGCATCTCAGTTTGAGTAAGTATCCTAGATGCATAGGCTACTGGTCTGCTCTCTTGTAGAATAACTGCACCAGAACCAAAATTAGAAGCATCACAGGATAGGACAACTGGTTTATTCACATCAATGTACACTAACATGGGGGGAGGGTCGCAATTTTCTGCTTAGGGTTATCAAATGTCTTCTGATGATGTTTTCACCATGACCATGCGATATTTTTTCATGTTAGCTTTCTTAACGGTGCTGTCAACTCACTGAAATCTGGTATAAACTTGCCCAAACAGTTGACCATGCCCAGTAAACTCTGCACATTACCTGGTGCTGACATCTTTAAAATAGCTGTTTGGTTGGGTCAGACTTTAAGCCTGTACTTGTAAACAAATGTCCCACGTAGGTTACTTCCGGAAGTCTGAAGTTGCACTTCAGAGGATTCAGCTTTAAAATTTACTTCATGTGCTCTATCTAGAACTTCCTTGAGGTTTCTGTCATGCTCTGCTTTGCTACTGTTTCCAACTAGTAGATAGTCTACTATTATGGCACAATGATAACCTGAAAACATTTGTTCCATTGCACAATTTATTGCAAATGGCATCCTTAGAAATCTTTATCTGCCAAACGGGGTACTAAAAGTAGTTAGAAATGAGGATCTGTGATGAAGCATCACTTGCCAAAATGAACTCTGTTTCCAAAACAGAAAATATAGCGGTATTTGGTATTAGAGCTGCAACTTCCTCAACTGTGCACATTAGATGATATGGCCTCTTTAATGCTTTTTTCAAATCTCTAGGGTCAATGCATATTCTGATTTCGACTGAGCCTTTCTTGTGAGTGGCTACTATGGGTGACACCCATTCAGTTGGTTCTGTGACTGGACAAATCACACCTTGTGCACCATCTTATCCAACTGAGCTTTGACTTTATCTTGCATAGCTATTGGAATTCTTCTTGCTGGTCTGACCACTGGAGTGCCCTCAAAGTCTAATTTCATAGAAAACACAACTGGAAGCTTTCCTAACGTCATTCAAAACAGCATACTCTGAGAAAATGGCTTCTAAAAAACTTGTACTTGGAACTGCATTCACATGATGAACTTCTTTGGCACAAGAAAGCAGGTTCATTCTCAAACTATCTCTGAGACCTAATAAAGATTGCACTGGTCATCGGACTACATAGAATAATAAGTTGTAACAGTAATAATAAAAATAAAAATACAAACGAAACAGACCGCCAGCAGCAAAAAGAACCAAATCAAAAACAAAACTGCTGTATAGCCAATAACAAGTCCATCTGATTCCAAAAGGATATAATTTATTATTCAAACACAACGAGATCTCGTATTTGAATAATAAATTATATCCTTTTGGAATCAGATGGACTTGTTATTAATAATAAAAATAACATGGAAGTATTACTGAACCTTCGGTTTGAATTTCTTCACCTCCATACACAACACATCTCGCACTGCTGGTTACATTGAGTTGTTTGTTGGTTCTCACTTTTGTAAATGTTTCTGCTGACATAACATTGCACTTTGATCCAGTATCTGCTTTGAGCTCTGTGGATTTCCCATTGATCCAAACTGTGTGAGGCTTACTTGATTTGCAAAACTTTTGAAAGTGGTTCCATTTCTTACACTTACGGCACTGCTGACCATACACTAAGCACTTCTCTCTTTTAGACTCATGATTTGTACCAAAATTTCGACAGTTCACAGTAAACCTAGATTTGGGTTTTGTTGACTCATGCTTGTATGGCACTGAGATGGCAGTGGAGCTTGCACTTCTCCTAGAAGTTTCTGGAAAATTCTGCACTTTCTTTGGAATTCCTCTGGTCGCCCTTTGCTTAGGCCAGTTTCTGCTTGCCACGTGTTGCATACCATCTACGTTTGCTCTGGAGCTTACTGAAACCATGCTTTTGTCACTTGTAAGCATGTTTGTATGCCTTTCTGTCACCTCATGGATCTGACAAATCTCTGTTGCTTTGCTTAATGTCAAATCACTGTCATGAAGCAAAATCTTCCTCACTGCAGCACTATTAATACCACATATAAGTTTATCATTCATCAGCTCATCTTTCAAGTCACCAAACCGACACATTTTGGCCTTGTTCCTCAAGTCAGTCATATAAGCTGCAAATGTTTCCCCCTAGCTTCTGATTTCTCATGTAAAACAAACGCATCTCTAATGTAATGTTTGTCTGTGGGTTGCACATTTCTCTGAACTTACGCTGGATCTTTTCTGGAATCAGCTTGCACAACAACATGGCAGTCTGCACCCTTCACCTTCATATCATACACTGCTGGTGCACATACAAATGATCGTTCTCTTTCTATTGCCTCAGATTCTGCTAGATTTAGCAAAATAAATGCCCTTGTGTGTGCATTTCTATCTGCATAAGCTGCTTGTATAAAAATATCATACTCCTGTTCAAATATTCTCCAGTTTTCTGCAATACTCTGGTCAAACACAAGTGGTTGTGGTTTTCAAAATCCGTCTGCCACATTAACACATACTAGGTCTTGCAAATACGTTAAAACACACACACACACACACACATATATATATATATATATATATATATATATATATATATATATATATATGTGCATAAGTAATTGGCATGAACACTCACTTTGGCTAATGCTCTTCTTCTTTATATCTGCAGTATCTTTGTGCTTATCGGTATTGTACGAATGAATAACCATATAGTGGTTTCAATTAACTGGACTTTGCAAAATAAACCTCTTGGGCTTCTTAATGCTTTGTTGCACTTTGTGAAATACTTTTTCAAATTTCTTAATGCTTCACTGTGCTTTATGAAATAACTTTTCAAGTTTCTCGATGCTTTACTGTACTTTACGAAATAACTTTTTAGCTTTCTTGATGCTTTACGAAACTCAGTGGAATAGATTTTCAACTTATTTACTGCTATATGGAGCTTAACGGAATACTTTCTTGGACTTTGTGATGCTTTTATGAAATTTTCAATAAGTAAAGGCAGAAATGCTAAAATCATCGGCTTTCAGAATTGGTAAAGGCTAAAATGCTAAAGCAATTGCTTGGAAATTTATTGATAAAGGCAGGCATGGAACAGTCATGCATTATCACTTATTAAAGTCGTTGCTTTAAGAAACATTCAAGAACTTTGCAATGCAACTGAGCAATTCATGAGCACTGCAATATTCTTGTAATCCTTTGTAAGAAACACCTTTCTTTAATACAAGAAACTTGTTAAGTAGTGGCATAATGTGAATAATCAGATACTGGTTGCCCAAATTCAATGTCTTTTGAGGTATACGCACTTTGGAAATGACTAGAAGCAATACACTGAAATGTTGCCAAAATGGCAGTACTATGCCAGGCAACTCTTTAGAGTACAAGAAGCACTCTGTAATGGCGGCACTTTGCAAAGAGCCACCCCAGCACAAGATCTTTTCTTCAAATAACCATGCTTCAACTGAATTACATGAGATAGTTGCACTTTACACACAGTGAACTCCTTGAAATACATATATGTACGATGTAGGATATGTACGAGGGTAGTGTGACAGCGGTGAGGTCTGTGGTGGGAGTGACAGATGCGTTTAAGGTGGAGGTGGGGTTACATCAAGGATCAGCTCTGAGCCCTTTCTTATTTGCAATGGTGATAGAAAGGTTGACAGATGAGATCAGACAGGAGTCCCCATGGACTATGATGTTTGCAGATGACATTGTGATCTGTAGTGAGAGTAGGGAACAGGTGGAGGACACGATGGAGATATGCTCTAGAGAGAAAAGGAATGAAGGTCAGCAGAACTAAGACAGAATATGTGTGTGTGAATGAGAGGGAGGATAGAGGAATGGTGAGGATGCAAGGAGTAGAGGTGGCGAAGGTGGATGAGTTTAAATACTTGGGGTCAATAGTTCAAAGTAACGGTGAGTGTGGAAGAGAGGTGAAGAAGAGTCCAGGCAGGATAGAATGGGTGGAGAAGAGTGTCAGGAGTGATTTGTGACAGACGAGTACCTGTAAGAGTAAAAGGGAAGGTCTATAAGAGGGCAGTGAGACCAGCTATGTTATATGGTTTGAAGACAGTGGCATTGACAAAAAGGCAGGAGTTTGAGCTGGATGTGGCAGAGTTAAAGATGTTAAGATTTGCACTGGGTGTGACGAGGGTGGACAGGATTAGGAATAAGTATATTAGAGGGTCAGCCCAGGTTGGAAAGTTTGGAGACAAAGCCAGAGAGGCAAGATGATGTTGGTTTAGACATGTGCTGAGGAGGGATGCTGAGTATATTGGGAAAAAGTTGTTAAGGATGAAGCTAACAGGAAAAGAGGAAGGCCTGAGATAAGGTTTATGGATGTGGTGAGAGAGGACATGCAGGTGGTTGGTGTGACAGAACAAGATGCAGAGGACAGGAAGAAATGGAAACAGGTGATCTGCTGTGACGACCCCCAACGGGAACAGCTGAAAGATGATGATGATGATGATGATAATGATGATGAACTCTTTGAAATACATGCACAGTGATAAGCACACACTGTAAAAGCACTTTTACACACTGAGATACTTAGAATTACTTTAATTACTTTTTTAATACTAAACGAAGTCATAGTTATGCCCAAACACAGCACTTCACTCAAAATAGCAGTTAACTTGCTTTAGTTTCATCTACTGTGGTCCTTTTCTTCTATTATTTATCATTGTGCTCATTGTCATGGTGGTGCAGCGTTTAGCGTTGTCGCCTCACAGCAAGAGGTTCTCCCGTTCGATTCTCGGCTGGACCGCCTTCTGTGTGGAGTCCTCTCCGCGGTCGAGTGATGTTAAAGACATGCAGGTAGGTGCGAGTGTGAATGGGCGTGCCTTCGCGTTAGGTTGGGCATCAGGCTGGCAACACGGCACCGTAAAAATCCACTGCCAGTCATGAGCGGACTGGAGTTCCGCTGTGGCGACCCCTAACCGGGAAAAGCCTAAAGTCTTTTTATTTATCTTTGTGCTCGTTTAAACCCTTTTCAGTTTTTTATGCCCAGTGTACTTTCTTTGTGCTCGTTTTACTCTAAACATGCCCAGTTATGCCTTAAACACACACTTTCTGCCTTAAACATACTTGTTTTATACTTCAACATGCTCATTTTGTCTATAACATGCTCGTTTTGTACTTTAAACACATTCGTTTCATCAAACACTTTTATCTGATACATTTTCTTTAGTTAAACTTTTTGAGCTTTCCGCTTGCCTGACAATGCAGTTTATACCCTTGTAATGCCTTTTCTTGCTTCTTTGCATCGAGTAAATAATTTGTGTTGCATTTCATTACCTTTAATTCCTTCTCGTTATGCTCGCACTGTTTTCTCTTGGTTTTTCCTTTGCTGTCACTTTTACATCTCCTGGCTCTAAATGTTTTGTTCCTTTCCATCCCGGTTCTGACACCATGTCATTTTTGTGTTGGTACACGAATAAATGAGTCTTTGTGGGTTCTGCTTAAGTAGCTTTATTCTATACAAACACATTACTCTAGAGCTTATTTGACTATGACTAAGTAACTTGTATAAAAACTGCTGTGATCATGCATGCTTACTCACTGGATGCTTCTACAAAATGGCACTAGGGATTGCACATGCCTGGAATTTATATGTGCATGCACAGCCTCACATGCTTCTTAAAGACATAGCACGCACACACTATACTCTGATCTATACTCAACCTTTTTGCTCAATTTCCAGGATGTTTCCACATGAGACGTCATCTGGCGAAAATTTGAGGGACCATTCCTCTTCACGGAAGTCAGCATCTTCGGTGAGAGATTCCATAAGCGAATCTGTGCATCTCTTTTTGCATGTTCACTTTCAGGGAACCTCTTCAGTGGGATGATCTGGAGAGAGATTCGAAGAGTGGGGAGCTCCGCAATGGGGACTGTCTTGATGCTAAATGGTTCTGGCTTTCCCTGTGGAGTAGGGCCGATAGCATCAGAGCTCAGATCTGAAGGGGTAATGGATGTAGGATCCAAGAATGAAACAGTAACTGAATCTCTCAGTTGAGAGAAAGCCCTCTCCACTACCTTGAAAGCAAACAAACCAGGAGAAGCCTTGGCTGGCTGCACTGGAGCCAAAACCTCCGAAATAATCAAGTCTCAAGCCTGCCTGGATCTGTGCCTTGAGGAGGAAGGTGGACCACAGCTATCAAACACCAAAGTTCCGAGGGGCAAGGATGTTTCCGATAACATTGGAGTGGAACCCAACCTCCCAGATCCAGCTGCATCTCCGAGACCTATCCCAATCCAAATTAATAGGAGCAGAACCAGTCAGGGAGGCCATCGGATTCTAAGGCCTAGCCATCTTCAGCTACAACACCAACACTCTCGGGGCTCTCTGATCCAAGGATTCCAAAACTGTGGGACAGATCAGAGAAAGAGAGATCACCACATGAGAAGTGGATGGAAGGCTCATGGATCCGGTGGGAGAAAGGGCGGGAATAACCCCCATCTGATCTGAGGAATTTTCTCATCATCCTATCCATGTTGGCTTTTGAAGGATTTCTAGATGACCTCATGGATGAGGTTTTTGACTGTGGCCTTGATTCTCTCCTCAGCGTTGTTTGGAGAAATGGAGAATGGATTTGAGAAGAGACTGGTTCAACTGTGAGCCCATGTGAGTGGGTTCAAGGAGGCTGTCAGTATCAGTCATATCCAAGGTTTTGGATCTGAATGCTTTCTTTTAGGAGACAAAGTTTTTTACATTTTTTGTGGATGCTCTGAAGAAGTTGAAGCCTTTAGCAAATGGGCAGGGGATCACTTACAAGGCTCCTTAGTCTCTGAAGAAGTTTTGGTAGGTTTACTGTGGGTTTGAGCCCGTGAAGATGATGATGAAGGGAGGCAGCATCCCCTTAAGGACTAACTTGTTACACCTGTCAGAAAATACTCTAAAATTAAATGGCACAAACAAAACAGTTGGTATTAAGGTGTGCCACTCCTAGGCAGTAGACACACTCACTGTGGACATCAGACTTGTGAATCTTGTGCCCACAGGAAGTGCACAAGGCAAAAAGAAAGAGAAAGGCACATTTTTTTTTCTTTAGATTAGCAAACTACCTGCAATGGTAGACAGAATACCCTCTAAAGGGTAGAACAAAAAAAAAGGAAGGACTAGTACCAGCAATGGTACGAAAGAAAAAAACTACCAGACTATTTGCTTTCTTTTTCTACCATCTAATGGTAGAAAAACCCCATAACTTGACAATTACGAGAGGGAGGAATAACAGGAGAAGTTAGAAGAGTTTTTAAAATACTTGCTACTCATAATTAAATTTAAGAACCCAAATGTAGCTCTTTGTGAAAGATCCTCAGCCATGTGCGATGGCGGCAAAAGAGATCTGAGGTGTTGTTAGCTGATTGGGGCATTGCGGGTAAAGGGAGGAGCTCGAGATTTTGATCCAAAAGTTTGCTTTATGTGGCCAAGTCAGATCCGAGGTTGGAGCCGGTACACACACATTGAGGAAGAATGAAAAGGACAACATCAAATGATTGGTTTTCTCCGTTTCTTTTTCTGCAGGACGTCTGCACGAAACAACCTTGGGGGGGGGGGGACTCAGATCCTTGGTGACATTCAATAAGCACTGTAATGATCTCCTTCCTAACCAAGATCTGTGGAATTCCCCTTAGTCCCCAAGATATAACTGACCAAGGTTTCCCCTCAATGTAAGGAGCAAACATTTGTAAAGCCTAAGATATCCCATGCTAGCTTCCAAAGAGGTCACGGCAAAGGAATCCGAGGCAACTACCAGAAGATCCGAGGCAACTACCAGAAGATCCTCTGGGCTTTCACTAGCCTTGAGAGAGACATCCAAGGGAGGATGGACAGAAGCTGTTATCAGACCTAAGGTTTTTGGCCTTTTTCTTGGCAGGAGGCTAACCTTTCAGACTGGAAGATTAAGCCACAGCACCTTGAACCAACAGCTTAAGATATTGATTTTCAAGGTAAATAAAGAAGAGAGACTACGAAGTTGGGGCTTAAGGACAAATGTCGGGCAGATAGAACACTGTGTATGGTCATGGGAAGCACCCAAATAGAAGACACTGGTCATGATGGTCTTTACTATGAATCTGCCTCCCACACTGACATTTTCCTTTCTAGTTAACATGAACCCAACAGCACTAAAGAAAGAAAGAAAGTTAAGAAGAAACCCCAACAAGGCAGCAGAAGGGCACTCAGACTGATGTTCAATGATGGCATTCAGACTGGCGGCAAAGAAGTTCAGTGTGTGTGCACCTTAATGCCTTTGCGTGAGGAGTGTACATGTGACATACAACACCTATAAGCACTAAAGGCTTTGGTACACTTGCCAGATGTTCGGCTATCCTTGGCAGGAGATCCTCTTAGGTTATGAATACTGCAACAGTGATATAGGAGGACATCACCTACTACACAGACAGGGACTAAAGGTAGAGGAGTCTCAAATTACATCAAAAGTGCAGGCACAGAGATTCCTGGATTTTATAACACAAACTCCCTTGACCAGATTGTCAATAAGCTGACCAGGGATGCAAATATACTGGATGTGGTTCTCACCAATACAGAAGAGTGCTGCACACCCACTAGTGTAATGTCCTCTCTGATGAGGTAAGACCACAAGACAGTATCCTCTGAAGTAAAAATAAAACCTGGAAAACCAGTTAACACTGAAATGTTCAGGAACTATGCTAAACTTAAGCTGTCAAAATTTCAAGACCCCCCCCCCCAAACCCTGAGAACACTATTGCTTAAGAGGAACCGTTCACTGAAACCCTATACAAGCATGTTAATAGCTGCAAAGAAGCAGCTGTACTCATCACGACTAAGTAAACAACTAAGTCAAAAAACAAGCCAACCTGGTGGAATCACATCAATGGGCTGTACAACAGAAGGAAGAAAATCATGGCAACAATTCGGAGGTATAGCACCTAGCAGGATAAAAGAGCTGTTGTCAAACTAAAAACTCAAAGGACAAAAAGTCTACAAAGCCAACTTTGAGGGAAATTTGGCCTCCCAGGCTAGGGACAGCCAAAAGATATTCTTTAGCTACATTCACAGCCTCAAAAGCAATGCACACTTGTGTACAGAGTTCATTGTTAAAGGAGCCAGCTATCCCGAGCCAGATGATATAGCAAACTGGCAGACAAATTCAGCTTTAACTTTACCTCTCCCCCACAAGTCTCTCCTCAGGAAATGACATCAAATATAACTCCCCTAACATCACTAGGGAACAGGTAATCAATGATTTCTCTAAGGCCAAAAACACTGCATTGATGGGCCTTGACAATATCCCAAGTTGCCTCCTAATAAGCATGAAAAAATCTATTAGGCCCTCTGCAGTCAATATTTAACCAAAGCAGGCTTCTTGCCTCATGAATGGAGAACAGCACATCAACCCTCAGGACAAATGTGGGCCACCTACAGACCCACAACTCTCACTAGTCTCATATGCAAAGCCATGGAAAGAATTATCACGGAAATAATCAATAATGACATAGGAAATCTCCAGACACTGCACCCAACCCAGTTCATCAAGAGGAAGTCATGCTTATTCAACTTGGTGGACTTCTTTGAGAATGTCACCAAAGCAATGAACTAGGGTAAAACAGTTCACACTGCCTACCTTGACCTGTCCAAGGCTTCTGACACAGTACTTCACTCAATCATTGTTGACAAACTCAAGAGGTTAGGTATAAACCCTTTTGTCACCTGTTGGATAGCCAGCCATCTCACAGAGGACCCAGAAAGTTAGAATTGGGAGGTCCACCTCTACAAAGAAGCCAGTCATCAGTGGAGTCTCTCAGGGATTGATCCTGGGACAGTTTCTTTTTGGCATCTACTTCTTTAAAGTCAAGGCCCCTCACCAGCACTAATGTCCTCCAAGAAGGGCTGACATAAACAAATAACTTGCGTTAAAGTAATGCATTAAAACTAAATGCCAAGAAATGCATAACAGTATCCTTTGGGAAGTCAGCCACTCTTGGTAGCTATCATATTGAGTACACTCTCCCAAGAGTTGACCCAGTAGTCTGGGACTTGTAGACACACAGACACCAATCTTACATTTGACCATCATGTGCCAGCGGTAGTGAGTAAAGCATTCTATGCTGTGCAAATTATAGACAAAGGTATGGCATCTATGTCCAAGCATGTCATTATTCCACCGCATTTGGCATTCATCAGATTAAGTAAAATGTCCCCTTTGATATCTAAAAAGAGGAAAAAGTGCCAGAAATATTTCAAATACCACAAAAAGTTCACAAAGGCACTTTGGAAGGAACAGACTTGACCACGAGTAAATAATTTATTAACATTGATTACAAAAACAACTTAACATATTCACTGCATTTTCATCTGTAAACCACACTTCATCAGATGCGAAAAACATAAAAAATAAAACAAATACAAAAACCACTTAACTACCAAGGACATTAAAGATTCAATTATTCCAATTTCGAGTACATCTTTCCTACCCTTCACCACTTCCTTCCGAGCATCATTAATAAGCGTTATTGGGTAGCCCCTCTTTTTAAGCAACAAAAATTCAAACTCATTGTAAAATTCCAAGTCGTTGGAAGTCATCCTACTCCCCCTGACAATACCTCTCTTCTGATAAAAAGGGTGTGCACTTGTAAAATATAAAAAAGAATCAGAATATCTAAGAGTATTCGAATTGGAACATCCTTCATATGGTTATATCGTCTTGAATTAGATGGGACTATTATGGTTTTAGGAATGAGCTTGTTGAATGTCATTTCATATGGATATTTTATCATTTTACCATTATTTTTTAATATTCTCTTATTTTATACTTTTTTTACTATTTCCATACCACATCATTTAGCTATTTTTATGAACTGACAGCTCTTCACATTGTTTGTGTGCTGAATTGGTCAACTGCAGGGTTCATTTTTTCTAATTAGGGGAATAATTTAACCTTTAATGTCATTGGTAGTGAAGTGGCTTTTATATTTAAGTGTTTTATTTTTGTATGCTTTTCACATCTCATGAAGTCTGGTTTACAGAAGAAAATGCAGAGAATACATTAAGGCGTTTATGTTTTGTAAACTGTGTTAATAAATTATTTACTTGTTAGTCTGTTCCTTCCAAAGTGCCTTTGTGAGCCCTTTGGTATGTACCTAACCAGGCATATCCAACAGTTGGAACATCCACTGAAGTTCCTCACTAAAAGAATCTTCTTCTTTTGGCTTTTTCCCGGTTAGGCATTGCCACAGCGGATCACCGTCCGCTCATGATTGGCAGTGGAGTTTTACAGTGTCGAGTTGCCAGCCCGGTGTCCAACCTTCCACAGAAGGCACACACATGCACACACTCACACCTAGGGCCAATTTAGTGTGTCCAATCCACCTACAGCATGTCTTTGGGATGTGGGAGGAAACCGGAGCACCCGGAGGAAACCCACGTGACCACAGGGAGGACATGCAGACTCCGCACAGAAGGCACCCCAGCCAAGGATCGAACCGGAGAACCTCTTGCTGTGAGGCGGCAACGCTAACCGCTGCACCACCATGGCCGCCCTTCTCACTAAAAGAATACAGGGCATAAATAAAATGTCCAGTAGGGACGGTCTCAAAGCCCTATCCCTGTATTCTGTTTTCTACAGGCTGTTTAGGGAAGATATGTGCCTGACATATGAGGCACTGTCAGACCCTCTTGCATATCTGCAAAACAAACAGCACCATAATTACCCATTCTAAAGACTTAAACCTTACCTGTGATACAAATAAACACTGCTGAAGAGAGATATGCATCCCAGAGACTACACCTTCTCTGGAACAGGCTCCCCTTCCATGTGAAGTAGAGTTATAGATCTTCATTTTAATAGTATTTAAAGGGTTTTACATGCTAAGAGGCAAATCCTAAGCTGCAGATAATCTAAACGGTCTGATAAATGCAACTACTGTTCCAACTACATACTGTATATGCTTAAAAATCATAAAATCAAGCAAACTTTAGTGATCCGAAAAAATAAACACTGTACTTACTATTGCAGTGTCAGTAAAGCTCCTGTGAGCTTTAATGTGCGGCCTGTGCTTATGACTTTGATACCATTCCCCACTCAGGTGTCATTGATAACCTCACCAAACTAGGCATCAATCCTTACATCACTAGGTGGGTTGCAAATTGGCTCAGACAGGATCCAGGTTCCATTTGTATTAATCAGATAGGGAACTATTTTCTGGCTGCTATTACACAGTCTTTTTAACAATGCATTTTTGCACATTAATATATATACATACCATATACATATAAGGGTATATCAAGTTATATATGTAATGTTTTTATTTATAGACTGATTTATTAAGTGTTAAGATTCTTTTTTAATGTGGAAAGAGTTTTCTAAGATCATTTTAGCCTATACATTTATATGCTGAAACAGTGACTTATTCTTTAGTACTGCACTGACACTTTAACAACCGTAACAGTGCTTTGCAATGAGTTTTGTGAATTAGATAATTAGAAAATTGCTATATTAAATGGATAATTGATATATTTTATCACCTGCTTGTGCTATATAAGGAACTGGTTTTGCTGTAATTAAATAGATCTGAAGAAGCGTACAGTCCGTACGTGAAAGCGCTCATCTCATTCCTTGTTTGTATCCTAATAAAGAAGTTTTTGCTGCATTATCGTGGTGGTCTTCATACTGGTGTTCTTCTATGACTTCTACTTGCTTTAGTGGTGAGGACCTTTGGAGGCTAGCTGAGATTGTGTCATATACTTGTTGCTGCTTCTACATTGTATCTTTGGCTGCCTACACACGATGGATGCTATTGCAATTGAATTGGATTATGCACCGATTAAACAGACTGGGGTAAGAAAATGGAACAGTTTGTTTGAATTGAAAGATAACCCCTTACTCAACATAAATATGGAGTTTACTCCGACTGTGTTGAACACAGAGAAAGGCAATACTGATAAGTTAAAAGACTTTAATGTCACCTTCAGAGAGCTAGAAAATACATTATACAAACTGTATAGACTCACTTGGCAGAGACGCCACTTAGAAGCGTGTCTACATTTTAAAGTAATTCCGAGGGGGATGAGGGTTCTCTGTATGCCTTCATATGGAGAAACCCACCCCGAATTATTAAGAAAATGGCAACAGTTAAACTTGGATTTGGGGTTCAATTACATAAGGCTTCTAATTGACTATTTTTCAGAGACTGAAAAAGACCTCAACACACAAGCTGAAACTCTGACAAAAGAAATTACAGCTAAATTTAAGGAGGAACAATTCCAACAGAGACTAGACAATATGTATAATCAGCTTTCTATGTATGGTGATAAACTACAACAGATAAAGACACGCAAACTCCATAGAGACTATACAGATTTTGCTAATAATCATGTTTTTGCCTGGCCGAGATATCGAGAAGCTACTACAACTGGAAATGTGTCCAATATGAATTCCAGTCAAACTGAAGAACATTTTATTAATCAGAGCAATGTTTCATCTTCATTGAATACAAACTCCACCTTAAGAAATCCAGCTACTTCAACTGATGCATCCACGTCATCTGCATCACTGAACATACTGAATCATGAGGTGAGAGACACTCCCCCTTCTAACCAACAAGCATTCATTCAACAAAATGCGTGTATACAAGGCGCTAAACCCAAGATTAAACAAGGTAATTTGGAGGGTTTTTTACCACTACCACTGAACTTCCAGAGCAGATCGAGGAGCAGAGGGCGTACAAAAAGAAAGTACTCTGGGGAAGAAGCGACGTTCGGCAACAGAAACCGGAGAAGGGAACAGAGAACTTAGTTTTTAACTTGTCACAACGGACTTTAACTGAAACTGATTATGTATTATTGAATAGAGGCCTATCCTTCATACCAGGAGGAGCAGAGGGCGTACAAAAAGAAAGTACTCTGGGGAAGAAGCGACGTTCGGCAACAGAAACCGGAGAAGGGAACAGAGAACTTAGTTTTTAACTTGTCACAACGGACTTTAACTGAAACTGATTATGTATTATTGAATAGAGGCCTATCCTTCATACCAGCCCAGGTTAGTAATATAAGTGAGATTCTAACTGACCTGCGGCTGTTTGCCCGTAATGTCAATTTGAAATGCATTTTTGAAAAAAATAGAGTTAATTCAACTAACTATGATATGGAGGCTTATAGTTTTAAAAGGAAGAGCATTTTTATTCCAAAAAAAGGAAGCCAATCTGGTGGTCCCCAGCAATCAATAAATGCTACAACAGAAGGAAGAAACTGTTGCAAAAAAAATGAAGTCACAAGACTGGAAAACCTTCCTTATCGGTCTCAACAAAAAGATGAGATCCCTTATCAAATACTTTAAAGCCAGCTATGAAGGCAGAATTGTGGTTGATACCAAAAACAGCCACAAAGCCTTCTATAGCTATATCAAAAACCTCAAAGACAATACACAGATTTGCTCTGAGTTATTACACAATGGCTCCTCCTATACTGAGCCAACAGATATAGCCAACATACTGGCCGACAGATCAAGTGCCAACTTTACCCCCAGGGCCCTATCACAATACCAGAAGAAAGCCTGGAACCCGCAATTTTTCCGGCACAGGTAAAAGTTGCATTGCCCAAAGCCAAGAATACAGCGTCCATGGGACTTGATAATATCCCTGGCTGCATCCTACATGAGCTACAAAATTAACTGGCACCACATCTGTGTGCCCTGTTCAATCACAGCTGTACCTCAGGTTATGTCCCGAACGAATGGCACACTGCTTCAGTTATCCAGCTCCATAAAGGGGGAGCAGCTACAGACCCTGGGAACTATCACCCCATTAGCCTAATGAGTCTGGTATGCAAAGCTATGGAGCACATCATCATGGACCTGCTTAGCAAAGATATAGGCAATCACCAAACTCTTGACCCCACACAGTTTGGCTTTGTCAAGGGGAGATCCTGCCTTTTGAACCTGGTTGACTTCTTCAAGGCAGTCACCAAGGCTGTGGATGAGGGTAAGGCAGTGCATACAGCCTACCTTGACCTGGCCAAGGCCTTTGATACCATTACATACCATACACAGAATGCACACAGACTTCTGACTGTGCAGCCAGCACCTTTTACATTAATCTGAGGTATGTGACTAGAGAATGAATGAATGAATGAATGATAGTCAAGTACAACAGGGAGTATAAAGAGTACAGACTCGGAATTTTTTTTTGGGGGGGGGTTGCAGTGAAGGAGAAAAGGGGCTTGCCTTTTGCATGAAATCTTTTCTGTTGTTGCACTTTTGTTTTCTGCTCCCCTCAGGACCCTACCTAACAGTTCCCCTAAACTTCATCCAACTGCCCATTTGCTTTGGTGGAATAGGATGAGTATTCTTAGGATAGGCTAGGTGAAAGCCCTCAGACCATTTGTTTCACCTGGGAACCCCCATGAGCCATCCATTACCCATTGACAGTCAGGTGGTAAGGAGTGGGATCAGCTTGTTGGCCCTGGTAAGCAGCTTATTCTCACACTGTGACAGTAACCACCTTAGCTCATAAGCTCATAGGTGTGTACTAGGTGTGTTGCTTCCTCTAGTGGGGGTCAGAATGAGCTAGTCCAGGGCACTGGAACTGATAAATTCCAGAAAGCATTGGGCCTGTACATTGGTACTTGAATAGCTCTCCCTGTTGACGGAAGGGTAGTTGGAAGTCACCCAGTATGAGAGCATTGGGTTGGATCTTGATAGACTCCAGGGTGCTTAGGAACATGGAGTGAGAGTCTAGGGTAATGTTTGGGGTTCTGTAGCAGGCTATGATTTGTATTGCCGTCTTACCCACTGTTAGTTGTACCTGAAGTATCTCAGATGCATTATGCTGGGTTACCAGTCTAGAGGTGTGCGTATCCTTCAAGAATATGGAGACACCACTGCCTTTGGAGCATCCAGATTTATGAAAGGTATGGAATGAGTTGTAGCCTGGGAGCGCAGGGGTGATTTCTGCCTCTTTAAACCAGGTCTCCGTTATAGCACAGATGTCGACATTCTCCACTTTGAGGAGACCTTTGAGCGAGTGCATTTTGAGATTTAGACTTCTAGCACTGAGCACAGCATGACCCTCAGAGATTGCATTTGTTTGTAGCTGTTACGGTGGACTTTTAGTCTTTGGAATACTGCCTAAAAAAGGCACTATAGGGGTGGCAAGAGCCTTAGCCAGTACCTGGAATCCCAGGGGTGACAGATGCAGGCTGTCTCTGGCAAAGCATCAAGGTCTGTTATTTTGTCCCAGGCAGACAGATACTGGATCCCCTCAGAATGACACCAGAAACTAAGCCAATTGTTGAAGTCAATCATTTTCTGCTCATTCTGTGGTATAATTCTGGGTGATGGTAGAATACTGCGCTGGGCTAGGGTCATACCTGTCTGGGCTACATAATCAGAGAGTTCCAGCAGATCTTTTTTCATGTAGTCCAAGGAGGTACATCTCAGGTCATTCACACCCACAAGGACAATGACCGAGTCATATTTGTACTTGTTGTGGAGTGACCTGAGTGCATTTGTTATGTGGCAGATCATGGAACTTGCTAGACAGCTGACTGTCACCTTCTCCTTGTTCAACCTACTGAGTGGGACAACTGAGTCTCCTATGATTCGTACATTGGGCAAAGTGTTTTGCCGTAAGGGTTTGGGTTGAGGGGCACACTGTGGTGGTGAGCTAGGTGTTCTGGGGTTGGTGTTGTGGTGGTCAAGTGCTTTTCTGTCTTGGCAGAGGGGGGGGTCTCGGTTTGGGTACATTTTTATTGACAGCCTCAGCAAAGGTGGGTGTATTGTTTGTGTTTCCATGTGTGGGTTGTGATGGTTGGTGTTTTGGAGGGCTGTGTGTTCTATGTTTAAACTGTGAGCTTTGGCCAACTGAGTCCTACATGAGTGGAGTTAAGTAGAATTTTACCTGCACTTTTATCAAATAATAAACGATTTAAAGTAATTTTTTTGTGTTGCATTGAGCAATATCTAGCTGGAAGTTGACTGTTTTTTCAGTAGGTCTTATACAAGTGGTATTTTCAATTAAGGCTTGTTAAAAAACCTGTATAGCCAGTGATAAGTGGGGTAGTTTACCTCATTGTTATTCGGTTTCTGTCTTATACAAGTGGTACAGTGAATTGTTTTCTGTTTAAACTGTGAGCTTTGGCCAACTGAGACCTACATGAGTGGAGTTAAGTAGATTTTTACCTGCACTTTTATCAAATAATACACGATTTAAAGCAATTTGTTTGTGTTGCATTGAGCAATATCTAGCTGGAAGTTGACTGTTTTTTCAGTAGGTCATCACTCACCCTCCCTGTTTTTGTCTTGGTGTTAATCTTGCTGGCTTTGAAACTGCCCGCCCCTCTTCTAAATTTGCACTTGGATACTCCTCCTGGGCCCATCTCATTTGCTCACTCAAAAAAAAAAAAAAAAATGTATCTGCTTTTACTGTATTTGTGTTTCTTCCTACTTTATTTTGCTTTTGCGTCATCTTAAAAGTACTCAGTTGTATTTATTACTTCTTGGTGTAACTCATTCTAAGCCTTTTAGTTTAAGCACTTGGGCTTCAGACCAGTTGTTTTACATTAAGAAGGTTTGTGGTCTGCACTGTAGTGGCAGGACAGGTAGCGTACATCCTTCTAAGTTGGGAACTGCTGATTGAGGGCTCAGTGTCTGTTATTCTAAAAGTGTATTAATTCTGGTTAAAGCACTTGGGCTTCAGGCCAGTTATTTTACATTAAGAGGGTTCATGGTCTGCACTCTTGTGGGAGGAGAGGCTGGACTCTACCCTTCTGAGCTGGGAATTTCTGGTTAAAGGCTTATAGTGCCTGTATATTTGAACTGCTTCTTACTGAAACTGGTACACCTTGTTTGCTGTAGCATAGACTAGATCCAGGCCTGCTGAATCTAGCTTTGTTTGTATAACTTGAACACTAATCCAGGCATTCTTCAAAGTATTCAATTGTATTTATTGCTGCTTGGTAGTAACTTGATTAAAGTGTAGCTATCATTCTAAGTCTTTTGGATTAAGCACTTGGGCTTCAGACCAGTTGTTTTACATTAGGAAGGTTTGTGGCCTGCACTGTGGTGGCAGGACAGGTAGCTTACATCCTTCTAAGTTGGGAACTGCTGATTGAGGGCTCAGTGTCTGTTATTCTAAAAGTGTATTAGTTCTGGTTTAAGCACTTGGGCTTCAGGCCAGCTATTTTACATTAAGAAGGTTCGTGGTCTGCACTCTTGTGGGAGGAGAGGCTGGACTCTGCCCTTCTGAGCTGGGAATTTCTGGTTAAAGGCTTATAGTGCCTGCATATTTGAACTGTTTCTTACTGAAATTGGTACACCTTGTTTGCTGTAGCATAGACTAGATCCAGGCCTGCTGAATCTAGCTTTGTTTGTATGCTTGTTTGCTTGCTATTGTCCTGAAACGCTAATTCCACCTAAAACGCGGCTTTTCAGCGCTTCTGTAGATCCCTAGTGATATCTGCATTGCTTAATGTACTTACTTCCTTGTTTCAATTGAATGAAAGTTACTGTTTGTCGTTTTTGCATTTAAGTTACCTGTAGCATATTGCATTTAAGTTACCTGGCACTTGCTCACTAAAGCAATTATATAGGTCAGTGCTAAAAAATTAAAAGCACTGCACCCTCACAAACTCCCCTTGAGTACTTTGTTCCCCACTGGCCCTTTTTTTCAATTATAAAGGAATTCCCAATACTATTCTAGCATGTCCAAAGGTCAGTTGTCAATCTCCTCTACGGTCCAGCTGGTGAATCTGGGAATCTTGAGACAATGTTACAACTGCCTCATGTAGACAGACAACCCTCTCCTCCTCCCAACAAATTCCAACACATGTGAGAGATGCAACCGTATAGCCAAACTGGAGGCTAAGCTCTCTCAACTCAGTACTGGCGTAACCAGTCAGGAGGAGAAGGAAACCACACTCACTACAATTCCAGTCTCACATAGACCTACCACGACAGAAAACCAAACACATAAACACACAAAACATACTGAGGCTCTAAATAAAAATCTGCCTAAGCAGCAGAGACCTCCAAAGCAGACACCCAAGCAACTGCTACCCCAAAACAAAACACGTGCAACACATAGCTCACAAAGCCAGTGTGCCGAACAGTCACAGCCCTTAAGGCTAAACAACACACCTGATACACTTGTAATAGGTGACTCTATCGTCAGGCACAGTGACGTCCCGCTCACCAGGCTGAACAAGGAGAAGGTCACGGTGAGCTGCCTGTTGGGCGCTAGGATCCGCCACATAACACAAGCACTCAGGTCACTCCAAGGCAAGTACAAATATGACTCAGTCATTGTCCATGCTGGTGTGAATGACCTGAGACGTACCTCCCTGGACTACATGAAAAGAGACATAGAGGAGCTCTCTGAGCATGTAGCCCAAGCCGGTATGACCCTGACCTTGAGTAGCATCTTACCTTCACCAAGAATGAAGCCACAATATGAAGACAAGATGATCAATTTCAACAATTGGCCTAAGTATTGGTGTCATTCAAAGGGGATCCAATGCCTGTCAGCCTGGGATGACATGCTCGACAAGCCACGATGCTTCGCTAGGGACGGCTTGCAGCTATCACCCCTGGGCTTTCGGATATTGGCAAAGGCTGTTGCTACCCCCCATAGTGCCTTTTTTAGGCAAGGCTCAAAAGACAAACCCACCTCCATAGGTATCACAAGGGATAAGAAACTAAGAGTAATGCTACTCAACGCCAGAAGTCTAAACCTCAATATGCATGCACTCAAAACTCTCCTTAGCGTGGAAAACATCGATATCTGTGCAGTAACAGAAACCTGGTTCAGGGCTCCCGAGAGCACCCCAGCACTACCAGGTTATACCTCATACCATGCTTTTCGGCCCCAAAACTTGGACCGAACCATAAAAGGAGGGGGAGTATCAATATTCGTCAAAGATACCCACACCTCCAGGTTGGTGGCACAGCACGAAGCATCAGAGACTATCCATGTGCAACTAACAGTGGGTAAAACTGCCTTCCAGTTTATAGTCTGCTACAGACCACCCTCGCAAACCCAGGAACTCCACTCGGCCTTCCTGAGAACACCGGAAAATATGAAGGTCTTTCCAAACACCATTATATTGGGCGACTTCAACTACCCAAACATAGACTGGGAGCATTACTCAAGCTCCAACACCCTAGCCCAAAGTTTCCTAGAATTTATAAACTCAAATGCTATGGAACAACTTGTTACCACTCCCACAAGAGGGGAAAACATACTGGACCTAATCATCACCAACATGGGGACTCAATGCTCCAGACCAGAAGTGTATCCCTCACTGGTAAGATCAGACCATAAACTAATTTCACTGGATATTCACATCCCAACCCCACCCCCTGCCCAGAAAACCACAGTGAAAAACTTCTCTAAAGCAAATTTCACACTCCTCAAAACCAAGGTGGAATCCTTCAAAGCCCCCGGGCCTGTGGAAAATACAGCCCAGACCACAGAATCCTTTATAAACGCGCTCTATGAACACCTTCAGGAATGCATGGATCATGCAATCCCAAATAAAACCAAGACCCAATCCTCCAAAGGCAGACGTCCTGTCTGGTGGACCCCAGCCATAAACAAACTATACAATAGAAGGAGGAAGCTACTACATGATAGAG
Source organism: Protopterus annectens (assembly GCF_019279795.1). NCBI lineage: Eukaryota > Metazoa > Chordata > Ceratodontiformes > Protopteridae > Protopterus > Protopterus annectens. Next base: position 1,047,079,359 of record NC_056739.1, on the reverse strand, counting down.
CAAAATCTCAAAAAGGGAAGGCATCTCTGATCAGTATTAGCAAAAAACTATGGGCATTCATAAAATCGTCTAAGGCCAGCTTCGAGAGAAAAATTGCACAGGACACTAAGGATAATCACAAGGCTTTCTTTAGTTATGTTAGGAACCTGGGTGGGAATTCCCAGATATGCTCAGAATTAGTCCAAAATGACAAAAAATACACCGAACCCACAGACATTGCCAACATCCTAGCTGACAGGTTCAGCGCAAACTTCTCCCCCACCCCTCCCCACCAAAAGGGCAAATATCTAACCCAGCGAAGTGCTGCCCCGCTGACATCTCAGATGCTCAGGTAAGAGCCGCCCTCTCCAAAGCAAAAAACACAGCATCAATGGGACCAGACGGTGTCCCGGGCTGAGTCCTACATGAACTCCAAGAGCTAAACCCAAACATAAAACTACTGTTCAATCTCAGCCTTACTACAGGATATGTACCCAAAGAGTGGCGTACAGCAACGGTGGTCCCTCTCCACAAAGGTGGTGCCTCAATGGATCCTGGAAACTATCCCCCCATAAGCCTGACTAGCTTGGTCTGCAAAGATATGGAAAGGATCATCATGGACCTTATAAATAAAGATATTGGGGACCTACAGACACTGGATCCTACCCAGTTCGGCTTTGTTAAGGGCAGATCCTGCCTCTTAAACCTGGTCAATTTCTTTGAAACAGTCACCAAGGCCATTGACGAGGGGAAGGTGGTCCACACAGCCTACCTGGACCTCGCAAAAGCCTTCAATACAATACCCCACTCGGGCATTATAGATAAGCTCACCAGCTTAATATAAACCCCTATGTCACTAGATGGGTTGCAAACTGGCTCAAGGACAGAACCCACATGGTTAGAATTGCTGGGGCCATGTCAGACTCCAAACCAGTTACAAGTGGCATCCCAAAAGGCTCAGTCCTGGGACCTCTCTTGTTCGGTATATATTTCTCAGAGGTACAGGCCAACATGGAAGGACTGTGGCTGACCAAGTTCGCAGATGACCGCAAACTGGGCGCCATAATCGACTCTCCACCCGACACAAGCATCCCCCAAAAGGGCCTCATAGAAACAGACAACTGGTGCCAGAGCCATGGCCTCATGCTAAATGCCAAAAAGTGTATAGTCATCCCCTTTGGCAAAAACAAAGTGCCCACAAATTACCACATAAGTGGTAATCCATTAAGTACGGAAGAAGTAATTAGGGACCTGGGGACCCAAGTTGATAGCAATCTCTCATTTGACAACCACGTGGCCAAAGTGGTTAGAAAAACATTTTATATAGCCCACCTAATCATGAAGGGATTCACATCTAGATCAGGGGAGGTCATCGTGCCTCTTTACTCATCCCTCATCAGGCCCATAATTGAGTACAATGCCCCTTTTGGGATGTACCTTACCAGACACCTGTAGCAACTGGAAAGACCCCAAAAGTACCTCACCAAGAGGATCAAAGGGCTCAAACAGATGCCATATGCTGCCCGGATAAAGAAATTCCAGCTCTACTCAGTGGCATACCGCCTGCTCAGAGGCGATCTGTGCCTGACGTATAAAGCCATGTCCAACCCGGAATTAATGGACATGCTGCACCTCAGAAAATCCAAATCCCATTGAGCTACGCGCTCGAGAGACTTGAACCTCAGCACTGAAATAAATAGGACATGCTGGAGGGACAGATTCATAACCCAGAGGCTCCCTTCACTCTGGAATAAAATCCCAGTCCAGGTTAGGCAGAGTGCCTCATTGACTCTCTCCAAGAGGAATCTTGGTGAGTGGATGGGGTTCGTAGGTTTACCCCGGGTATCACTTCTGTGTCACTGTTAGACAGAGGCACAGTATACTAACCTCAAAAAAGGGCATAGCAAAATTAATTTAAAATGGGTGGCGAAAGCCAAACACACTCTGGCTAGGCTTATAAATGCCCTAGGGCAGATAGCCTAGTATGAACCTATGAACCTATGTAGTGAGTTGCAGGTGTTGACCTTCTCCTCTTGACCAGCTACTCCGGTCTTGGTTGGAGCGTGCACTGCTTCCAGTTTGGTGACATAAGTGCATCTCTCACAGGTATGATCTTGGGAGGTAAGAGGAGAGGGTTGTTTGTGTACATTAGACAGTTGCCACACTGCCTCAGAATTCCCAAGTGCACCAAGTTAGCAGGAGAAAGCACAGGAAATTTCCCAACAATCATTCCAGCAGGGGTGCTCATAACCAATAAGTACTGGTGCTGTTACCGCGTAGGAACAGCTAGTGCTGATAGCACCTAAGTGTGCTATAATAAATGCTACAAAAGCACGTTCTAAGGAGAAAATTGAAAAGCAAACTTTCTTGCACTAGTAATAGTTTACCTCAGCTGAGCACCACTGCATGGTGCGCCAACATGAGCCTTTAAACCAGAAAGTTGAAAAGGATAGAAAAAAATGTCCAAACGGCCAATAAACTCCAATTTCTGGACCAGAAACGACTCCTCTTGTGGTAGATAGGCTACCTAGTGCTTACCACTCGCACTGATAAGCTGGAAGGCTTCTCTCCAACACAGAAAGGTCTGGGGGGGGGCTTAGAAACTTACAAAACAGTCTTGAATACAGCAAATCTGTATCTGGACTAGACTAGTTACAGGAAAGGCAAGAAACAAGCTTAGAACCTTTTTTGTTTGTTTTTTTTTGCAGAAAAGCAGTTAGAACCGTAGCAAAAATACTTTAAATGTAGTACAAGCTAGCACACTTGTGTGTAGCAATATTAAGGCAAATACAGTTTAAATAAATGCAGATAATTTAAAAACGATAAAAAAAGTCACTGTTACAAGTACACAGTTGCTTCCACATGAGGGGAAGTGTACCCCGAATGCAAGTTTTCCCCTCAACTACATACTGTGAATGTACTATGGTACTTCAAACTCAGCCAGCTTGAAACTCACTTGGTGAACACCAAGAGCTCCTAACATTACATGTCACCCATGTGAAAAATCAAAACTACCTCCTTCACCAACAATGCATAAGCAGGCAGCAGACACTTATTCCCATCCTCCCAGCCAGCTCCTACAGTTACTGAAGCTGCTAGTAAAACTCTGGTCACCTGCAAACTAGTGAGGGCATTAAACCTCTACTCCACAAAGCTAGCTTCTGCTATTTTACCTTAACATATAAACTGCTATGCACAGCAACTATCTTCAAGGTGTAATAACTTTATTACTTCATTATGAAAGAACAGTTCCAGATGGTGACATCTGTCTTTTAGACTGTACTACTTCAGGCATTAGTGTTAAATTAGTGCTTCTTAATACTACTGGAATTTATAAAAGTAGGATGAAAATCATACCAATCATATTTGACATTTCTGTGTTTATTCTTGTAGATTGCTGATATTTTAAAGTTATGTACTTACCATAACTAAGTATCTGTGCTGTCCATTTTCATTCTTCCTCATTGATGGGTCTCGGATCAGACTTAGCCACTTTTCCCAGACTTTAGGGATCAGACTCTAGAGCTCCTCCTCCTTCTCATAATGAACTATACCTTCCCTAACTCCCCAGATCAAATTTGCTTCCCTATAGCTCAAGAGATTACAGCAATAGGAAAGAGAAGAAAAAAAAGGATTGAGGCTCAGACCCAGAAGCCATGGGTTCTAAATTGCTTTTAAGTACTTCTCAAAAGCACCAGGTCAGGGGATGGCTGGCAGGCAATTGAGAAAGAATGAAAATGGACAACACAGTTACTTAGTTATGGTATGTACATAACTTTAAAATCTGATGTTGTCCTTTTCATTCATCATTGATGGGTCAAAGTACCCAGCTACATAATTCCTGGGTGGCCCTCAACGGTGGATGTTACACAGCATGGTCATGCCAAAGGAAGCCCTGCTCCTAGAAATAATATCCACTTTATAATGACTGACAAAGGTGCGAGTCTTAGACCAAGTGGCTGTAGCACAAATCTCATTAATTGAGGATCTGGAAAAAAAAAGGCAGATGACGAAGCCATAAATCTGGTGGAGTGGGCCTTGGGGAGTCGAGGGAATTCAATACCTTTTAGTGAATAAATGAAGGAAATATAGTCCTTAATCTATTTGGCTAATGTGATCTTTGAAACTGCCTGACCTGAATGGTTTGTTGAGAAAGATACACAGTCGGTCAAATTTCCTACACTTCTTTGTTCTATGGATGTAGAAACATAGTTGCCTGTGAACATCTAGGAGATGCAAAACATATTCTCCTTTGTTTGAAAATTTGGGGAAAAAAATGGTAACTGAATTGACTGGTTCATATTCGATTCCGTGGCTACCTTAGGCATTAAGGAAGAATTTGTTCTTAAGGATAACCTATCTTTGTGGAAAATGAAAGACTTAGCTGACAAAGCTTGAAGCTCCAATACTCTTAGCAGAAGTAATAGCTACTAGAAAATTTGTTTTCTAGGAATTAAATCTCATGACACAACTATCAGCTGGTTCAAAAGGCTACTGGGTACTAACATGAGATCCCAAGGGGAAGAAGGCTCTTTTGACGGCCTAAGAAGAAAAACGTCCTTCAAGAAAGCTTTACATAATCTGGAAGAAAAAACAGGAGATCATCCCTTCCCAGCAGGAAAATTGGATATGGCGGCCAGCTGAAGTCTGACGGTAGAGTAACTGACTCTTCCTTAAAAAGGAGTACTAAGAAGAAGAAGAATAGTTGAAGTGGGAGCTGAGAAAGGGTCAGTATTCTCTTTTGAAGCCCAAATAGAAAACCTCTTCCATTTGCTGTGTAGACCATTTTAGTGGAAGCCCTCTGAGAGGCCAGGATTATGTCATGGACGGAAGAGGTAAGCCTGGACTTTCTTAGAATTACTGGAAGTGGAGAAACCATGTGGTCAATTTTAGGATGTGGAGATTGGCGGACTGGAAGTCTGAGGGATGGGTTATGAGATCCTGTCTGGGATCCAGTATCCAAGGTGGATACTACAGATGAGACTGCAGAAAGGGGAACCATACCTAACGAGGCCAGAAAGGGGCAATGAGGATTACTGAGCTCATCAACCTGCTGGCTTCAGGATAATTGGAAGAACAGGATAAGCATAAAGGAGACCCGAGGGCCAATCATGGACTAGAGCATCCCTTGGTGACTCCTTCTTCATGGGGATCAGAGCAAAATACTTGTTTTTATTTATTTATTTATTTAAATTTGTTGACCAGGAGTGTCCGACTGGACGTAGGTCCATTTTCAGTAGAGGCCCGGGGAGAAAAGCTCCACAGTAAAATAAACAGACAGTAGTTACATTGGATTACATAGCAATTAACAATTTAACATAGCAATTACTTACAACATATTTACAGATGAAGAACATAGTACATCAGTAGACAACTAGAATCGTTATCTGTGAAGTACAAAACAGACATTAACAAATGTTACAATGAGAAGTTCCTGCTGTATAATAAGTACTAGGCTTATGAGCATCTGAGCTTGCTATAATCAAGGCAGTTAGTCGAGTGGAGAGAAAGGTAGTGGTTGGATGGGGTGGATGATATTAGAGTGGGAGTTGCAAGGGCATAGCCAGCATGTTTTTAGGTGTGCTTTTAGTAAAGTTTTGAAGTGGCTGCATGATGGTACGGAGGTAATTGTGGGTGGGAGTGAGTTCCATAATTTGGCTATGGCGCAAGAGAATAGTGCTTCACCAGCAGAGTTATTGGCTTTAGTGATCTGCAAGTGATTTTTGTTGCTGGATCTTAGTGGTCTAATGGTGCGATATGGTTGGAGTAGATTCTGGAGGGATGGGACATTTAGTGGATGGTTTACTAGTTTGTGGGCGAGTGAGAGTTGATACCACTGAAGGAGGTGAGGGAGTTCAAGCCAGACCAGTTCAGCAAGTGAGAGACAGTGGTGACTACGGTAGGATGCCCCTGTGGCGAATTTGGCGATTATGTTGTAGCAGGTCTCTAGCTTGTTTAGATCACATTGCATTAGGTTGGTAAATATTGGAGAGGCATAAAGTAGGGTGGAGATAAGGTGGGAATTTGCTACTGAAATCTTTGCTGCTTTGGTGAGAAATTGCTTATTTCTGTATAATGCTCCTAGTTTTTTGTGGACTTTTTTTATGGTCATGGATATGTGAATGTCAAATTTTAGTTTATTGTCTATTTCCACTCCTAGCAATTTGGTGTGTTCAGTTGGGTATATAGTAGTGTTGTCTTTTGCTGTGATGTTAAAGTGAGAGTTGTTTTGAGTATGTTTGGTGGGTTGGAAGATGAGTAGTTTAGTTTTGTTTGGGTTGAGTATTAATTGGTCATCACATAACCATGTTTCAACAGAGGAAAAGGCTTCCTGTGTGTTTGGGTAGGGACTGGGCTGAGCAGATGATGGTCGAGTCATCTGCGTATTGTATGAGTGTGCCATGTTTGGTGGCAGAGGCTAGATTATTGGTGTAAACAGAGAAGAGTAGGGGTCCAAGGATGGATCCTTGGGGAACCCCTATGGAGACAGGTAGTTGGGGAGATATGTCATTCTGCCATACAATGGATTGTTGGCGGTCAGACAGGTAACTCTGAAACCAGTTGGTGACTGATTGTGAGAAGGATAGGTTAGTGAGGACAGAGATAAGTTGTTTGTGTGGGACCATGTCAAATGCTTTAGATAGGTCTAGGAAAGTAGCAGAGGAGAGATAGCCATTGTTTTTATGCTGAAGGATAGTGTTAGTAAAGGAGAGTAAGGCAGTGGTGGTGCTATGGTTTGGTCGGAAACCATGCTGAGTACTGGAAAGGAGGTTGTTAGTAAGTAGGTAGTCTGGGACCTGAGAGTGTATGCATCTCTCTAGTATTTTGGAGAGTGGAGAGAGAATAGCTATGGGGCGGTAATTGGTTAGTTCTGCGGAGGGTCCGCCTTTGTGGAGGGGAATTATATGTGATACTTTCCACAGTGTGGGAACATAACTTTCTGACAGAGATCGGTTAATCAAGATGGATACTGGGTAGGCCAGAGCATCAGCTGCGATTTGTAGGTATTCACTTGGGAGGTTGTCTGCAGCTAATTTGGTGGGTTTAAATTTAGTTAAGAGTTTTTTTATGTTGGAGGTAGGTACAGGAGAAAAGGAGAAGGCAGTGGGGAGATTACTAGTTGAAGATGTGGGTTGGAGGGGAGGGGGGTTGTGTTGTTTAGCTAGTGATAGTATGGTTTGGGTGAAGTGTGTGTTGAATGAGGTAGCAATATTTTCTGAGAAGTGAGGGATGTTAGGAGGAGGGGTACTGACTTTACCTGGGTGGAGGATGGAGTTTATGGACCAGAATTGTTTGGGGCTGTGTTGTGAGGAGTCTAGGGCAGACTGGTAGTATTGGAATTTGTCCTGTTTCATTAGCTTTTTGACTCTATTGCGTAGTTCTAGGAATTTCTGTCTAGCTGAGGGGGTTTTGGTTTTGCGCCAGTGCTCCCAGGCTTTATCCCTGTTTTTCATTTCTGACTTAGTGTTTTTCTGTAGCCATGAGGAGGGTTGTGCTTTGGTTCTGGAAAATCTTATGGGGGCATGGTAATTAAGGATGTTCAGGAAGGTAGTATTAAAAAATTCAACTGCGTCATCTAGACTGAGGTACTTTAGAGGATGCCAGTTACATTCTTTGAGGGATGAGACGAATGTGAGTGGGTTAAAGTTCAGTTTTTTTACGTATTTGACGGTAGATGACAGGTTTAGCTTGGTATAGGTATTTTTTGAGTAGGAATGTTGGGGAGTGATCACTGAGGCTATCTGATAAGCAGTCTGTTATATATGACTGGGGGCTCTTACTGACTAGTATCCAATCCAGGGTAGTGTGCTTGCTGGAGTTTTTATTTATCCTGGTTGGTGACTGGACTAGTTGGGTGAAGCCATGAAGATGTACATGATGGGTTGGATTGTTGCCAGAATAGGATTGTCAGTCAATATTGAAATCACCTAAGATGATAGTTTCTTGGGGGAGATGGTGGGTAGACCAGCTGAGGAGGTTTTCTAGTGGAGGGATGTTTTGGCCAGGTGGGAAGTAGCATCCAATTATGTTGATGGTTTTGTTTTGGTTAATTTTGAGGTTGGTATATATTATTTCTTCATTGCCTATTTGTGGAGTTGATGATTTTAAGATCTGGATGTTTAGATGCTATTTAAATATTATAGCTACACCACCTCCTTTTTTGTTTAGCCGGTCTACTCTTAGTATGCCGTAACCTGTAGGGAGTATTTGCTCAATGGTAATGTGAGGTTTTAGCCAGGTTTCTGTCAGGATGACTATATCTGGGGAGTACAAGTCTATGGTGGCATGGAGTTCATGGACTTTGTTGGATATACTTCTAATATTTAGGCTTAGTAGAAGGAAGTCACTTGGGTTTCTATTGGCTATAATATGGGAGAAGTTGTGGTTTCTAGTCTGATTATGAGGATTGGGGTTGGAGATGGTAGGGCCAGGGTTGGGGTGGATGTCTCCACTTATGGCTAGTTTTGATATGCATGACATTATTAGTTTTCTCAGTTTTTGAATGTGTTTGTTTATAAGGGAAACTTTATAATTGTGCTCTGTGGGTAACAGGTATGGTGGGAGAGTTACTATGTTAAGTTGTAGGGATGCTTTATGTTTGAGTAATATAGTTGGTAGAATATGTGGGGGGTGCATAGGGATGGTTCTTGAGCTGGTGGAAGGGGAGCTGAGTGTGGGTGAGACATGAGTGGTGGTGTGAGTAGTAGTACAGTGATAGTGGTTGAGTGGGGGAATGATGGAACTTTGGTAGGATGTAAGATATGCAAGGAGAGTGCATGCAGTGAGCATAGGAAAGGTAAGCTTGAACATGTTAGTTGAGGAGGTGTGATGGTAAAGGGGAGATGGAGGAGGTAGTGTTGGGTTAGCACTGTGGTTGGCTATTGGAATGATGGGAGGGGTTTGAGTGCAATAAAGGTGGGACCACTGGGGGCGGGAGGGAATAGGGGGCAGGGTGGGGAGCAAAGCTGGTAGAGACCCTGTTAGGTGCTCGTATGAGGGGGCTGGAAACAATCACAAAGCAAAGACAAGTATGTGTTAAGAAACAATCACAATTGACCAAGGACTGCTCTGAAACTGTAAGTCATTTCTTAATTTTTCAGGTGGAAAAACAGGATAACCTTGTATCAGTAGGCTACTGTGGTCATAGTTTAAATTAACAAACACACAGTATTGATCAGTTATGGATACTATTTGCTAACAGAAGGGAATAAGAGAAAGTGGAAGATGTGTGTGTGTGTGTGTGTGTGTGTGTGTGTGGGGCTGCTTACAAGCCAAAGCAGAGTGCTCTCCAGGGGAAAATGAATATTGGCTCAAACAGGTAAACACATACTCAAAGTTAACTGTAGCTGTTTGCAGACAGTTCAGACCTGGACTGCGCTTTTCCTACAAGAATGTTAAAGGTGGTACCGCAGTTGAATACTTAAGAGTGGTGTTAGGTTCAAAGTTAACTGTAGCTGTTTGCAGACAGTTCAGACCCGGACTGCGCTTTTCCTACAAGAATGTTAAAGGTGGTACCGCAGTTGAATACTTAAGAGTGGTGTTAGGTTGGAGAGACACTAAGCCTTTCATGGGGCCTGTAGCAGAGTGGATTGTAGTTTTTGCACTTGTTGCACTTGAAATTCAGGGGAGAGGTGAAAAGGTCACAAAATGTTTGGCCTCAATGGATGAAAATCTTGCTTGCCACTGACTGATAGAGGGACCACTTGTGAGGAGTCAGAATGGACCTGCTGAGTCTGTCCACTAGATCGTTGGTTTACCCCGTAATGTGCATTGCAGTTAGAAGGTGGTGTGAAGATATCGCCCATTCTCAAGCTCTCATGGTCTCCCTGCACAATGGGCACGAATGGGTTCCTCCTTGTTTGCTGATGTACCAGACTACTGACACGGTGTCTGTGTGAACTGCCATCATCCTCAGAGGGAGAATGTTCTGAAAAGCTTGCAAAGTTAGGAGGACTGCTCTCGCTCATCTCTAGGACACCGATATGCAAATTGATCTTGATGGATAACCACATGCTTTGGACTATCTTTACTTGGTAATGCCCCCCCCCCCTTCTGGGAAGCATCCGTGGTCACTGTGGCTATCAAAGGTGGGAGAGAATAAGGCCTGCCCAGATAAAGGACGTATGATTGCATCATCCACCACTTTAGATGATTCCTGCAGATCGAAGACAGTTTTATGGGAACTGAAAGTGGTTGGTAGAGTATGGACGACTGAACCGCTATGTTCCACTAAGACCCCTCATAAAGAACCTTGCTAACAGAACTAGAATGACTGCAGCTGCCTCTAACCCCAGAGCCCATAGAATAAGAAGTTATACACTCACCATAATGTTCCATCTGTGCTGTCGATTTTCAGCCTTCCTCAGTCCATGAGGTTCAGGTCCAATCCCTCAGATCCGACTTGGCTGTTACTATAGCTTGTGGTAACCAAAAACTCTCAAGCCTAACCCTTACCCAGCATGCATGAGTCCTAAGGACCTCAGATCTTGTTTGCCAATAGAAGTAGAATAAAACCCATAAGGCCTTACAAATCAGAGAGACTATATCTGGAACCCATAGTGGGGATGTTACCTCATAAAATCTATCCACTGTTCCAACAGTTTGCTGGCAGGGGGTTAGTGGGTGGGGAGCTGAGGAAGTATTAAAATCGACAACAAAGATGGAACTCTATGGTGAGTACATAACTTCTTAATCTGACGTTGTCAATTTTCATTCTATCCTCAAGCTGTGGGACACAGTCTCCAGCTACCTTAGATCCTGGGAGGAAGATGTTCCTGAGCACCATTGAACCAAATGATGCTCTTCCCCCGAAGACCAGCTCTAATGTGTAATGATTAACAAAGGTATGAGGAGTAGCCAAGTTGCTGATGCACAAATGTCATCTATGGAATCCCTGGACTGAAATACAGAGGCAGTAGCCTTAGCTGTAGTTGAATGAGCTTGTACAGGTTTTAGTAGAGTAATAACCAACTTGTTACATGAAAGCTATACAATCAGGTGAGCCATTTGGCGAAAGTTACTTTTGTCACATGTTTTCCCAATTTTAAATGCGAGGAGGAGACAAATAATTGGTCAAATTTTCTAATATTCTTTGTCCTGTCAAGGTAAAAACATATTTGTCTGTGGACATCTAATAAATGTACGCAATATTCACCTTTGTTTGAAAAATGTGAGAAGGACACAGGTAAATTAACAAATTGGTTAATATTAGACTCTGCAACCACCTTAGGTAATGAGGAGGGATTGGACCTCAAAGTGACTCTAGCTCTGTGAGAAATCAAGTATGGTGGTTGACATGGTAAGGCTTGAATTTATGAAATTCTCCTTGCTGAAGTAATAGCCACTAGAATAATAGCTTTCCAAGCCAAGAATTTTAGTTCACACTTGGCTGCCAGTTCAAATGGTGGTTGAGTAGTAGATTGCAACACCAGATTCAAGTCGCAAGGCAGAGTAGGGTCTTTAAAGGGAAGTTTTAAGAGAGGAGACCCTCTCAAAAAGGCTTTACACAGTTTGTGAGAAACAAGTGAGGAGTCTTGATAATCAAATATGATAACTGGATATAGCTGCCAACTGTACCTTAATAGTAGAAGCAGAGGTACCTTCTCTAAAAAGTAAGGCTAAGAAGTCAAGTATGGTATGAATAGGTGCTGAAAAGGGATCATTGTTAGTCTGACATGCCAAAAACAAATCTCTTCAATTTAGTAGTGTACAGTTTTTGTGTAGATGGTTTATGAGAGGATGAAAGTATGTGTCAGACAGGGGAGGAGGCCATAGGTTGTCTGGCTATTAATGGAACTGGAGACACCAAGCTGTTAGTCTGAGGCTTGAAACGTCTGGTGAATCATGCCTGTCAGGTGAGACAGCAGGTCTGGAGTTGGATCCAGAATCCAAGGCTGTTGAAGTACGTGAGGCCAAAGGAAAGGAAACCAGATCTGTCAAGGCCTGTAAGGTGCAATGAAGATTACTTTGCCCTTCAACGTGGCAGATTTCTAAAGGAATTTTGAGATTAATGGAGTCAGAGGAAAGGCATAAAGGAGACCGGGGGCAAGTTGTGAAGAACAACATCCTTCTGTGATTCCCCCTGTGGGGGGATAAGGGCAAAGTAGTTGTGGCACTTGCTATTTAGGTGAAAGGCAAAAAGACTGCAGTAAGGCCAACCCCATTTGCGGAAAATCCTTTCTGCCACTTCTGATTGACGGACCACTCATGAGGCAGAAAGATACATCTGCTCAACTTGTCTGCTATCACACTGGACTTCCCCAGAATGTGCATTGCTATGAGAAAGTGGTTGGATGAGATCACCAATTGCCACACTCTGAGGGCTTCTCAATGCAAGGGGTAGGACCTGGTTCCTCCTTGTTTGTTGATGTACCAAACTACTGACATGTCTGAACCACAATCGTTCCCAAGGGGAGAGCATCCTGGAAAGTCTGCAATGCTAAAAGTATTGCTCTCATCTATAGAACATTGACATGCAGAGTGACCTCTTTGGGGGACCAAGTGCTTTAGACTGTTTTCCCACACTGTCCACCCGCCCACCCTACTGGGAAGTGTCCATGGTCACTGTGGCCTTGGGCTGAGGAGGAATAAATGGATGATCTTGCTGGATTTTATCTGACTGTATCCAGCATTCTGAGATCCCTTTTGCATATGTTGGTGATTGATATTGGGGTTGACATTGGTTGAAGTATAGATCATTGTGTTGCAAGCAGCCACTGTGAAATCTGGCCAATGGGACTAGAGTAATTGAAGCCACCATGGATCCCAGAGCCTGAAGAACCAAGCGTGTTGAAATTTTGGACCTGCAAATTAATTTCGTTACCTCTGATCTTACTGTGTCCTGTCTTGATGGGGGAAGTGAGGCTATCATTGTCTTTGTGTTTAGGACTGCTCCTATAAATTCTAAAGTTTGAGATGATTCCAAGTGAGATTTTTTTGTAATTTATGGTTATCCCCAAATAGAAGCATGTCTGAAGAACCTGGAATCTTGCCTCCACTAGTTGTTGCTTGGTCGGGGCAGAGATCAGTCAGTCATCTAGGTACAGAAACACTCAGAATCCATCAAATCCCTGCAGTCTTACGTGTGCTGCTACCACTGCCATACACCTGACTGGCTCCCAGATGGAAGCGAAGGAGCCTTCTGGACCACCTGTTCACCTTTATATGATAGTACTCACCCTGAAGGTCTACAGAACACATCCACTCATCCTGTTCCACAATGGGAAGAATGGACTGAACCATGACCATCTGGAACTTGGTGAGTTGAACTGATTTGTTCAAAATGCTGAGATCCAAAACTGGTCTCCAGTCCCCTGTCTTCTTTGGCACTAACAAGAATCTTGAGCAAGTCCCAGAATCTGTCTGGTCTAGTAGGACCTCTTGGATGACTCTTTTTCTAGAAGCTTTTGTATTTGCAGTGCCATTTGTTACCTCTGACTGGATGGATCATCAAGGATTTTTTTTGTGAATGGGAGGAGGAAGGGAAAATGGTATAATATTACCTCTGGAAATTATCTTCTGCACCCAGGTATCACAAGTTATTTGTAGCCAGGCTCTCCGGTGCAGGGATAATCGACCCCTGATTGCCTCCAGAGAAAAACAACTGGGCCTCCTTTAAAGAGCACTGGAAGGGTCTCCCAAAGAAGGCATCTTTGGATCTCTGGTTTTGCGGCCTACCTCTGCCACAAGGGTGGCTTCTACCATTTAAATTTCCCTCCTCTGCTCTTGAGGGAACTACATCCACGTGTATCCTGAAAAGATCCTTGGGACTTTTTGAACCACATCTTTCCACTACTTCTGATTCCTGGAAAAGGATCTCTGAGGAGTGGAAAAACCTACAGCAGACAAGGTCTTTCCATTTTTCTTACACCTGGATAAAGTGCATTTTACCTTGGGGCCAAACAAGAATGTACCGTCAAATGGAGCATTGATGAACAAAGACTTGAAGGGCTCTGCAAAAGCACACAAGCGCATCCAGGAGTGTCTCCTTATGGAAAAGCAAGAACACACAGCTCTCTTCATCCCTTTGGCTACAAGAAAAGTCAGCCTCATGGATGAATTGGATATGGATCATAGGGTAGCCAACTGAGAACAAACAGATGCTTGAATTTCCTCAGCAACAGACCCTGCGAGGGTATCTGAAGGTTCTTTGATCAGGGTCCTCTGCAGTTTCGTAAAATGTGCCAGGTAACTCAAAGACCGTAAAGCAAAGGTCAATGAAGCATAAACTCGCTTTCTGAATCTATCCATCACCCAAGACTCCTTGTTGGGAGGATGGATACAGGAACTCTCCTCGGCAAGTTCCTTCTTAGTTGCTGCCACCACGACCATAGCATCAAGGGAGATCAACTCAACCAGCTCATCTGTGGGTGGAGTTACCCAGGAGGTAGACAGGCAAGTACCGAAAGCTTACAGGTACACAGACTCATTAGGTAAAGGATTGCTGGACTTCCAGTCACCTCTTTGCTTTTAAGATTTCTAGGATGTCTTCAAAGGACACATCATCAGGATGAGACCTTGGGGATCCTTCACCTTCATCGATGTTGGTGTCTTTGGTGATTAATTCTTCCAGGGAATCCATATGCTTCCTCGTGCACTTCTTCTTCCAAGGGACCTAGTCCGTGGGATTCTCTGGAGAGGTATCAGAAGAAGAGGGGATGCTCCGAGGGGAAGCCTGGGGTTTTGCTACTCGCTGTCCTCGTGAAGAGAAGGGTTGAGGCTCTGTGTGCAGACGGGGCTGAGGAACAGAGGGAGTGGGAACTGTCTGAATGACTGGAACAGACATGGTTCTCTCCAAGACCTCGAAAGCCGACCTCTCAAGAGAGGAATAGGACCCTAGTTCAGAAAGAACAGACCTCTGAACCATATTCCTTCCCTGCCCCGAAGTGTGTCTCTCTGAGGTTGAAGCCAGAGCCAAGCTCACTAATGCCAAAGCTCTGAGCCAAAGAGAAGGCTCCGAAAACTTTGCAGTTGACTCTAAAGGCCTGGAGCCAACGGCAGAACTATGGTGCTGACGGGTCTCCGGTTCCAAATGGACCGAAGAGCTCAGAGCAAATCTCAAAGTCAAAGATGATAACTTCAGATCCAAGAAAGACAGTGCCATCAGATTCAGATCCAAGCACCCTGAGGCTTCTGAAGAAGTCAGAGAAGGATGCAAGGTTGGAGTAGTGGTAATACATGATTCCTGACCCAAGGGGGTAGGAGTCGAAGGATCTGGTGTAATTCCCTGTGCCCAGGGAATCTTCCTCACCAATCTCTCCATTTCCTCACCAATCTCTCCATGTTGCCTTCTGTGATGCTCTTGGAAGAATGAGTGGAAACTACAGAGGGAGATTTTGGTCTTTGAAAAACGGTCAAGGCACTCCAGACAGAACCAGGTTTATGGAAGGTGAGTACTTAGTCCTTGTCAAAAAAATAATACCCTGTGCCGATTCAGGGACCGAGCTTTTGGTTCCAAATATTTCGGTGCCAAAGGAGACTTGTCCAATGAAGTCTTTAGGACTAACAAAGATGTTGACTCTGAAGCACATCTAGAATCAGGTTTCAATGCCGAATGACCAGTTGGTGCTGGTGATACACATCTGCTTTTGCTTGGATCCGATAAAGTAGTAGGAACTGAGGTTTTATGCTTTTTTGATGTTGGAGCCGAAGGAGAACTTAGCACCAACGCAGGTCTTTTCTTCACCTTCTCGGTAGCTTCTGAGGAGATCAAAGAAGGGCTAGAAATATCAGATTTGCCCTTTCTTGTTTTTCTGAAGGGGAAGATAAGGCCTCGCTAAAAGAGGAAGATAATAGCACCTTTAAAGGGACAATCCCAGCGTTTAAAATTCGGGTCTACTCAACAGCTCACCAAAATCACGCCTACTTCCACGTCACTCACATTCCCACCCATGGTGTCCTTTTTCATTTCTATATCCTGTATATTTTCAATCCCAGTCCTATTGTCGCTCCCAATGTCCACCACAGTTTGGTTTTATGGTCCTATCGCAGAATGTTCTGATTTTTTTGTCTAACATTTTTGGTCCGTGTTTCATAAAATTCTGTTTTTTGCCAAATAAGTGGCAAACTAATGCAAAACCTGTTATTCTATCAACTTTCTAAGTTTGTAAGATCAAAGATTTAAAAAATGTCCATATTTCTTGTGCTTAGGCTGGGAAGAGGTACGTAAGGTTCCGTCCATGCTTTGCAACTACTCCGTGCAATAATTTTGTTTTTAGAGCTATCGCTCGTTCTGATTCATTTCTACAGTAGCCAGTAACCACAGTGAATAATCGTTGCAAACTTTTACAGTCCAGAGCAATTGTTCCCCTTTATTTTAGGTATTGTCCAGATTTCTTGCTCTAAAAGGCAGAGAGGTATGGTAAGGTTCTTCCCTTGCATTTCAGCTACCCATTAAATGCATAGTTTAGTTTTTAGAGCGATCATTCATTGTGGTTTGTTTCTATAGTAACCACAATCACTGTAAAAAGTAAACTTTTACTGTTCAGAGCAGTTGTTCCCCTTTATTTTAGGCATTGTCCGGATTTCATGCTCTTAAGAGGCTGAGGGTATGGTAAGGTCTTCTCTTGCTTTGCAGCTACTCATTAAATGAATAGTTTAGTTTTTAGAGAGATCGTTCATTGTGGTTGGTTTCTATAGTAACCACAATGAGCGATCGCTGTAAAAAGTAAACTTTTACTGTCCAGAGCAGTTGTTCCCCTTTATTTTAGGCATTGTCCGGATTTCATGCTCTTAAGAGGCTGAGGGTACGGTAAGGTCTTCCCTTGCTTTGCAGCTACTCATTAAATGAACAGTTTAGTTTTTAGAGCGATCGTTCATTGTGATTGGTTTCTATAGTAAAAATGGCAGTTTGAGGAGTTACTTACTGGAAAACTAATGCTAATAGATGTTGTGTATAGAACTTATTTACATTAAAATGAGATGTAACTTTAAACATGGTATTGTGCAGTATGATAAAATATTTAACATTTCAATGATAAGCTGAAAACCTGGGTGGTGTGACAGACCACAGGTAGGCAGGTAGTGGATCCTTTTGTTATGTGGGCTTGTGACAGTTGCCATACTGAGAGTTTTTATTATTAGCACACACCCTGATGAGCAGTAGCAAGCTCCTCACCTGGTGTGACATGGGTCAATCATACAATGACAGGACTGTTATTTTTCAAGAAGTAAGTGTTTCTGTTCAGGTTGTTTTTAAGATGATATTAATAAAACAAATTGTAGTGTCCACGGGGAGGGGCTTGTGTGCCCCCAAAGGACTGCAGGGTACTTATAACTGTGTAAAGTGGGGGAGGCAGTCCCCTTGCTGGACGTAATACTTGTGTGTGCCCTTCTTTCATATACATTGTCAGTAATGCTTAGTTTGTTTTTATTTTCTAATTTTCAAACAGTAAAGAATTAGTACAGCAATTAAACTGTCCAAACAACTGACAGACCCATCTGGATGTATATCAAGCTGGCACCGCCCACATCTGTGCAGAGTATAATGGTGTGGCCTTGGGTAAACAGTTGCTGCCATCCATCAGTTTATGGGATAGCATATAGCATTAGAAGTCAGTTTAAGATATAGTTTGACACACTCAAAAGTGGTTTGGTTGTAATAATAACACTGGTAAAATTTTGACTTGGCAACACAGAGCTTGTCATTTGATGCCTAGTATTTGGTAAAAGGTTTACCTGTGCTGTGTTGGTACATTGTTCTCTGCTTTAAATAAACTTACTCTTGTTGAGTCTCAAGTTGTTAGGGAGCTGCGTATGGGAGACCTGTCTCTGTGTCCTTAGCAGGCTAAGCCATATGATCTGGCAGATGCCACGTAAGGTTAAAGCTGTGAACTGCAGTTATTGTGGTACAGGGTTTGATTTCCTCGGCTCTTGTTTGTCTGTTGTGTGCCCTTGAGCAAGTCACTTAACTAGACATTGCTCCTGGTTCGCCCCTGAAAAAAGTGTGTCCCATGAGCCTGCTTGGTTAATAAAGGAGTAGTGTTATAATCCCTTTAGCATGTAGGGTGTGCAGTCCTGGTGTCATTGTCTTGATGATCTTTTCCTTTACTCAGCAAGACGCCAACATCCGTAAACAGGAGGACAGACATTTGAATGCTCTGAACTTAATGGCAAGAATGTGAACATGGCTCTCGGGCCTTCAAAATAAGGTCGCATAGGAATGGATGGTGTATTCTGTAGGTAACTATAGTGGCAGTAATAAAAAATTATTTATGAGAGTGAGTTTTTGTGAAGTTTATGTTGCCCCGCTGTCCAAGTAAGTAGCCATTGTCTGTTTATGCTATACATGTGGTATTGGTGAGACAGCATACACAATTCTGAATAGTGTTGCAACGGGGGAGATGAATTCTGCCTTTGAGAATAGTAGGCCTGGGTCAGTCATAAGAGGGCAGTTGAGTCATCAAGAATTTAGTGAATATTTCTGGCAGTTTGCTTAGATGTGGACCCCACATTTCTACCACTGAATATAGAAGAAAAACTAATCCCCTACAGTGTGATTTTTTTTCATTTAATCAAACTTTTCTGACCTTAATGTAAACTGTCACTATTAATTTTTGTATCTCTTTTTCTTTGTACAAGAAGGTCTGACAAATTTCAAGTTTGCTTATGACAAAGCAGTTAAATTAGTCAGCGCAGTGTTTTAAGCACGTTAAAGACACTTCCTCAAAGTGATTATTTCTTCAGTTTGGCTCTGTGCTGGGTTGCCTTCTGTACAAAGAGTTTGGGGATTGTGAGGCATTCTGAGGTCTTTCAGATAGTGATGTTTTATATTATTGCCATTCTTTCCATGCTTTTTCTGTATCCCATTAGCATTTTATTCTTTGGATAATCAAATTGTATTTGTTTTTAGTCTTTTCCTTCTAGGAGGTGCAAGGCTGTTTAGGATACTCGGAAAAGTTGTATTGAATTCATTTTTATTTTACAGCTTCATTTAAAAGGTTGAGTTTTAGGGAGTTCTGGTTAATGGATGGTAGTATAGTAATGAACGTTTCTGGGTTAAATGGGAAAGGTTACTTGTTTTTATAAACATGCTGCTTTAGGCGGATGTGAGAGATGTCTGGTTGTATTTTTTGGAGATAGACACTGTACCTGAGGTGGTGTATTTGCTGGGGTCTGGTACTATAATCCATTCGAATAAGGAATTTGATGTCTTGCTATAATGAGTGTGGCTACTGATTTAGTCGTGTGGAACCAAATACATTTACTCATCTAGATGTATGGGAGTTACTTTATGTTCAACCAGTTGACAGTCATATCACTTAGTAGTATTTTCCTTGTGGAATTATGGATATCCAAGATATAATGTGTTTTAGCATAGCTCTATTGTCACCAAGAGGGATGTAAAGAACAGTATTACGTATTTGTTTATAGTTGTTAAATTTAAGTAAAGTAGTAAGGTCTGTTGAACTGAATTTTGTTATTGGTTTGTTGTAAGGGGAAATGTGATAGTTGGGAAACATGTTATAGCCGGGAGGTGTAATTCTGGAGTTGTGGATGTGAGTTTAAGCAAAGTTTCATTTGGAGCAAGAATATCAGGCTTGGGTTGGGTAATCAAGGCATTTACCTCAGTAGTTTCATTTCTTGTGCTTTTTACATTTGTGGCAGCAGGATGTTAGATTACCGGGATTGGGATTCGACTATCTGAAGAGTTAAATTAGTGTATGGAAAATAATTTTCTTGGTGCTCATTGTGGTAGGTGGGGCCAGGATTAGGGTGAATGTCTCCCCCTAGATGGAGTTTAGTATGTTGGGAAATTATTGATGCTTGATTTTTTTTTTTTTTTTTAATTGAACTGGAGTATCAGTCTATATTTGGAGTAAAGATGAGGGATATCATTAAATGGGTTTAGTTGGATGTGTGGAGAGTGTAAGGAGGAAGTATTAATAAGTGATTGGAGACAGATTTGAAGTTATGTTAGGAGCTATTAAGTCATGGTAGGATGAGAGGTGGTCCAGTAGCAGGAGAATAATAGAGGATAAGCTGAGGAGTTGCATGACTAAGTAAAGGATCTGTGTTTTATTGTATTTTATAGTTGGCAGAAAATGGAGAAGTAGGAATCAAGAAGGAAAAAATAAGTTGCAGGGCAGAAGGATATTTAGTGGTGGTGGAGCCTGAAGGCTGATATAGGGTATATAGGAAAGCAGTATTTTCAGTGAAGGGGGGTATATAGGACAGAAGTATTTTCCGTGAAGGAAGAGTTAGATTGTCTTAGTGTTAGGGAGGGGTGTGAGCACAAGTGAATATAGTTTGAAGCAGCATGTCAGGAAGTTGGGAATTAAGTAAAAAGAAATGGGAGTATTTGTATGATAGCAGTAAGGTTGTTTGTGAGGATTACGGAAAAGGGGTCGCAAGTGAAATTCTATGTCTGAGGTGTAATTGAGTAAGAGGAGGTGGGTGTGAATTGGCGGTAGGGAAACGAAGCAGGTGTAGCTTCCACCCTCAGGTCATATTATAAAAGAATAATCAGTTTATCGCTAGTACAAAGCAATTAACATGTTCTATTGTGTACCAAACAATCAGCCAGGAAGACTTGTTGGTAAAGAGGACAATTGCGAACTTAGTAAGTGGCCCTTTGTGTGCAAGAACTATTCAGGGGGTTGTGTTAAAGCCAGTTTCCAGCAGAGGCAAGTGTGTATTTGAATAGTTGAAGTTAAAACACAGAGAGTTTCTTCAAATTAAATTTGTTTACATTGTACAAAGACAAAATTATCTGTGAAAACAATGCAAGTGTAGAAATTGCCTCATGTACACAGACAACCCTCTCCTCCTATCACCCAACACTACAACCTGTGAGAGATGCACTTATCTAGGCAAACTGAAGGTAAAGCTCTCTCCAACCAAGACTGAACTTGACAGTCAAGTGGAGAAGGTAAACACTTGCACCACACTCATCACATAGTCTCACTAAATCTACACCACCAAAATCCACCCATAGAAACACAAAAACATTCGCGGAGGCTCTCAGTAATAATCTGCTCAAGCAAGAGAGACCTCCAAAGCAGAAATGCAAGCAATCTCCACCCCCAACACAACCCAAATGACACGTAGCCCACAGACTCAATGTGCCACTCAGCCACAGCCAATAAGGCAAAACAACGTACCCAACACACTAATCATGGGTGACTCTATAGTCAGGCACACTCATGTCCCACTCACCAGGCTAAACAAGGAGAAGGTTACTGTCAGCTGCCTGTCAGGTGCCAGGGTCCGCCACATAACCCATGCACTTGGGTCACTCCACAACAAGTACAAATATGACTGTCCATATTGGTGTGAACGACCTGAGATGTACCTCCTTGGACTACATGAAAAGTGACCTGGAAGAGCTCTCTAACCTTGTAGCCCAGACAGGTATGACCCTAGCCCCGAGTAGCATTCTGCTGTCACCCAGAATTATACTGCAGTACAAGGACAAAATGATTGACTTCAACAATTGGCTAAGCTTCCGGTGTCATTCTAAAGGGATCCAGTATCTGTTCTGCCTGGGATGACATGGTCGACAGACCACGAAGCTTTGCCAGACATGGCCTGCACCGGTCACCCCCTGGGATTCCGTATACTGGCTAAGATTCTTGCCGCCCCTATAGTGCCTTTTTTTAGGCAAGGTTCAAATGACAAATTCACCGCCGTAACAGGAAAAGGCAAGCAAAAACTGAGGGTGATGCTACTCAATGCTAGAAGTCTACATCTGAAAATGCACTCACTCAAGGTACTACTTAAAATGAAGAACATCGATATCTCTGCAGTGACTGAGACCTGGTTCAAGGCTCCAGAGAGCACCCCTGCACTACCAGGCTATAACTCATACCACACTTTTCAGCCATGTAACCTGGACTGGGACACGAAAGGCGGAGGTGTGTCCATATTCATTAAGGATATCCACACCTCCAGGCTAGTTGCTCAGCATAATGCAGCCGAGTTTATCCAAGTGCAATTAACTGTGGGCAAAACTGCAATCCAAATTGTAGCTTGCTACAGATCCCCCACCATGCCCCAGGATTCCCACTCCTCTTTTCTTGATGTACTGGAGAATATCAGGGTTCAACCAAACACACTAATAATGGGTGAGTTCAATTATCCCACCATTAACTGGGAAAACTACTCATGTACCAACTCCTTTGCTCAACGCTTTCTGGAATTCAGAAACTCCAATGCCCTGGATCAACTTATCCACACCCCCACCAGGGGCAACGATATCCTAGATATAGTCATTACCAACATGAGTGACCGGTGTTCCACACCTGAAGTCAAACCCTCATTGGTCGATCCAACCATAAGCTAATTACCTTAGATATTCACATCTTGCCCACACCCCCCATTAAGGAAACCATGGTAAAAAAATTCTCCAAACCCAGCTTCATGCTTCTTAATCAGAAGTGGTGAACTTCATGACACTCATGCAGATGGGCAACACAGTTACAACTACTGAATCCTACACAGTTGCACTTTATAAGCACCCACACAACTACTGAATTCCTACACAGTTGCACTTTATAAGCACCTACACCAGTGCATGAATCGTGCTATCCCAAACAGAACCAAGACGCTATCCTCCAAAAAAAGGAAGTCAATCTGGTGGTCCCTTGCCATAAACAAACTGTACAATAGAAGGAAGAAACTGTTGCAAAAGAGAGTAAAATCCCATGAGTGGAGGAGCTCCCTGGTCAGCCTCAGTAAGAAGCTGTGATCCCTGGTAAAATCCTCCAAAGCTAGTTACGAAAACAAAATCGCCACTGATTCTAAAGACAACCACATAGCATTCTTATAGCTATGTCAAGAATCTCAATGGCACTTAAGCACAATGACACTAAATATACAGACCCAACTGATATTGCCAACATCCTGGCAGATGGGTTCAATGCTAACTTTACCCCCCTCTCACCCCCTAAAGAGCCCATCTCTATACCGGAAGAATGCAAAGTTCTTGTAATCACAGCTGCATGGGTAAAAACCACACTCTCCAAAGCCAAGAACACAGCATCCATTGGACCAGACAACATCCCAGGCTGCGCTCTACATGAACTGCAGAATGAACTGACACCCCACCTAAGTACCATGTTCACTCATAGCCTCACCTTAGGCTTTGTGCCTGCTGAGTGGCACACAGTGATGGTTATCCCACTCTACAAGGGGGTTGCCACCATGGACCCCAGGAACTACCGCTACATTAGCCTGGCGAGCCTGGTCTGCAAGGCCATGGAACTTATAAACAAAGACACTGGTAATCTCCAAACTCTGGGCCCCACCCAGTTCAGGTTTGTAAAAGGCAGATCATGTCTCCTAAACCTGATAGACGACTTTGAAGCAGTCACCAAAGTCGTAGACGAGGGTAAGGTGGTTCACACAGCCTCTCTAGATCTTGCCAAGGCTTTCGACACCATCCCCCACTCTGGAATTATAGATAAACTCACTAAACTAGGTACAAATCCCTATGTCACAAGATGGGTTGCCAACTGGCTCACTGACAGAACCCACACTGTGAAAGAAGCAAACTCCAAATCCGACTTCAGACCAGTGACAAGTGGAGTACCACAGGGTTCAGTCCTGGGTCCTCTCCCATTTGGTATCTACTCTGAAGTACAGGCTAACACAGAAGGTCTTTGGCTAACGAAGTTAATAATCGAAACTCCTAACGATGTGGACATCCTACAAAAAGGGCCTCACTGACACAGATGCCTGCTGTCAAAGCCATGGCCTCAAGGTCAATGCCAAAAAGTGCATCGTCATCCCCTTTGGTAAAAACTCTGTACCCATGAACTACGACATAGGCGGTAGTATACTTAACACAGAAAGTGTGATAAGAGACCTTGGGACACAGGTAGACAAGTAGTCTCTCCACAGGCTACGTGTCCATAGAATGGTGCACAGCAACAGTTATTCCTCTCCACAAAGGAGGAGCCTCAACTGACCCTGCTAACTATCGCCTCATAAGCCTGACTAGCCTGGTCTGCAAGGCTATGGAGCGCATCATCATGGAACTCGTTAACAAAGACACTAGACCCGACCCAGTTCAGCTTTAGGGGCAGATCATGCCTAGTAAACCTGGTTGACTTGTTCGAGATGGTCACTAAGGCCATAGACGAGGGAAAGGTGGTTCTCACAGCCTACCTTGACCTCACCAAGGCTTTCACCACCATTCCCCACTCGGGTATTACAGAAAAACCACCAGCCTGAACATAAACCTCTAAGTCATGAGATGGATTGCCAACTGGCTTACAGACAGAACTCACACGGTAAGAATAGCAGGCTCCAGGTCCGACTCTAAACCAGTCACAAGTGGTGTCCCGCAAGGCTCGGTCCTGGGACCCCATTCTGTTCGGCATATACTTCTCAGACATACAGGCAAACACAGAAGGACAATGGCTAACCAAGTTCGCCAATGACTGCAAACTGGGAGCCATAACTGACTCTCCGGCTGACACAGACATCCTCCAAAAGGGCCTTACTAAGATGGACACCTGATGTCAAAGTCATGGCCACAAACTAAATGCCAAAAAATGCATAAGCATCCCGTTTGAGAAAAACCAAAACACCCACGAATTACCACATAGGTGGCAGCCCCCTTAATACAGAAGAGGTAATAAGAGATCTGGGGACCCGGGTAGATAGTAATCTCTCCTTTGACAATCATATTGCCAAAGTAGTTACGAAATCCTTCTATGTGGCCCATCTAATTACTAAAGGGCTTGCATCTAGAAATAAAGAGGTTATAGTGCCCCCTCTACTTGTCACTCATTAGACCCATCATAGAGTACAATGCCCCATTTGGGATGTACCTCACAAGACACAGCTGGAAAGACCACAAAAGTACCTCACCAAGAGGATTACTGGTTTCAAACATATGTCCTATGCAGCCCGAGGCTGTACGCAGTGGCATATCGCTTACTCAGAGGTGATCTCTGCCTGACTTACAAAGCCATGTCCAACTCAGAATTGATGGACATACTCCACCTAAAGAAATCCAAGTCACTGCGAGCCACGCGCTCTAGTGAGCTAAACCTCGCCACAACAATAAAGAGAACATGCTGGAGGGATAGATTCCTGTCACGAGACTCCCCGTGCTTTGGAACAAAATTCCAAATTACATCAAGCAGAACCCCTCACTAACGCTCTTAAAGAGAAACCTTGACGAGTGGATGGGTAACAGAAAATACACCCCCTGTCATCACTTCATTGGCTCTGCTTGACAGAGGATCAGTTAATTAATCAATGGGGCGGCAAAAGCCGGCACACTCTGGCTAGGCTTATAAATGCTCTCAGGCAGATAGCCTAGTACCTACCTATGAACCTATAATCTTGTATCTCCTTATTTCTGCATACATTCACTGCCAAAAACGTGCCCTCCATAAAAATCATTCAACAGCGACGCGGTGCCATATCTCCAGTTGGCTTGAAGTTGATGATGCTTACTGCTCCACCTCTGTTTAGCTTGTTGCTCCCATTTGTGAAATGTAAATTTTCTTCCAGTTCCTAGACAATATCTTGCTCTGTGTGCAGTTTCATTTGCTAAAGCTTTTGACAGTAAAATAAGACTAGAACTACCATGCACAGCAGGAAACCTCATCCTCTTAACAGTGGAAAGTAGGAAATCATCAGTGAAATCCAGCAATAGTTTTTATTTATTTATTTATTTTTAATTAATACTTATTATTCTTATTTTTAATTAATGTCAGTGGCTGGGACCCTAAGCCAGCACCAGACCCTAGGCAGCTGGCTAGGCCACCTTTTGCTAGATCTGGCTTTGATTATATGGGTCTGACCACCTAAAAATACTATATGTATTGTAACCCACCTGCAGCACGGATTGCCTAAAGGGAGCACTATAGTCAGTCACTGGTTGTCTTGTCATCCCATGTGTCAATAATGCTTCCTTCTCTGGGCTTGTTAATGAAATACACAAAGTTGTAATGAAACAAATCTGCTCCCACTTTACTCCTTTTGTTTCCTGGAAATTAATAAGTAATCATATCTTATTTTGCATTATTACAAAAAAGACATTACATACAGTACAGCTTGGAAATGAACTTCTTATTCTCTATGTGCTGGAATTCCAAGCTAATTTAGCAAATCACAACCAAAGTCTTTCCTCACACTTCTCACGTCAAGTGTGGCTAGTATTCTTACCAATAATTACTACTTTAACTGGTCATTCACTATTAAAACACTAAACCTTGTAGCCTATAGATAGGATCATTATGAAAATAATAAATAAGGACATATTAACCTACAAATTCTTGACCCAAGCCAGTTCAGTTTTGTCAGTGGCAGATTCGGCATGTTTAACCTGGACAACTTATTTGAAAAGGTTACTGAAGAAATACATGAGGGAAAATTAGTCCACACAACATATCTAGATGTCACAAAGACATTTCACAGCATCCCAAATTCAGGCGTTGTTGATAAACCTTTCAAACTAAATGTTAATTCCTATGTAACAAGTTGAATAGCAAAGTAGCTCACAAGTAGAACCCAGTAAATTAGAGTAGGGTGCTCTGTCTCCTCCAAAGACACCTCACTAGTGGTGTATCCCAAGTTTCAATGCTAGGGCCATTCCCCTTTGACATTTACTCCTCAGTGGTCAAAGTAAAGGTTAAGAATTTATGGCTGACTAAGTTTGGAAATGACTGTAAACCTGGTGCCATCATAAACTCTCCAGAACATGCAAAGATTCTCCAAGAAGGCCTTTCCCAAACAAATAGCTGGTGTCATAACCATGGACTAAAACTAAATATAAAAAGAATGTGTACTAGTCTCTGACAGCATGCATGATGTCTCCTGTAACTATTATATTGGGAATACACCCATGAAAATCAATCCAGTAGTCAGGGACCTGGAAACCTATGTGGGCAACAGACCATCCTTTGATCACATGCACTCACTACTGTGCAGCTTACTAGTAAGGGTATGGTGTCTGGGTTCAGGGATGTGATCATTCTATTGTAGTTACCACTTAGGCCAATCATTAAGTATAATGCCTCTTTCAGTATGTACCTGTCCAAATCTAAATACTTAACACAACCTGAATATCCACAGCACTTTCTCACCAAGAATGTCAAGGCCATAAATCACAAAAACTACACTGACTGTCTCAGACCCTTATCCATTTTCTCAGTATCATACAGGTTATTGAGGGGCAATCTCTGCCTTGTATTACAAAGCCTCAACAGACCCTATCCTCTCATTTTTACTACACATCTCCAAGTGCAACAGTGGCATAAACACCTAGTCATGACATCTTAATCCCTTCTACAACATAAATAGAACATGCTGGATGGATAGATATGTGTCACAGAGACTACCACTTGTTTGGAATCATCTTCCTCTCCATGTAAAACAAAGTACTTCCCTTACTCTATTCAAATATAATCTGGATGAATGCATGGGAAACTGCAATTCAACCCCGGTTTAGCACCCTTTTCCCTTATGGATAGGGGTAACATGTAAATGTTCTGACCAGGCATGGTTTACTCATACTTAAATTATGAGGGCTAAAATTTTCATGGGAAGGCAAGGCTAGGCTTGTAATGATCTTCATGGATCAATAACTTAATAAGTTCATAGGTTCATATGTATTAAATCATGTCAAATTTTAGATACCTTGACCTGTTGCAGTTACTATTTCAAAAACATTGTTATTAATATGAAATTATTGCCAATACTCATTATTATACGAACAAAGTGCTGTATACTAGAGGATGTGTGCATGTTTCCCACTTCCTTTTAAGTATTTTGCTACTATCTTTGTACATAGGGGTGTGCTGTTATGCTTTTGCTGCCAAGCCAATTAATGTATTATTAAAAGAAAATGTTAAAACACATTTCCCATAATTCTGCCCCAATAATCATCAATGACTCATAGAATATAAATCTCACACTGAGTCTTCCACAGTGCAAGTGTATTACATCATGGCATTATGTAAAAGCTGTATCTGTTGTAACAGTTCTTGAGATATTAACATTCATATGCAACATTGTTCATATTCATAACTTAAATGACAAAGTTGTATTAACAGCCTGGTCTGTATTGCTGCTGCCAGTACGATTCCTGTGATATTAGCATTAATATACAAAAAAGTTCTGATATTTACAACTGCAGGAATGAACATTATATAGCTCAGGATGTGCACATATAACCCACTACTTTTTTGCATGTAGTATAACCCTGTTTGGGCACAGGAAAAAGAGATTGCCACAATAATGCACTGCAAAATGTTAAAAACAACTGTGCCATCCGGACCTCACAGTAACAAAATGCAGGTGACTATCCATATAGCTATTCAGTTACACATGCTGTCAGCAGTGACTCAGAGATACCATGAATATCCTGCTGTAGTGGATATGCCCACCCTGACTTGACTTCCTAATGTCATGAAGAAATGCCAGTGATAATGTATCTCATCTTGTTGCATGTAGCAAATCCAACTGCTCTTTCCTACACAAGGAAATTTAGAGCCAACATTCATTACAGTTTTGTATTATAGTATGTTGGTAGCCATAACTCTAAGGGATGCTGATGTTCAAGTAGTGTGAGCAAAGTAGTCCTGAATGAGTAGTGGAAAGAAGAAATGGCCACAGTAATGTACTGTAGCATAAGAACATTAGCCATAGCCATAGTATGGATACCTATACCAACATAATGAAATGCAGGTAATACTTCATATAGTTATAGCTTTACATTTATTCCCAGAAGTAAGTCAAAGCTGCAGTGACTTCCAGCTGTAATGCATACATTAACCATGACAGATTGGCTGATTGAGACAAAAGTGTCCAGCATGAATGCATTTCAGCTTAATGAAGGTAATAACAAAGACACACAATAACACCACACACTGCACATAGCAGTGATACATTTATTTTTTTCTATTACATTTTATTTATTATAATGATTAAGAGGCTGTGAATGTCAGAAGTTGAAATATACTACCGAGTCCACTGTGTCTTTTACTCTCTTTGCAATCATGCATTGCAGACAATCAAAAAAATGGTTATTTCTTGGGGAAGCAGTCAATGTATGCAGAGGCAAAGGGCAATTACATCATCACTGAAATGGTTTGTTGAGGGCAATGTATGGATAGGTGAGCAACAAGATGAAGTACATTACTGTGGCCATTGTGTTTTTCATTTTTGTAAACATTATAAGTATAAAGTGTAAGTGGTTATCTGTTTTGGGAAGCAGGATATCTGTGAAAGCAAAGGGCAAATATATGATCACTATCAAGCAATTATGAATACTGGCAGTTGAAGAGAAGTGGATGTATTTCAGAACTATTTGAAACACATTATTGTGTTCATTATAGTTATGACTTCTTCACAATCAAAAAGGTGTACTCTTTTAAAAGGAGCCAATTCAACTGGGACATTATGAGTATGAAAGAAGCTTAAACTCAGTGTTCTGTTACAGTTTACACAAACAAGGAATATACAACTCATGTTTAGCTTCCAAGTTGTTACTTTTAAATTAGAATTCTTAATGCAAATATCATTATATTTAGTTTGCAACAAAGATGAATATTTTTATGTAATACACAAATCTTACCTCTGAAAGCAAAACAATTATTTATTCTTGAAAGTGACGTTTTGCAGCATATAAAAGGTTTAGACAAGGTAAAAAAGAAAAGATGAAAGTATTAAAGCATTTTAAGAAATTCAGTTTTAGTGTACTGGAAGCTGTCAATTTGGAGGACTTTTCAGGGAATTATAAGTTATGGCTTGGTATGGGAAGTGTGACAGTGGTGAAGTCTGCAGTTGGAGTGAGAGATGTGTTTAAGGTGGAGGTGGGATTAAATCAAGGATCAGCTCTGAGCCCTTTCTTATTTGCAATGGTGATGGACAGGTTGACAGATGAGATCAGACAGGAGGCTCCATGGACTATGATGTTTGCAGATGACATTGTGATCTGTAGTGAGAGTAGGGACCAGGTTGAGGAGACCCTGGAGAGGTGGAGATATGCTCTAGAGAGGAGAGGAATGAAGGTCAGCAGGACTAAGAATATGTGTGTGTGAATGCGAGGGAGGATAGAGGAATGGTGAGGATGCAGGGAGTAGACTTGGTGAAGGTGGATGAGTTTAAGTACTTGGGATCAACAGTTCAGAGTAATGGTGAGTGTGGAAGAGAGGTGAAGAAGAGAGTACAGGCAGGGTGGAATGGGTGGAGAAGAGTGTCAGGAGTGATTTGTGACAGACGGGTACCAGTAAGAGTGAAAGGGAAGGTCTACAAGAGGGTAGTGAGACCAGCTATGTTGTATGGGTTGGAGATGGTGGCATTGACAAAAAGGCAGGAGTCAGAGCTGGAAATGACAGAGTTAAAGATGTTAAGATTTGCACTGGGTGTGACAAGGATGGACAGGATTAGGAATCAGTATATTAGAGGGTCAGCTCAGGTTAGACGGTTTGGAGACAAAGTCAGAGAGGCGAGATTGCGTTGGTTTGGACATGTGCTGAGGAGAGATGCTGGGTATATTGGGGAAAGGATGCTAAGGATGGAGCTGCCAGGTAAGAGGAAAAGAGGAAGGCCTAAGATAAAGTTTATGGATGTGGTGAGAGAGGACATGCAGGTGGTTGGTGTGACAGAGCAAGATGCAGAGGACAGGAAGAAATGGAAACAGATGATCCGCTGTGGTGACCCCTAACGGGAACAGCTGAAAGAGAAGAAGATAAGGTATGGCTTGAGTGCCAAGAATCTTTCTGGCAGATTAGGTTAAGAGCTGACAAATATCCTGGACTCAGTGACCATATTAACATTAAATGCTTCTTGTCAGCATTAAAGTTTTATATAGTATCCATTCTGCCTTAAATCTGATACAATGTATTTTGGTTCAGGCACTTTTTAACCTACTGTTACTTAAGGACAGGCATTGATTAGTTGTTTGCATACCACATGACTGTTTTGACACCATTTTAAATAGTAATGTAGAAGAGAGCATGTGTGTTGTATTTTAAGAAGTGTTTCAAGGACCGAACATGCATATAAATACCGAGCACGTGCAGATCTCAGTGCCATTTTGATAGTTTAGTCGGAAACTGAGCATGTATGAGTGTAATAGCTAGTTTGTATATACGTTTACCTAAGTTAAAGTTAATAAGCCTCAATCCTGATGTGTTTGTACATAATAAAGCTGGTTGAACAGAACCCACGGAGTCTCGCCTATTGTATCTTGACTAGACTCAGTGACATGGTGTCAGAACTGGGATTCCAGAGACTGCTCTCCAGAGCTACGAGGTGCAGTGTTAATAGTGAAGGTAAACTAAGAGAAATGAGCATGAAATAGAGCCAGAAAATAACCAAAGGTAATGAAAACTTGTATGAACAGTTTATTTTATAAAAAAGATAAAATGGAACAGTACAAGGGCACAAACCACAATATTAAACAAGCTAGAGGCATGAAGTTTCTTGATTAAACAAAATGTTTAAAATTAAGAGATTTGATAAAACGAGCATCAGAAAAGTACATAAGGGGTTTGGAATTACCTCAGAATTGCAAAAAGGGCATGTTTAGAATACAATGAGCATGTCTAAAGCAAAATGGGCATTTTTAGATTAAAACGAGCACAAGAAAAGTATAATGGGCACGGAAAGAGATTAAACGAGCAAAACAAATATAAGGGCAAAAAGGGCACATTAAGCATAAATGAAGCAAGGCAACTGCATGTTTTGGCAAAGTGCTGTGTTTTGGCATAACTACTACTTCATATTGTATTCAGGCCATACCTAGAGTTATTCAAAGTATCTCAAAGTGTGTAAAAGTGCTTTCAGTGCATGCTTATTACTGTGCATGTATTCTGGACAGTTTATTTGTGTGCAAAGTGCAACTATTTCATGAAGTACAGTCAAAGTCCAGCCATTTCGAAAAGTTTCTTGTGCTGGGTGTGTCTATTCACAAAGTGCTGCCATTACAGAGTATTTCTTGCACTGTAAAGAATTATCTAGCAAAGTACCGCCATTTTGGAGAAGTTTCAGTGTGCCATGTACTGTTTATTCACAAAGTGCAGTTACTTCAAAATGTTTCTTACTCTAAGCTTCTTCTGCCCAGTCCATTTACACAGTGCAGTTATTTGAAATGTTTCTTAAAATGACGATAAATTACTTTTGCAGTACAGTAATTTCAGGAGTATTACAGGGCCCAAGAGACTTATTTTGCAAAGTTCAGTTATTCAGAGGCTTGTTGTGCTATTGGGCATAGTTACGAATACTAGTATAAAATTCTGGTATATGTACTGTATATGTATGTGTGTTCGTGCATATTTGCAAAATCTTTCACTGGTATGTGTTAATACGTCAAATGGATTTTGAAAGCCCTCACCACTTGTGTTTGATCAGAATATTGCAGAGAATTGGAGAACATTTGAGCAAGAGTGTGATATTTTTATACAGGCAGCTTACTCTGACAAAGATGCATGCACCAGGGCATTCATTTTCCTAGACCTAGCTGGGTTACAGGCCATTGAAAGAGTGTTCATTTGTGTATGCACCAGCAGTATATGAGGGAGAAAGTAAAAACCTCCATATTGTTGTACAGGCTGAATCAAGAGAAGACCCTGAGTGTTTGAAACGCAAATTCAGAGAAATGTGTAACCCCCAGACAAATATTACATTACAGAGGCATTTGTTTTACACAAGAGATCAGAAACTAGGGGAGCATTTTGCAGCTTATATTACTGACCTGAGGAACAAAGCTAAAATGTGTCAGTTTGGTGACTTAAAAGATGAGATGATAAAGGTCAGGCTTGTGTGTAGTATTAATAGTGCTGCTGTGAGAAAGATTTTGCTTCGTGACAGTGACTTAATGCTAAGCAAAGCTATTGAGATTTGTCAAATCCATGAAGTTACAGAAAGGCACACAAGTATGCTTGCAAGTGATAAGAGCATGGTTTCGGCAGGCTCCAGAGCAAATGTAGGCAGCATGCAACACATGGCAAACAGAAGCAGGCCCAAGCACGTGGCAGCCACAGCCGCTATGGGTTCCCCAAATAAACTACGTAGTTTTCCAGCAAGTTCTAAGACTAGTTCAGTTAAAGGAGCATGCTCAGTGCAGTATCAAAGTGAATCAGCAAAACCCAAATCTAACTTTATAGATAACTGGCGCGATTGTGGTGCCACTCATGAGTCTAAAACCGAGAAATGCTTGGCAATTGGTCAGCAAATCCACAAGTGTAAGAAATGGAACCATTTTCAAAAGTTGTGCAAATCAAGTAAACCTCACACAGTTATAAAGAAGGGTCACTCAAAAAAGCAAGTTGATCATATAGAGAGCTGCAATCCTACTTTCTATGTAGATAGTGTATCAGTAATTGGTGGAAAGGTTGATGGAGTGAATTAGTTGGCAAAGAATTGATCCAGCAGGTCCTAGTTATTTGGTGATGCAGATTGAGATATGTTGACCAAGTAAGATAAGCTCTTGTAGGACTTAATTTCTCATGGAATGGAAGTCTTAAGTAAAAGCTGCCATATAGGACCTTGCATAGGATGGAATATAGCAAGAGGGCTTTTAGTCTTGTCTGGTTTTAGTCTTGTGAACATCTTTGAGACTTGTTAGGTTGAATGTAGTGATTTGAGGACTACATGCTGAAGTTGAAACAGTATTTAATGATGAGCCTAGTAAGGAATGATTAGAGAGATACTATGACTTTTTGCTTCTGGAAGATATTTCCTTGGAAATTAATTGGGCAGTATGAATGACTTCCTGATTGACATGGTTGTCAAAGAAAAGCCTGCTGTTGATGAAGGTCCCCTGCTCTCTAATGACCTCATCAGTTTTCTAAAATATGACTGTACTGAATTTTTTTAGCATTCGGTTTGAGCCCATGGTCAGTACACCAGGCACTGATTTGATCTTGCCCTTGCTGGAGTATCAGAAAATCAATAGGGTAGTTAACAATAGTGCCAGCTTGCTGTCCACAATAGACTTGGATAGCCAAATGTCTTTTGACATCTGCCATTACGTACAGATGTAGATGACAAAGAGGAGGGGTCCTGAGACTGAGTTCTGTGAACACCACAAGTGATTTTCTTCTTTTGGAAGAGATACTACCAGCCATCACTGTTCGAGTTCTGTCATAGTGAGTTAGTTGGCTGTCTGTCATTTCACAGAGGGGTTAATGTTGTCAGATAAGCTTGTTGCTATAGCCACACTGGAGAATTGTGTCATAGCTTTGCCAGGTCTAGTTTGGCATTGTGGGCAGATTGGCCCTTGTCCAAAGCTTCAGTAGCTTTGCCATAAAAGTCGAGTAGGTTGAGAAGACAAGACCTACCCTTTGTTAACCCAAATGGAATATGATCAAGGTATTGAAGACTATGTAATTTGTTGTGTGTAAGTTCATCTGTGATGTGTTCACAGGTACATACTAGGCTAGCTGTCCTTGCGGGCCATTTTAAACCTAGACAGGTTCCCTTTGTGTGCTTCAAGTAACCTATCCCATTTGGTTATAGATTGACTTGCCTATCTCATGGTCAATAATTACAATTACCCCCAAAGAGAATACCTGTGATCATACCATAGATAATTTGAGGAGACCCATGCATGAGATAAGGCATTAAGGAGCTGCCTCTGTCCATTAGTAGTACAGAGGGCAGTCCTTGAGTAAGTTTTCTGTTTCTCATCCATTGATTTAATTTCCAGTTGAATATGGACAGGGATGAACTTTGTTTTATGTGGATGGGAGGTATATTCCACAGCAATGGTATCCTCTGCCTGTCTCTCTAAACCATTTTATTGATGTTGCAGAAGAGGTTTAGAACCCTAGACAGAGTATTTCTGATGCCATTTAACTTTGATGTGCAGTAAATCCATCAGTAATGTGCTGGAGGATGCCTTGTATGGCAGACATGGGTCACCTTTTAGTGGTCTGTGGGATGCCGGGTATAGTGATGGCATTCTTAGTCACTCCATGTATGACTTGTTGTTTAGGTCTTGTATTCTTTTAATAAGGTTTTTCTTTGTGTTCTAGGCCTTGTATTCTTTTAGGGAGGTGTTTCTGTGCATTCCAGTTGTTGAATGTGTCCAGACAGATGCCAAAGGGGCCATTATACTCCCCAAATGATGTTAGCATACTGCAAGAGTGTCTCATGGCAACAAATGACTGGTGTCAAAGCCATGGCCCCTACTGATTACCACATCAATGACAATCCCCTAAGCACACAACCTGTGGTGAGATACCTGAGTACTCAGGTTGACAACAATCTCACATTTGACCATCATGTGGCGGCAGTGGTCAGAAAAGCCTTTATTTGGTACATTTCATAAGTAAAGACATTGCATCCAGGAAAATAAAGGAGGTTATTACCTCTCTGTACTCCTCCCTCATTAGACCAATTGAGTATAACACCCCATTTAGTATGTACCTCTTCAAACACCTGCACCAACTGGAAAGGCCAAAGAGGTGCCTCAGGAGACTCCATGGCCTACAACACCTGTCCTGTATGGACAGGCTGAAATCACTGTCACTCTGCTCAGTATCATGCAGATTGCTCAGAGGTGATCTGTGTCACACCTGCAAGGCAATTTCGGACCCTGCCCTACTAGAGATGCTCCATATCTGTAAGTCTAACTAATCGCACATTACCTGCTTGAAAGGCCTAAATCTAATATGCAACATCAACAAAACCTGCTAGAGACAGGTTGGTCTCCCAGAGGCTGCATTGTCTCTGGAATGGGCTTCCCATAGACATCAAATGGAATACTTCACTGACCCTCTTAAAGCGCAACCTCGATGAGTGGATGGAAAACCACAAATTTGTCCCAGGGGTTCCACCTGTGTCCCTCATTGACAGGGATGACAGGTGCTGACTGAGGTTTATTTTTTTGTGGATAAACTCTTGGCTAGGCTTGTAAGGGCCTCAGGGCCATTAGCCTAGTAACCTCCTATGATCCTATGGTGTGTATATATGGATCTACTGCTTTTAGTCGAATAACATTTGGTCAAAAATGATTTCAGGCAGCCCACTTCACCGAAAATGCATTTCATTAAAACCCATTTAGTCAAATTCCATTTGGTCGAAAATGGAATATAGCCCCTACCCCAATGCAGTGTGACCCTGGAGTGAGAATATAAAGTTAGGTTAGGGGGGTGTGGGGGTGGGAGGCATACCCCCCACATAATTGCAGTGTATTCACTATTATATACTTGTGTATCCATTAAAAATACATTGAAACATATAATGTCAGTAAAAACTAGTTGCATAATGTAGGGGACTGTGCCCCCACCCCCCCAACTTTATATTCACACTCCAGGGTCGCACTGCAGTGGGGAAGGGGCTATATTCCATTTTCAACCAAATGGAATTTGACCAAATGA